>NC_031770.1:90841895-91000633 GCF_001522545.3 Parus major
CACACGCTGGCTCATGTTCAGCTGCTGTTGACCAGCATCCCCAGGTCCTTTTCCACCAGGCAGCTTTCCAGCCACTGCCCCCAGCCTGTGGTACTACATGGGATGGTTTTGATCCAAATGAAAAATAGCTAATCCACTGGGACATAAACTAAAAAGTAGGAGCTCATCCTCTACATTTGTTCTTAATGTAAATATAACTTAAGACATTAAATCTCATACCAATTTAGCAAAAAAGATTTGACAAAGGATCTGTCTCCATAATCAAAAGTAGTTAATTGAAGTGCTTGAATAAATGCTACTTAAATCTTACCATGCTTACAGATTCTGAAACATTAAGATTATCCTGTATGCAAATCTAACCTGTAGTTATGCAAACTTATAGCCTCCTAATCGAAATAAGCCACAAGTGGCATTTATCTAATTAGAGGTTCTGGAGTGACTCACCTGTAGAGCAGAATTTTCATGTTTTTTCAAAAAGGTGGAAGGATTACAAATATAAAGTAATTATCCTCTCTGTCCTGCATAGCAGGCATTCAATCAGTGAGATACAATAACATACTTCCTGCATACTTCCTGTTAGTCTTCAACATAGTTCCAATGCTTACTGCCTTCCTAAAACATAACTGGGTCCACTTAGCATATGACAAAATTAACTTCCAAACAAATCTTCCCAAAGCAGCAGTTTTTAAAAATGAATATTCTCAGGATGCAGTTTAACAGAGTTAGAAAACATATTGTTGGATTAATAATAATCAATGCAAATGGCCAGTTGTTTTGTAATAAATGGGTTTGTTGCATTAAAAAAAATTATTCTCATATGCTCCTAAGTTAATTAGAAGATAGGGTATGCCTGTATCTGCCTTTTAATTCTGTTCAATTTTTATTAATGAATTATACTAGTTAAGTTTATTTTCTTTTGTTTGGGTGTTTTGAGAATGACTTGGTTTTGTTTATTCCACCTCTTGCATTGCTTAGCATTGACAGTGTGCTTTGCCTGTCACTGAGTCTCCTCATTCTGCATTTACTGAGGTCATGCATTATAGCTGCAAAGGTAAAATCTCTCCTTATTTTCCTGATTGTATTGACTTACATTTTAAGTATAACCTTTTAAGGTTTACATTTTAAGTTTACCTTTTAGTGACACAGCATTTATTTAGTGTATCTTACAAAAAAACAAACAAATAAACCACAGCCCAAAAAACCAGCAGAGAAAAAAGGACGATGTCCTACCCATACATTAGGCACATTTGTCAGCTGTTTACACAAACCTCTGCAGTATCAAACCATAACTGTTTGTGCACAAATTTCTAAACCAGCTTGTAAAACCTTGTGCTGCTATTATGATATCTCAGGCTTAATACTGGAGCAAGTTCTCACTGGAGCCATGATTTTTTGGCTCAGCTGAGCTACTCACATCACCCTGGAAAGCAACACCCAGTTCAGCCTTCTGAAAGACAGCTAAGTAGATGGCTTAGTAAACTTGATCCAATTAAAACAAAAGGTTCTAAGCCAAATGTAAAAGTACCAATCAGAAGCAAAGACAATTATAGTTACTGAATGGAGAACTGACAGTCAGTTACATTGTGTGTCTGGTTCCAGGTTTTTTATATACCCTTACTAAGAGTAGGTGCACACAGAACAGGGATTTCTCCTTTGTTTTTGGAGCTACTTGAGCACAATCAGGGAAAGAAACTTGCAGAGTTGGAGAGGCACTAGGAAGACTGCCTGGAGTTGGGAGACTGAAGCTCCAGGGAAGCACTAGAACCTGTGTAAGAGGCAGAGAGCAGACACCAGGTCACCAAGATGATGAAAGAAATTTCCTGCAACCATAGAGAAGTGAGATGCAAGTCAGATGAAATTTGAAAGTTTGGTGATTTGAGTAAAACAAACACTGGATGCCAGGACAAGTCTGAAAAGCAGCAGAGCAAGACAATGGTTTATATATTCTCTTTATTATACTTTGAGTTTCTTCTGCCTACAAAATTTGGGAAACTACTTTATGTAATTTTAAAAGCTGACTTTTTTTTCAGTTTAAAAACTTTTTGATCTCCTTTGGGGAGTTCATTGTAGGAAAAGGTCTAGTAAGATCCACCTTAAAGCTTTTACTAATCTTGGATCCTGTTGCACAGACAGTCAAATGAAAGGCAGTGACTAAAATCTAGTGCAGAGAGAAATGAACTACCAGTACACAAATGACAGTAACATCTAAAGGGTTGATTTGTTCAGGAGTAATGAATTGGAATAGAAAAATAATTTTCCCTCATGTGGTATTGAGAAGGAATAATACTGGAATAATAAATAAATTTTGAATATTCATTGAAAATGGTATAAAATTGGTAGCATGTAATAGAAAATAGCAATAAAACTTTTCTGAAGAACATGTCCATGACAGACTCAATGACCTTTGTCCATGTGTTATAATAAAGAATTAGTGACGTCTTCCATGCCATGCCAAATGGCTCAATCATGCCAAAGAAAAAGGAGAACCACTGTCAGAAAGCTGAAACCAAGGAAAAAATAGTTAGGACTACATTTTTAAGTCTATGGTGATCAATTGTGGGAACAAACTACCTAGAGAATTGAGTCAATTTCAGATCAAATATAGTGTCTGAAAAATAAGGTTTAGGAAACTCAAGCTGTTTAATAATAGCTGAACTCATGGTATTTCATTTATTAAGGGCAAAAAAAGAAAGAGTAAAATGAAATAAAGTGTTATATTGATACAAAGCAGGACAGACTATAGGATCCCACAGTCCAGGCTGCTTCCAAACTCTAGAATCTCTAGGAGTACAGTTGCTGTAAAACACAAAATACTACCCTTGCTAACCAGGAGATTTTGTAGATATTCGATATCAAGAGTATACAAAACTACCTTTGAATGCTTGGGGTTTACAGGCATACCTTCAGTATCTTCACATGAAAGAAACAAGCTTTGTATCATTTTTAGTACATGTTTTCCTGTAAACTCGAACCCAATGGATAGGCTACAGGCAAAGAATGAAATGAAAAGGTCTTAACTGCAGCAGTAGCCAGGTTAATGGTCCCTCCCATCATCTCCTCTAGTGAAGAACAAAAATCACATTATACACAAATGTTTATGAAAGAAATTGCACTAACCTTTGTGAGGATTTACATCCATATATGTTACTTCTGTATGTTTTGTTATTAGAGGACAGAAATTTTCATATTCCCAGGAATGTCCACGGAGCAGTGAGACTTGTAGTGCTGTATTTTTTGTACACAAACTATTCTTAACAAATAGATTCCTGTATTACCATGTACACTGAACCAGTATATAAGCAAAACTGTTGAATCAATACTAGAGGTACAGGACTTTAGTAGTTTTGTTTTGTCTTTCCTTTTACTTGTGATTAACAAGAACTTAAACATTCCTTTGCTTCACTTTGCATTTAACTCAGAATAGGATAGGTTAGCACAGGATCTTAACTTAAATGAGTTTCAAGAAGCCTTGGAAGTAGAGTACATCACAAAGCTTACAGATAGGTTAATGCAAGTAGCTGGAATTTGAAATCTCTACCTCAGAATCTCCCAGATATTTTAGAGAAATTAATGTAAAACCTCTGATTTACTTTTAAATTTTGCTATCAAAGTTACATTTCAAAGCCTTTATGCATTTATGTTAGTTCAGACTTGGAAAAAGTACAATGATGTTCTTAAAATGTTTCTGTGTTGAGCATGATTCCTCAGAAAATTTTCTCACTTTTTTCACACCAATGTGCTTAGAAAAGTAAGTATATTGGTTAACACAGTGATGTTGCTCTCTGAATAAAGTAGTTAAACATATCTTCTAGGATCATTTATCACTTAGGAACTTGCATGACACTGGGCAAAGGTGCTGAAAAAAATCTTTTCTCCTAGACTGAATGGTCTCATCTCACAAGCTCTCCAACACAAACTTCAAACACAGAATAAAAAGGTTTTGTGAAAAATGATGACAGCATCAGTTCATAAAATTTAAAAAGCTCATGCTGCAAATCTCAGTCATGTAGTTTCTCAGAGCATTCCACTAGTGGGTAAAAGTAATTTTTGAAGGAAGTACAAGGTCAGGACTTTTTAAACAGTAAGATTGGGCAATGGTACGTGGATAACTGTTAAGCTTTCTATTTTTCAAAGCAGAGGTATCATAGGAAAAGAGTCTGAATGTGAAGATATGAAAATGAGCATCCGTTGTTATGGGAAATGTCAGACACAGAAGTTTTAAATATCTGATTTACCTAGATTTTTCTCCTTTCCTCTTCAAGGAAAAAAATAAAAAGAAGATAATAGCTATCACCTGAGCCAGTAGTTCTAAGATTTCAAATTTTATAGACTGTCTGCCTTCAGGGCTTGAAGAGTCTTTGTGTTAAGAATCCACCTGATAATAATGTTTCACTGGGAATATAATAATTCTCTTTTGCTAGCGGCAACTGGCAAAGAAACTTCCTAAGTCAACTAAAAGTCTCTTTTTTATTAGCTGGAATTTACTTCTAGGTCTTCATCTTTTACTTTCTGCCTCTGCTTAGCTGCAGGAACAGAAAAGGAATATGCGCAGAAAAGCTCACAATGAAATATGCCAAATCTTTTTCTCCACTTAGAGATTCTATTCTACTGAAAGATTCCTTTTGCATAGTTTTCAGTAAATATGAAAATCATAAAGATGGCAGAGGCTATGTGGCTTTTCAGCTCAACTGAGATGGAAAAATCATAGAATAATTTGATTTGGAAGGGATCTTTAAAGGTCATCTGGTCCAATCCCTTTGCAATGAGCAGGGATATCTTCAACTACATCAGGTTTCTCAGAGCCCCAATTCAACCTTGAATGTTTCCAGGGATTAAGTATCCACCACCTTTCTGGGTAACCTGTGCCAGTGTCTCACCACTCTCATTGTAAAAAAAATTCTTCCTTATAGCTGGTCTAAATCCACCCTGACTTCTTTTTTTTTTTCTTTTTCCCTAAATGAAAGAGGGTAGTTTTGGATTAGCAGTGGAGCAGAGCAGAGAGAAGAGGAAAATTATAGACAACACTTGGTGTTAAAATTTGGATTTACTATTCAGTTAGAGCCAATTAGTAGCTAATACACATCTTGGAATACAGATTAACTATGCCAATAGTAATAATAATAATAATAATAATAATAGTAATAATACTCTAGATGTGTCTAATGATTATTATTCCTAAGGACTTGGATGTGTTTCATGGGTCATTTTTTGAGGCACTCATCAGAGTGGGTTCTATTCCTGAAGGGAGCCTTTGGGTGCCATGGTAATAAAAACTCAATCTAAAATAAGAAAATGCATTTTTTCTTCACTCTCATCCTCCTGTGGTCTTGGAGGGGAGAGCTGCTCTACTTGCAGCTCAGGCTGCTTTTAAGATGAAGTGTGCTCAGGAAATATGCTAATCCAGCAGATCCATTTCATGCTGCCGTGCTGTCTCTTCTTCAGAGCAGTCCTGGCCTTGGTGAGCTGGTCACCAGTTTTAAGTGTGATGGATCTCCCATCTCCTCCCTGAACCAGCAAGTCTTCCAGGCTTGGTATCCAAATGCAGATAATAATTGGAACTACAGTCACAACTGTAAATCAGACAGAGATAATGTATTCTTACTGACATTTAATACAGAGGTAAAATCAAGGTCCAAATTACATTAAATAAAATAATTTACTTCAGTTATATATTAGGAAAACAATATCATTATAATTTTCCCTAACACTGTTCTGAAACTCTCAAACTGAGGAGGTGCAAAGAATTATCGTCCTTAAGTGAGGTCACCCAAGTCCCAGATACAGCTCCATCACTTCATCTTGCTCTCAGATGCTTTGAAGAACAAACAGTGTGTTTGGAACAAACTAGGCTGCCATCTGTAGGAAGTGTTTCCAGGCTCTTTTCCAGAAAGGGTGATGTTCTCTTCCACAGCCTCTTCCTTATGTTAGCCTGGGAGGTTCTGATTAAAGAAATGTATTTTGAATGGGAGATAAGGAACAACATTTGCCCTCATCTTCCCTACTGTTAACCTTTGTCATTTAAGGATTTTCAGCAGCTGAACTCCAGACTCTTTGCTTTTCCCCTTGCTGCTTTTAGGATTGTGGGTTATAATTCATCTGAGTCTGTTGCTTTGTCAACTTTTAATCATTCTAATTACCTAATTATCTACTGTAATGAAATGATAAAGTCCTTAACAGTTCAGTCTTCCTTCTCCCTGTAGGAAATTCTATCTCCTCCTCTGGGATATTACATTCTTTGTTTAAGAGACAGAGAAATTATTTGAGGGCTTGGCATAAATGCTAGTTTTTGCTTGTTTAAACACTTTCCTTCATCGATTGTTTTTTATAAGTGTAGTTACTCTTTAGTCTTTGTTTACAGATCAATGATTTTGTTAAATTTCCTTAATAATAAATGGCAGCAGAGAGAGGGAAAACAGACATTGCAGAAAATCTAGAAACTCTTTCTGAATCAGAGAAAAAAATGCAGATTTTACCAACACCAAAGGTGACTGTTCATAGCAATGATCTTCAAATTCATGCTGCATTTTTACTCAGTGAAGCATACTTTTTTCTGCAAGATTACTTTAGCATGAGAAGTATGGAATGAGGCATCAATCTATGAAATTACATTATGTGAGTTTCATTTACCTTGGGCCAAGGAAAGAAGTGAATTTGGATTTCTCCACTGTCAATAAATATTCCAAATTTGCATCTGCTCTATATTATAGCTTTTTTATGTTTGTCCTTTAGCTGTGTCTCAGGAAAAAAAAAAAAAAGGAGTATTTTTGAAAAACTACTGTAGGTCCATGAGAATACATTTTTGAGAAGATCTTGCAGAAGAGATTCTGTAATCTCTGGCTGAGATAGCTGACTGCAGTTCTGGGGGAGGTATTGCATCTACAGTCAGTTCCTGTTGTTTTGTTTCCTGGCTGGCTGCCTCAGGGGAGCTGCTCACTGAATAGGCTATATGGTCTGTTCCCTGTCCAGTACATTGCCTAGTTTGAATCCCCTTTTGAATTGCCCAAGTCCCATGTCCTGTCTTCTTCCCTAATCAAGGTTTTTTGCATGTCCTTTCTCTTGTCCCCAACAGAAGAGGGTCCATGTGATACTGTTCTGCTTCAGGGTCGGTCTCTATAGCTAGCACAAGTTTTTTCCCAGTTTTCTTTTTCCATCTTACCAACTGAACACATGAAGTCAGAGAAGTATTTTGCTTCCACATTAGTGGATCACCAGAGATGAGCATTTACTTTCTGAAAGGAAGACTAGAAGCAGTAAGGGGCATTGGATATGATTCAGTCTCTCCCTCACTTGAAAGTGTGTCAGTAGAAAATCATCCCCCCAAGGCAGTATTTGAACAGAGAATAAAAGTGTAAGAGAATTCAGAGAGAAAGATCTGTGAGGAGGAGGATAGACAAAGAAAAGAAGGAAGTGAGAGGACAAGGCACTTAAAATTTGAGGAGGAATTAGCCTAGGACAAATATAGGAAAAAGTCCTACTATGCATGAGAGATATGGAAGAACAAAAAAGAATAGAGTTCTGCCTGTTAGAAGAGGAGGGTCAGGACAAGAGAGAAAGCATTCAAAAGAGCATGAAGTGGGCTAAGAAGAAAGAAGCAGAGAGAGGAGACTGGAAAAAGTGGGAGCTGACAAAACTTTTAGGCAAACATTCAGTAATGTTATACCCTTGACTATTCCTTTAGAAGGGATGATATAAGCATAATTCAAGCCTGTTATAAGTGCAATTTCATTCAAGTCCAGCCCTTTCTAATATTCTGGATTTGAATTCTCCACCTCTGCAGGCTTACAGGCAAGGTGGAGACATCCTATTCATACAGCATCCTCACACACGTTAATTCACAGGGCATGGGACTTCACATCACTTTTCTATCCTTATGATCTTTTATAATATTTAAATGTATTCCCTGGTTTCCATTAAGTCCATCCTGCTTGTCTGCTATTACAAATACTTTTCTTGTTTAAAGCAGTCAAGATTCTAATTTCCTCTTCTAGCAAGTATGTTTTTCTGTGGAAGGCTTCCCAACATGTCTGCTAGTCATGCTGGAATTATTCCTTTCTTTGGAGTGTTTAATCAGCACACTCACATGTGAACAGCAGCCCTCTGACATGCACAAACCTCTGTCCCTGGTTCAGAAGACTCAGAATCACGACCTCACTGTTTTCCACCTCATATATCTAACCTTCCTTACAGGAGTAACTTCTCAGCTGGAATTTATTACATCTAGGAACAAGTCCTGGTAATCTCATCTTCTTTTGCTTTAAAAGCTGCATATAAGGGAAGCTTACTTGCTCCTAAATTCAGCCGAATGGCACAAAACATTTTAGAGGGATTGCCACATAGCTATTTGAAACACATATATTTCTGTTTCCTGTAGTTACTGATCCAAATCTGTGATCCAGATCTGTAAATTCTATAAATTGACATACTTTCTTTGAAATATTTTATTGTGTAATACATGAAATTCTGATTTCTATGATTTAAGGATTGAGCTTTAGTGTCAGTATATCACTAAAAATACCCATGAATTCTAAAAAATATGAGACAGTCATAGCAGGTCTCCTATCCTTCCACATTAAAATTTTAATTCTTTATTAAAATGGAAATTATCGGTAAATCAGATGAAGCAATTATTAGGATTCTTAATATTTTCAGGGATGTTTTCAGGCATATGTAGTGACATTTTTGTAGATCTACCTGTCTTCATTGGATCTCTGAAAAAACATTTCCTTGAACCTATTGTGATCTCCTGTATGCCATATATTACAAAAGATGTGGTAAGGAGTTCAGGCCCACAGAAAACAACTGAGATAAGTCTAAGATTCAGATATTTTGGATTTGATTGAAATAGTGTTTTCAGAAGTCAGTATTTTAGGTACTTTCTGGATTAAAAGATGAAAAAACACTGATAATTTTATGGGGGGTAAATTGTCTTTTTTTTTTTTTTTTTTTTTGAGAAAAAAGAATAGTTTATAATACAAAACAAACCTTTTCAGCAAGACTTACAAAAATTTCCGATCTGCTCTGTTTTGAATTGAGAATGGTCCAAACAAGACATGTCTCCTTCATTAAGGTGGATGAGGTTCCATACAGATACCTCAGCACAATTATAATAATAGTAGTAGTAGTAATGTAGTAGTAATGTTCCAGAAAAAAAAGAATGTTGAATATAGGAAATACCCTCAAAAGGGTTGCTATATGGCTCCGGTGTTCTTCATTACCACTGTTCTTTATATGCAAGGTAGTACATTATCCATAAATAGGTTAAAAATTGGAAATTTTGCAGATGGTCTTGAATTAACTTTTAAAATATCCTGTTATACAGGGGAATTTATGCCCAGGAAGTAAAATTTTCTTTGCCAGAATAAGCAAGCATCACCCCTATTCGTATCTCTCTGCCAACAGCAAGTACTTTAACTATTAGAATTTTGTTTATTCTTGACTGAGCTTTCTTCAAGTTAAGAAATGGAGCTGGAATATATATATATGGACAGATTTCATCATTGGTACCAACTCAAATTGTACAACAAAATCCTGGGACATTCATTACCCAGTGCTGAAATGGTTATAGGTTGTGCAGTAACAGAATTAGAACTAAATATAATTTATAAACTCAGCGATTTGTACAAAATAATGTACCTGACATTTGAGGTTTTTTTATTCTATTCATTTTAAATTCTGCCCAGTGTGCTGTTCTGCTGGTCCCAAAGTTATCTCATAGCTTTGAACTGCCTTACAAAGGACTGTGTGAAAAGTGTGGCCATAAAGACAAATGAAAGACACAGCATTTTGTTGTCATTATTGAAAGAAACGTGAACTCAGCACTCTGAGATGCTGATTGTAAAGACAGATTCTCATTTTCCCTTTTGATTGTCCTGGTTCAACGGCACCTACACTCAAAAGCAAAGGCAAAGAAGAAGAGTGAAGCTTCATATGTGTGCAATGGAGATGTATGAGAAGGCCCTGAGGTTCACTAGATGTTCATGCCAAGTACTACTTTTGCACCTTTGGATTCATCAAGACATCTGCAAAGGCAGAAAAATATGTGCCTTTCCAGAATAGCAACTGCAAACCAGGCATCATGTCCTAAAATTAAATCAGATGCCTATGTTTAGGCAATATAGCCTAGAAATCTTGCCCCTTAGTTACTCCATGGAGGGAGCCAGGATATTTGCATTTCTTGCAGTAAGAGTAATGCAACAAATAACATCCCTATTTGTTCCTACTGCCTGCATTATTAAACCTTATGGCTTAATGAGCCTTTGTTTAGTTTTGGTGGCCATTTTTTTTTCAGAGTCTGAGACAGCTAAATACCCACATCCAAATGAAGCTAAAAGAGAAGGAAAAATTTAGACAAAATGGTGTCCAGAATAGATAAAACATTTAATAGCCTAAAGTGGCATCTAGAAAGCATTTAAGTGTCTTAAAAGGTTAAATCATCCAAAGGAAAGAAAAGGAAAGGTTGCAACACTGTACCTTAGGTTGTTTTTGTGGGTTTGGGGAGTCCTAGATACACATTTTGCCTCACAGAAATGTGTATGTGCTTTGCTGTCATTGGATATATATATAAACATGCCTGGAAAAGTAAGAGAGGTTCTGGATTCCATTCTTGGCATCAGGCAGCAAAATATATCATTATGATGTAAATTCTGTGTTTGGACAGCAGGTTTCTTTGCAAGTCCCAAACTCCTGCCATAAAGGTAATTCTGATTTATATTTATCCTCATAATCAGTTCTGGAAGAATTTTTATTTATTTATTTATTTTTAATTTTCATTCATATACATTTCAAAGAGGAAGAAAATGTTATATTAAGATTATCCCACAGGAAAAGCAAGAAAAAAAAAAAATATGTAATAGCCAGCCACAATTGACCACACAGCATGATGGCTCTATAAAGAAAGAAAAAAAAAAAAAAGAATTTCAGCCAGTTGGGAAGTTGTCCCAGATACTGATGAAAAGATAATAATTAATGATAGGATTTTTATTCATTTATTTATTTAGAGACAGATGCATTGCTAATTTTAACCTCAAAAGGACATTTCAGCCTTGAAAATTGCACAGATTTTTGGATGGTACTTTTTAGATATTTCTGTAAGAAATGTGGACTTTGCTGTTGGCATTTTCTTTCAAGGATCCTTTCAGTCTAAAGGAACTCCCTTTCCCTTTCCCATTTCTGCAGAGCTGAAAACATGAAATCTGTGTGCATCACATTTTGATATCTTATAAGCTTATTTACCTCAATATCTATTCATCACTCAGAGCAAAAGATAAAATTTTGGCATAGCCAGTTTGAGATGGATCAGGGTTTCCCTCAAGCACTTTTCAATGTGGGTTTGAAAAAGGCCTCATGTGTCAAAGATAAAACCTTCCTAGTATGCCTTTCATGCTCTATATGACTGTTATTTTGTTGGTGAAAGGAGAATAGTGATGTAGCTTATTGCAAATATTTAGCCATTATTTGAGTTGCTTTTGCAACACTATGGACTTATTTTTTCTCTAACTTATCACCAAAGAATGTAAAAGGCTGCCCTCTGAAGTCACTGATAGATATGTTGATTGTCTTTGGATGGAGTCCTACAAGAAGTACTGCAATTTTCTGTTAGAAACATTTTGACACCCTGTTATCTTCCTGAGTTGATCAGACACCTGCTGCTAGTCCACCTGCCTTTCTGGCAACCAGAAATGGTTGTCTGCCTCTCTTTCCTAGTTTGTTTTTTTTCTGGTTTTTTTTTTTGGTTTTGGGGTTTTTTTTCCCATCTCTGGCTGTGCAAGTATCAACAGGTGGGATCAATTGTGAGGAAGGATGTTGTGCCAATGCTTCATTGCTGGCATGGAGGCAGGAGCTCCTGCAGAGGGGATGGCATGTGTGACTTGAAGAAGGCTGCTCTGCAGAAGCTGGTGCTGTCTGGCACCCGTGCATTACTAGAGGGGTCAAACCAACGTTGGAGCAGGCAGGGTGCCATTCTGACAGAAGGGGTAGCCAAGATGCCAGGTAGTCATGCAGCAAGTGTGTTTGCTGAAGGTTTGATTTTTCAGTCAGCGATGTTTAACTGTCTGCTCATGGTGAATTTATACATATTTGTTTAGGAAAATGCATGAAGATTAATCTAAAGCTGTATAGTGTATTAACTTAAGAAAAAAGTAAAAAGAACTTCTGAAGCCAAGGAGATTACAGGCATAGCTGTATTTCACTGATGGGTATGTTCACATACTTTTGTTTGCAGTGACTAGTCTCTCTCTAGGGCCTCTTTTGTAGTAGGAACTGTCCCCTAATACTGTGTTGACACTATTTTTGCACTGTAGGTGGCAGAAATATGTACAGTCTCAGATGTTAAAAGGATCAACCCAGTTGGATCTGCCAATCAGAATTATTTTCTGGAACTAGTAGAGCTTTTAAAAATCCTTATAATTTTAACCTAGTTAAGTGCACTTTTCAGACAGAACCAAGGAGGAAGGATATGCAAAAGGTTATAAAGAGCACAAAATAGATTTTAAAATCCATTGACCATGCTAACATCTTAAAGGAAAAAAAAGTTTCTTATCAATTTGTGTTGGCAGTTTGAAGCAGTACTTGAATTATCTGCATCCATCTACCTCTTATGCAGTCACCTCTATTTTGAGAGCATACTGAGAGCAATCATGTTTGCAGCTAACCTCCAAATTCTAAGATACTAAATAGCATCTTTAGCACAAACATTTGAATTAATTGTTGGCATCTCAATGGGACAGATTGCCAAGACTTTATGGATGGGAGCCAGTCTTGGTACTGTATAAGATATCAGATTCATATTAGCCCAGCCGTCAGGCAAGTCTCTTAAATACTCTCTCATGTGAGGAGTATACAAAGCTCTCATTGGACTCTGTGAAGCTCTCATTATGCAAAATTGTCTTCCCATCTCATGGAACTGTCTAATTAGTCAATATCAAGAAAGGCACATTTTTATCTTTCTCCATCCCAGCATTGCTGGACACAACACTTGTAAAACTATTAAAATCATATCGATTAAGATAGAGCCTTAGGTGAAGCTTGTAAAGACAAGGTTAACTCTTGTAACTCTTTGGACAATCCTTAGATTGTATCAGTGCCTGTTTAAAAACAGGCTGCTACACAGGTTGAACAAAATTATGCCACTCATGCCACCCTCCTAAGCCTTTCCTGTTTTCTCCATTGCTGCAGCTCATTGTTGTATTTAGTATCTGACCACAGGAACTGCCATGTGAATGGTCAAAGGGAAGAAAACCGATTGCATTTCAGCAATTTCTCTCAAGCATATCAACTCATGAAAATGTGAAGTTTGGCAGGAGTAGCTCAGAGAATATGTATTACCTGTTCCAACATTGTACTGTTTATTATTTTGTATCTTTTAAGATGTGCATTCTATAGGAAGGAAAGAGGACCAGTTTACTGGAGACTAAAGGACATACAGGTTATGATGATTAATCTTGATTGATCAATTCAGTGAGATGAGAAAGCAGGTCTGAAAATACTTTTTTTTTCCTGTTTTTTTTCTAGACCTTATAAACACTGTGTTAGAATAAAACTGTGAATATGAGTTCTATACTGGTAGAACTAATGTGACCTTTTGAGATATCCCTTTAAAAAAGGATTCACTTTGAAAATGTTTTTAAAGAAACTAGAAGTTATGTTTCTCTGTACACTCAGTCTGGCATATGCTGACCAGTGGTGCAACATGTTTATAAATCCACTTTTGCTGGTCAACTGTAATGTGTTTACTATAGGCAGTAAATCAGTCCCTGTTAATTTTATTCGCAATATAATTAAAGGCTTTGTGCTCTCTTTTAATAACTTTTTTATTCTTCTAACAAAGGATTTTAAATATCTAATTCAGCAGGGCTAATGGATCAGAATATACATAAGAGCAGTAGATGTAGGTATGCCTGGTGTTTTCAGTCCAGAAATGTGAATATCCAATAGCTGAACAGTTCCATACCTATTTTCAGGCTCCTCCAAAGTGCTCAGTAGAGAAAAATATGACCTTAACAGAGCATTGCAGTAGCTGGTCTTTGGAAGCTCTGTAGACATCCTCAGTTTTACAGAGATAAAGGCTCTGTACTTTTTTTGTTACCAGGTGCACAACTGCGTTAATGAAGAACCACAGTTAATTTACCACCTAATTTGTTACTTGTTATTTGATTGCATGCTATTACCATTAGAAGTGTTTGTGGTTGTAGTTGGTCTGGAATTAAATTTAAATAAACTATATGGCCTATGGAAATTTTCTTGTACAGATCACCAGCTAACAGAGACAGCTCATTATGTTCAAAAGTAAAGGGAGGCGAATTCATTTCAATTTTTGCTTCTCTTAACAGTGGGTTTGCCAAGACCAGCAGCAGCCTTGTGCAGAAGAATTTCCATGCTCTTCTACTCTGATAAGAAGCAATAGAATTATTACCTCTTTGTAACTAAAAATGACATGATTTTCATAAAGCCACCTATCTTAACATCTCCACATTGCCATATTGTCATGATCTGGAATATTGCCTAGATAGGGCTTCTTTCCAAGTCCTTGACTTATTTCCTGTGCATAAAAAGGAACTGGGACAAAGCACCCTATTGATTATGAAGCTCAGAATAGAAAATACTGTATCATATAAGGTTATGTTGTAATACAGTATGCTTGGTAAGAATTTGAGAACATTGCTTTAACTCCATGGCAAGCTGTTTTTTGTATAGCTCTGTTCAGAAGCATTTATACTCTGTGGAATGAATCAGTTTCTAAATCATAGCTGACTCTGGTTTCTGCTATTTGTATTTGTTATAGAAGCAGTCATTTAAGGGGAGAAATCATTGCAAATTTGAAATACTGCTTTGATAAACATCAAAATTCAAGAACTGGAGGCACAGAAGCATATTTAAGAGCTAAATAGGAAACAGTTAAAATTTATCTGCAAAGTGATCGCTAAATGGAAATCAAAAAGGTCAGCAGCAATGCACTCTAGGGAATCAAGATTCACACACTAAGAGAGCTGCAGGTGCTGTGCTGGACAGTGAAACATAATGTTTTTAATTAAATCATGGGCCTTCCTGAGGGAATATTGCATTAAAATCCAAGTGAATCTGACATAATGGCAAGATCTACATTCCTGGTTCTTACTCAAGTCATTACATTAGTCTGCCAATTAGATCAGGAGGGAGGCATTTCAAATTACAGCAGCAATTTTACAGAGTAGATAATTATGTCAAGTTATGAATGACAGATATTACTGCAGCTAGTTGGTTTTTTTTTTAATGTTTTTTTTAACCCCCCCACCTCTTCTCATTTTTTCCCTTTTTCCCTTCTTCCATAATGCTTTTTTTTTTATTTGAGGATTCCTAGCATCAAATGTTCTATAGGATTTTGACTACCATTTAATTCTTGTTACTTTATTAAAAAATGAAAAAAAAAAATAAATGCAAACTTCAGCCATAATTTGTCTGTAACTGTTGTTGACATTTATAGCTCAACTATAATAAGTCTTATCATATTTATGCTTCTAGACTTCATCTGTCTTGATACTTCCACTGTAGTAATAGCTACCTCCAAAATAGTATCCACAAAAGGTACCTATGCAGGAATTCTATTGCATGAGATCTTATATATTGTTGAATACTGCGTCTTATGTGCTTGAACTAGGAAAAAAAACATGCCATGATAGTGTGATGATTATTTTTGACTTAACAGAAATATAATTAAAACTGAAGATGGAACAGATGTAGCTTTAAAATATTTTCATGAATGCACATTAGAGTAACATATTTTTCCCAATGTTTACAAACTGCTTCCAAGTCCAAATAATATCATTGTGGTTCTTAATAGACACCTGCATTGTTTACATTTACACTGTGCCCTCTAGAAATGCAGGTCTTGTTTGCAAGATTTTTCTTACAAACATTTATTTTTGGAATAAAATTATTTTTGTTTATTTTTCTATTAACTAATGCTGAATTAGAGTTGATTTATTTTGGAATGTAGAGCAGCCTCACCTAATTACTTCATCTGGATAATTTTGACTGTTTAGACATATTCATTATAAATGTATTCTCAGGAATAATGATATTTCTATATTTATGTATTTGAATAAAAGAATGTGGACATCAGTTCAGTTTGAATTGCATTTATTTGTAAAAATTTTTACCAATATCATTAAGCATATTCAGTCAACATGAAATATTTCCTTTGATCTAAAATGAAATTTTTGATAGAAAAACCTACTTTCAAGGTGAAACAAAGACTTGACTTAATGGTCTGCAGCTCAAAAGATAAATATCCATCAAGGATTCAGTATAGGCATGTTTGATTCTTTTTTCTGTTAAGAAGGCCAAAGTCCACAATTTCAAGGGGTAGCACATCACTGCTGTAAAACACAATGTTCAGATTCCTCCTGACAATATTCTGATTTTAAAGAGAAACCCTGTGGTGGATGTATTAGGGATTGTCCTGACAGAGTCAACAGCAGATTTGTTTTCATGTTCATTCCTGAGGCAGTGAGTAACAAAATATTTATGACAAGGAAGTGTAGACTGCACCTTAATTATTAGAGTATCCTCATTTATAACAGAATTCAAACTCTGCCTTAAATGGAAAGGGAGTAGATTTGAACCATGCTTTCTTTTGGATAGGCACCCTCATTAACAGAGTATTTTAAGATGCAGTTTCTTCAGCTGCTCTTTTTGAAGCTGCTCTTTAGGAAATACTTACAAGTTGCTTGCCTAGGTTTAGGGGGCATGCAAGGTTCAAATTACAAAAGAAAGTGTTTATTAACTGCATAGGTAGTATACCTCTCAATTCCTTGGCAAAGGAAGAGTGGGAATGCAAAAAAATCCCCTGTACCTAGCACAAAAGATGTCAGGAGTATTTGAGAAGAGAATTCCACTGGCAGCTATTAATAATAAATTCTATGTAACCCAGGAAATGCCCTGTGCTGAAAACGACTGGGGGGTTCAGGAGACTGTTAGGAAAAACACGTATACATAGTCTTCTGTTACTCTTTCCTATGTATTTATCTCTAGCCACTGTTGAGACAGAAGATTGGCCAGATCTGTAGTGTACAGCAGTTCTTAAATATTTGAGACTGCAAAAAGAAAGAATTACATATATAAAACAGACTAATGCCAATATAAGTGATGAAGTGAGTACATTTTTTGTCTAATAATATTCAGTAGTTTTGTGTGAAGACATCTTCCCAGAACATGTATACAATAGAAATAGAATTTTCTGTGTCCCTAATATAGAGTTTAAGTTAACATCACCAGTTTTAGGGCTCCAATCTCCCAACATTTGTTCCAATTAATTTGCTCTAAATTAAGACTGCTTTCCATGAAATTGCTTCATGTTCATGTTCCCTCCCTCCTAGTTTTCTTCCAATTTTAACAGCTTACCTTAAATGTTAAGTGATCACAGAAATCATCTTATTGCTGTGTTCTCATCAGGAGGAAGAGTTATGTACTGCTATATTAATTTAAGTTTTACTATTATTTTAATTGAAAATAATTAAATAACTTATCAAAACACTTAATAATAATTTTCTTTTGAAAGAAAAGATAATGTAATGAAAACTGAAAGATCATCCACAGAGATCCAGGGAGATGAATATTGGGAAAGTAGAAGTAGAATATTAAAATTCATATGAGGAAAATGTAATTTTACACAAGACAAATAGAAGGAAAGAAAAATATAAATACAGTAATGTCAAAGAAGACATTCTAGAGACAGTAAGCAGAAAATCAGAAATTATTTTGCAAGGCCACACTGCAGCAAAAAGAAATTGAATGCCATTTTGCTATCCATACCCTGACATATCAAGCAGAATTGACAAAAAATAATAAATCTCCAAAAATCAGGGAAAGCTGAGGGACAAAGGTAAGAAAGTTTTTCTGCTGATAGTTTTATTCCTGGACTTCCTGCAAAGTTGTCTCAGCTCCTCTGATAATTTAAAACCACTGGCCATTGAAACTGCATGTTTTTCCCTTCATTTGGTAGAGTAGATCTTTGTTACTGACAATTTTTATGCATTAGATCTCTAGTAGAATAATTCCCAGAAATCTTTGAGGAAAATTTCAGGGGACAATTACCAGGATACTCTTGCTGAAAGAGTAATACTAAAAAGAAGGAAGGAAAAAATGGCTGGTGAACACTTTTCATTCAAGTATATATATAATCTGGGGGTTTCTGTAGCCTGTTGAAGACAAACACCAGTTGAATTTGGTAATGTATTTATTGGCTGATAGTATAAAAAGAATCACATGTGTGTGTGTATATATATATATATATATATATCTATCTCCTGCAAACAGATCACCATACCCCTCAGAAATAGATTCTATTATCTATATTGATTTATGTAACTCCTTACTCTGTTATTAGCTTTGACTGATATAACTCTTCATTAGTTACGGATTTACATATTCAGTGCTCCTTTTCCAGCAAGCCAGAGCCAAGAAGCAAAGAAAATGTCACAGCGAAGTTGTTTGTTTTCAGATGGTGGATTTTTTTTCATTTTCCACATTTTGGAATACTTTCCGTCTGTTTCACAGTTCCATGAATAAAGCTCAATTATATAGTGTGAATGTCACTTGCATGGGAAAAGTGCCAGAACTGATGATGAAGTAATAAAATATGAACTACGTGAACCACAGATAAGTGGTTGAATTTGAATCAACTCTTGCCCTGGATGGCCAGTAGAGGTCATTTTGGCTATCTGTCCAATTACAAAAATGAAACAGGCAGAGAAATGAGAGCACATAAAGAACAAAATCTATTCAGCTTAGGCCATAAACCCTTTAGAGACCAGTGGCAGATGTAGTAAAGCTATAAAGAGCTTCCTGGAACAATGAAAGTCTTATATGCTCTAATTTACTGATAAAAATATGTTTAGAACCAGTCCTATTTACGGCAGCAATATATCAACCTACTTCATTAAAAATGAGAACAATATTCCAACCTCACCCTTTGATGGATTTTTGTTAAATCAGAAGTCTTGGAAAGTATGTTCAAATCCTACTAAAGATACTGAGCTTATTCAGTCAGACCTTGGATTGTTTCTTGCTCACATAAAATCTGTAGAATGTGATGTATGCAAAAAAAAACAAAAACCCAACTCTAATGACATGGTAAATTAATCCAGTATCCTTTTTTATTTAAAAAGATTTTTACAGATTTTTCAGAAATAAAGCCAGTTTTTTTAAAAAATTCATTTTGCCATTTTTAGTACTGCTTTTTTTAGATAAATATGGTTTTGAATCACTTACAATTCAATTTCTACAAAAACACTGCATAGGTATCAGATTCAGGTAGTTACCTAGGAGAAGGATTTCACATGAGTTTCTCATGAGAGTTTTCACTGTGTAAGCGCAATGGTTACATCACACTTGGCATGTATTAATATAGCCATTACAAAAGGACACTGTGGTTTGATGAAGTGGTTTCTTTGTGGGTAAATATGGTGGTGTACTATAAGAATCCTCTCCAGTTTGTGATAATTACTTTTGGTTTATGCTAGTCCAGTAGTACAAAGAAATAACATGCTAACTTGTAATAGATATAGTCTAAAAATAAAATACCAAAAAAAGAAGAAATCACTTAAATCTTTAAACAGTATTAGACATAGTAGAATAATTTAATTTCAAACATTTTTTCAAAGCCTGGGACAGTGTGTTCTTGATGTAAGATTTTTTTTTAACCACAATAAGTAGGTTGTAGGATTTGCGTTGGAGATACCATATGGAAAGCACTAATTTAATGGGAAATGATAATCTGTGAATTGGATTCATGATTCATGAGTCACAATGCACAATAACACATGCCAGTAATTTACTAAAATACAGTATGTACGTATGTATATTAATTTACACATGTTCATATATGCAAATTCTTTGTTATTTAGTTGCTGTTAGAGTCCTGACAGAAATATATTCCTTTTTTAAATGTAAGAAAGAGCACATTTACACATGAGGACAACTGGCCAGGTATTGGGGTTTGTGCTCCACAAGAAATAGTTATGAATAATAGTTATAATGAAGAGCATGCATAACCTCTATCTACACTTGTTCATTGTGTAGATTATAAATACTTCCAAAGTACAGCCATTGGAGCATATTTTTAGGAAGAGTCTTACAAGCAGAGATGTCAGAAGGAGGATCTGAGAAAAAGAGTTTTCTGATGGCATCTCTTGATAAACTGAAATAAACATACCTCATAGAAAGCTAAAGCAAAGTATGCCGGTGCAGCCAGGTTGTATTGATGCCTGCTTTATGATGAAAAGTAATATCCTTTCTCTATAAGCAAGAAACAACCATATTGTCCTTAGTTGGTCCTGAGTGAATGTTTTACTGTAATCAAAGTCCTTATTTTAGTCTTCTGGAAATGCAGACATTTATCAAGCTAAGAAGGGGCATCTTGTTTTCTAGGAAGAAGTAACTTAGTGTTGAAGGGACCTCTTTGTTACTGAGATCCAAGGTATAATGATAGCTGATAATATTTATGAGAGATGGAGGCTCTTCAGTGAATCTACATGCTGAATCACTAATAAAACCCAGTTAACTGCTTAGATGATTTCCCTTTAGTCATCACTCAGGAAATCATGAAAGCTGCGAGAGCATCACAACTGAGTCTACTGAAATGGCAAGAGATAAAATGGTGCTGGATCCTTGTTGAGCTCTTAAAGGACAGTAACTTAAGTGAATGGATTTTAGTAAAGGCTCTCTTTAATGGATCTATTCAGAGCTGAAATCAATGTGTGATAATACCATATAAGTGGTACTGTGATGAGTGGGAAGAGCACAGTGAGGGGTAGCAGTATAGGGGTGAGTTGCTAGCTAGAGGCAACAGCATCATGATTAGAGGGAATAGAGCAGCTAGGAGCAGCAGGCAGGAGCATCAGCCTGGTGAGAGGGGGTGGTGGTTCACTTATGCATTTATGATTAGAGGTTGTGGCAGTTAGAAATTGTGATGAAATAACATCAAGGTAGCTCTACATGCACAGGCATAATTTTATGATAAAAGATGTATGAGAATCTGTCTGCATGCCTGCTAGAATAGTACTGAGTACTGAAAAAAAGCTGAGTCACATGTATTGGAAAGGCAAAATTTGGAGAAATGCCTTTCAGTGTAGATAAAGTGATAGTGTGAAATAAAACCAATGGGCAGCCAACTCACAGAATTATGGCCTTTGAGCTGCTGGTTTCTAGTCTGGAGCAAAATCTTAAAATTATTATATTAGAATGTGGTATCAGGAAAGCAAAAGAACTTTTAGTAGGTGAAGAACAGAGAACAGAGCGGAATGAGAAGATTTTACCCTCTTACAAGGCATCTTCTTACAGCCACTGATAGGAGTCAGGATGCTGAACTTGATGGGCTGCTCTTCTGTTTTCATATGCTCACAGCTGAGTGAGAAAATTTAATCATGGTCTTATGCCTACTGTTCTGCAGGGCTGTGCCTTCCCATCATATAAACACTAGTTTCATTTATTGCTGCTTTGTTTTCCACAAATCAATGCTCTGCCACTTTTCTTTTTCATATCTTTGGTTTTAACTGTATATGATATCAATCCATACATATGAATTTGGCAAGAAAGGAAGTATCTGTTCAAGGTGTCACAGTTGTAGATCCACGTCCACCTGCTGTCCACCACAAACTGGCCTGATACCTGCAATATCTGAAAGACGTGCTATGGAAACACCGAATTTTTAAGGTGCTTACCCAAGTACATGTTAAAAGCTTGCAACTTTTCTTTCAAACAACTGAAGTACTGATAGATAAGAAATTTATAATCAAATGCTAATAAAATTTATTTATTGTAAAACCAAGGAGAACTCTTGGTCTGTCAGCAGCTAGCTTCCTTGCAACTCTGAATGTGCCTTTATTGAGAAACACATTTTATACAGCACACCAGTACAGTGTACAGACAGGAGTGCCCAGAATCACTTTCTGATTTTTTTTTCATAAATAAGTACAGTATTCATAAAAAATCAGGATTGAGAGGAAATATATTATTGTCTAAAACATTTAGAATTTATCTATTTCCTAGCTCACAAAATCTCAGGTAATAAATATGAATAATTTCATTGAGAATCAGTATTAACGATGACTGGATTTGTCTAGATTTGTTTCAAGTGCAGTCACTTGCATGCACTATTCAACATCTCAGATGAGTGCAGGGTAAGTGGAGGAATTATTAGCATCTTGCTCTGTCTCTACCTGTTTTCATGAAACTTGCTGGCACTTATTATCTTTGATTCCCCTACCACATTGTTAAATTTTATTAAATTTATGCAGTAGGCTCAAAAGCTACTGGGAATGGAAAGAATTTTGGCAGAATTTTGTACATGTTTCTTTCCTTGGGGGAACCAAGCTAAAAAATAGACATTGCCTTGGATTTGTTCATTCTCAACAACCCTCTGAGGCAGAGATTATTAATTAAAAATATGATAGAGATGACAGGAAAATCGTAAGTACTTCTGTTCATACTCTTTCATTTGCACTTGTTAGATGGTATTTAACTTCATGAATAGTCCCTCAGAAAGCATGGTGGCATCAACCATTGGTATAAGACACTGAGAATCTGCCTTAGTGTAAAAGAAACATGACTTGCTGCAGCTGTCTAAATCATATCAATAAAAATGAGATTACAGAGTTGAAACCCTTAAAGTGCTAATGTAATTGGCAAAATTCCTGGAGATTTTTAATAAGACCAGCATTTCACCATAGATGTGTTGGCTCTCCTTGATTTTCAAATAAATTAGAAAGCATTCCCATTCATGTTTGTTTTGATTGATCCTAAGTATTTATGAACAGATTAGGATAGAAATTTTCTGTACTTGTTGCCCAAAAATGCCTGTGAGTTTTATTTATTTCAGTAATTCACTGTCCATTTTAATGGTGTGTGACTGGCTATCTTTTTTTCACTGGATAGATGTTTCTTCTTAACAGAGACAAGTAATCAGTGAATAGCAAGTAATGCACTTCTAAAAGGAATCCATAACACTGTCTTAATTAACAAGACTTAAATAATTAATTGCCAGTATAATTTGAGAATGGAAAAAAATAAGATGCCATGAAAAGCAGAAATTTATTTATTCCCAAAACTTTTCTTTACCTGACTACTTCTGAAAATAAGTATGTAATACTCCCCCTTTGTTGTATTTTATTACATCTGTTGTTCAGAAGCTTCCCATTTTATTGCTCAAATCTTGGATTTTTCTCATCTTTATGAGCTTTCACATATTTGCCATTATTGCTTTATGTACTTGTAATGTTTATGGACTCACATTATATACAATCTCAATTCATCATTATCATTTGCTGTTTTAAGCATGATGTATTATTGTAAAAGTGGAAGATAAAATCTCCACAGAAAAGCTATCTTTTACAGTAAATTGAACTTCTTTTGTTGCTTTTAATGTTCAATTAATGCATTTTTGATAATTCTGTATTTAATAAATATCTGAAGGTAACATTTTAATTTTACCTGCCACTGGCATTTTCTGGAAGCCATGTAGTGAGTCTGATGAAAAAAACCCAAGATATTATTTTCGAGGAATGGTAGACAAGTAAAAATAACATCTAACTGCCAGTGATGTCTCTTCAGATAGTAACACACATTATCCCCTGGCTATATTATTGTGCTTAAGACACTGGTTGAGTCCTCAGGGAGATCCTCCAGAGGTTCAAGACAGTGGTTTTGCCTCTGGTATCACACAGAGCACATGTCAGATACATGTCACCTCTCTCCCTGTGCCGCCGCTGGCAGTGGCAATGCCTTTCATACCCTGAGCTGGTTTACAGTCCTTTTCAAATCATGCCTGACGAAACAACAAGGTTTGAACAGCAGGTGAGGGAAAGGAAGCACAATGAGAGCAGGTGCTGTTGCAGCAGCCAGAAAAGCCAGGTGTGCACCCACCATAGCACCAGCTCACACCCAGCTTCCAGATGGCAAGTGCCTCCTTCCCATGTGTCCAGCAGCACCCGCCATCTACAGCCCCTGACAGGAAGCCTGGAACTGCTGACATGGCTTTTCTGTGGAGAATATGAAATACAACTTGTGTGAAGTTGAGGGGAAAAAAACAAAGTGGCTTAATTAATTTACTAAAACAAACAAAAAAGTCATAATGAATACAATTGTCAGCAAACATGACCTTCACTATTTTTGAAGTCAGACAACTTTTGAAGTCAGGCACCATCTATGCAATGATACAAGGAACGGTGGCTTTGTGCCTGCAGCACTGGGAATTGGGATGCCTTTCTGAATCTCTCTGCTGGCTGCAGGCACCAAGTTTAAGCATGTTTCCTGTCATCACGTCTGCAAATGAAGACAGATGTATTATGCTGTTACTGCAGGGAGCATGCAAGGGTGACGTTGGGTCTCCTCTCCTGGGCAGAGAGCAGTGTGGCACAGTCTGGAGACATCTGGCCTTCCATGGCAACACTGTCCCACTGCTGCCTGCCCTGCTAGGGCCTGCCCTGGAGGTGCAAAGGCATCTGAGAGTGAGCGTGGCCCAGGAGGTTTGTTGTGGAACAGCTTCATCCCAGGGGCTCAGCTGCTTCCAGGCATCATGTCCAACTGCACGTCCTCTCCAGGTCAGTATTCCCTCTTGGGGCTGCCTTGCTCAGAGCTTCGTGTGTCACTTCTGCTTTCTCTTTATTCAGCTAGACTGTTTGTCAGAGCATAGTGCTAATAACATCAAGGTCACAGGTTTGATCCCTGGGTGGGATTCATTCACTTGAGTTGGACTCAATGTTCCTTGTGGGTCCCTTCCAATTCAGAATATTCTGTGATTCTCTTACTTGAAAATGGGTCAGTATTCATATGAAAGCACAAACAGAATGGCTGTCCCATCTTTGCCACTTTGACCATGTTTATAAATGTGTGGTGAGGCACAGGGGTACTTCACCCAGGGATGGTGGAGCCCATCCTCATGACAGGAAAAGCCCCTCTCAGATATGTTTCACTCTTAATCCCAGCTCACCACTGCCCTTGGAAGAGGAACCCCACAGCTCTTACTATGGAGTGGATGCTGGAGGAGAGAGTCGCCTCCATCAAAGACCCACTGCTCAGGATGCCACTGTGGCTCTGCATCACTTCTGTTCAAAATGCCAGCACAGATTGTTGAGTCCCAGTTGTCTCTGACATCTTGGAGTCTGTCATTTAGCAGGTTCTGTGTCCATTGAACACATGCTTTACTGAGATCAAGTAGTATAAGTATTTTTCCCTGTCATGTTGTGCTAATCCTTGTGAGTATTTATTACATCTACACTGTTACCAACTAAACCTGTCATCAAAGAATTTTCGACAAGACCTGTTTCCAGGATACTACAGCAGTTACACATATAGGCACTTTTGAAAATATGCTAGGTATCTATCTGAATCTTTGTGTACCACGTATCTATAAAATCTGGGTTTCAGTCTCCTATTATAGTGGAGATTCAGATCTATGAGGAGTATTTTTAGCTTCTTATTGCTGATCATGAAGTCTCCCAAGAAATTATTATATGAAAAAACAAAATTAAACTGTTTTAAATGCACCCTTACTATTAATTACAGATAACCAGCTAACATTGTTAGACACTTATTGAATTCTATTTATACGATATACAAGACAACTAAACAAACTAATAAAACAAAATGTAAAAAAATCCAAACTAAAACCAACAAAAAAACCCAACAAAACAAACCCAAACAAACCAAACCCCAGCCTTGTATCACATTTAGCAATTGATTTGGAGGTACCTAAAAGTGTTTTCTGTGTTGTTTGTCTCTCTACAAATCAGAAGGAAGCATTAATTAAAATTTACATGTGAAAAAAATAGCTGATAACTGTACCTGAAGTTTATGAAGTTCATGATGTAGGTCAGAATGACATAAAGCATCATCTTCAAAGTATCTGACCACATGAACAGCTTAAACTTCGTATTTAATTATAGATTAGTAATCCTGTAAGTCACGCTTAATTTATCACTCCTGAAATATTTCTTGAATTCCCACTCAGTGACTAATATGTTACAATTCAGTGTTTGCAGAATGTATTTTTCAGTCTTGCTAGGCCAGACTTGCTGTCTGCTTTTGTCTTGCTGACAAAAAACAAAAGGTTGGCATTTAAGTTCAGAACTGCTAACTCAAGACCCAGTGTTCAGCCAGCACCTGGTGTTCGTGGCTTCTAAGACCTACAGGTTCCTCATCTTTTAAAGTCTTTCAGGAACAGCTGCAGCAGTGTCCTGTGGGTTCAACAGTGCGGTAGTAAGGCCATTGAGAGACCCTGAAAATATGTGTGGGGCAGTTCCATTTAAGAATATGAGTCATTTGCTGCACTATTTATATGCCACTATTCAACAAAAATATGACTTTTAACAATACCTTTTTTTTTTCTTCCCAAAAATGAAGCACACCTATCCCATAGACTTCTGTGTAATATCTTTGTATAAACAGAACTGGAAGGTGTCAGAGGCATTTTTGTCCACAGTCCGAGATGGTTTGAATTCAGATTTCTCAGCTTCTGGGGACATTTCTATAGAGAAAAAAGAGGCAAGAAGCAGAGATATTGTATAGCCTAATGGCTAGGACACTCACTGAATGCTGGGTCTCATCCTTCCTGCCATCATTCCTTATGAAACTTATATTACACAGATTTATGCATTCCTGCATAAAATGCAGGAATGGACCTTGAAACAGGATTGAGACCAATAGCAACTTCACTTCCCCTCCGGCTGTGCCTGAAAAGAGATGAGTGAGCACTGTAAAAGAAAGGATCTCTTTGCCTCATCTGGCAGGCCTTCATGTGCATTTCCTATCAGGGAACAAAGTACCTAAATGTTAAAACAGTTCTGTATGAACACAAAAAAAACAAACTGGTCTCCTGTGCATTTCATGCATGTACACTCTTGGGTTTTTGTTAAGCAAACAGTGCATTTTGTAATAGTATTTTCCTAAGAGTCAGTTATTTCTTAGTCCCTAGGCCCTTAAAAAGGTTGAAGAATATTTTTTTGTCATTGAAACCTCTTCCAGTGAGAAGAATTTTTAATAGTCTTTATAAGTAACAGGTTCCCTATTGTAGCACTGAATGTGCTTGTTCTGTGTTTGGCTTTCCCCAAATGCCCATCTCCTCTGTAACGAACAGCTCACAGACTTTGCAACCGTATTTATACATTTTATGTCCAAATACCTCCTTAGGATTTTTGTTAGGCAAGACTTCGAATATTTTCAACATAGATTTAGCATAACCTAGAGGTCTAGCTTCTTCTATTGAGATAGTGCACCAGCTGATTAGGATGAATATGATCAATAGAAGAAGCTTTGCAGATACTGTAAATCTGACTTTTCTTTGCTTCTTTCCATTTCTGTTGCCTAAAATACCCCTTGGAAAAGTAACATTTTTACCAAATAAAGTCTCTTCATTATTTTTTTTTTTCCAGAGCTTCTAGGTGTGTTTAAACCGTACAGGTACCATGGATGAATGATGTCAGGTTTACAGGCAATTAGATATAGTGTTAGCAAGTACAACTACTTCTTAATTTCCCCTTATACTTTTCAGGCTTTTTTGATTCCCATAAGAAGGACAAATCTACTTTAACCAATAGATAGAAGCCAGTGGTAAAAAAGTATTACAACCTGCTGCTATTCCATCAGTTTCATTTCCTTACTTAGTAGACTTGAATATCCGACCATGTAGATCTTCACCTTTCAGTTGAGTCTATTATCTAAGGCTTTCTAAGCAGTTATGATACAGCTTTCATTTCAGTTTTCACCTTTTTCTTCTTTTCATGTTTGTGCTCTGTAAAAGCGCAAACAACCCTTTTGTTTGACAAGGTATTTGGAAACTTACATCCTAGTGCACTGGGTTTGGAGTATCTTTTTCCTTTCCTTTGCTGAAGGCAGCCTATCTTTCTCAGAAGTTTTCCTAGAAATCATTACTTCTAGCTTGCTTTATGTTGCTATTTTTGTCCTTTAGCACCACTGCCTATGTCAGTGGTGACAACATTGTGGGAGAAGACTGAATATCCATATAAGTTGCATAAAGGAAGCATCTGATATGGCAATGTTGGAACTTTACAAGTATAGTTTTTCTTTTTCACTTATTACTTTCTTTTTCACAGTGTCCATCATCATTTGTTTATCATTAGTTGCCTAATTTAGAGTTTAACCGTGCTTGAACAGAGATTTTGGACAGAGAGCTGTGCTAGCATAATTCAGGTAGAATCAATATATCCTGAGCTTCTGTGATGTATACCCTCAAAGCTTCCTTTTTTTAGAAAACATACTGACCAGTGATGTTCTGCTCTAATTCTGCTGGAAGAAGTGGCAGCAAACCACATCAAACCATTAGTCTTCATTTGAAAGAGTGGGGGATGCAATACAGATAGTTATAATCACCTTTGTGGCACCAGGGAAGCAGAGTTTTAAAAAGTAAGTACTTTTATAATGCTAATAGAGAGAGAAGAAAAGAATTTCACTGTGTCATCTGGTCAAGCTCTCTTAAACCCACCAAATAAAATTATTGCTATCAGCCACATAAATTTTGAATGGACCCTGAAATCACAGTTGTGGAACAGTTAATGTGGGCTGGTGGTTGTTGGAACAAGGGTGCTTTTGAACCTCTACCACATAATGCATATTGTTATCAGCATTTATGTACCTGTATTCACTATTCAGATACTAAGATGATGAACATTTTTAGTATATGCTACATAGCCTGTGTAAGAAAGATGCAAATCCTTCCTTTTTTTTTTCTTTAGTAGAATTATCTGCAAATGACATTAGAAATTTCACAACTTTTTTATTTCCTTGGTGTATGCACAGGAAAAAAACAGAGAAAGGCAATATTTATTTTGATGAAAATACATACATATAATGTATTCTAAATAAAGGTATTTGATATTTACAGTAAATGTTATCTGATGGTGTTGTAATTTTGTTGAAATGTTTAAAATAAAGACTAAAAAACACCCCAACCTCACATACAGTGAACAGTGATTAACAGTGAAACAAATGGTTTTGCTACACATGCATGTATTACTATTTAAAGGTTGGCCTTTTTGTACAACTGGAGGGCAACAGTTCTCATTAGCTTTAGAGAGCAGATCAACCCATTTTAAACATAGTAAGAATCTCTTCCAGACAGAAATTCTTGCTTCTGGAATAAAAAGTATTAGGATATTAGTGTACTGGCAAACTAAATATCTAAAAGAAAATCCATCCAGCTCATTACAGCAAGATTTCTCTAAATTAGCAGTAAAGAAGAAATTGTCTGGTTCGGGTGGAATAGATATTGAAAAAAATTAAATGAATACTATGGCTGAATGGACTGTTTTTGATTTACATTTAAGATTCTGTTGGATCTTCACTGAGTGCCTTCACATCACTTCTTGAGGACTAGAAAGATAATATACAGAATCTCTTTTTTTTGTTAAGACATACTGTTTGGAAATAAATTAGAAAGGCCTGAAAGGAAAAATTCATCTGTATGCTATGTGCAATCGTTAATCGTGAGAGAGGGAAGATAAATGAACCAAAACAAAGATATATTTTTTGAGGATGTTAAATCAGTAGTCTGCAAAAGGGGCAATTAGTAGTATTTTTCTAAGAGCAATTTAGATTAAATAGCTGCTGTATGCTATTTTTATTCCATGCCTGAGTTGTCTTTAAAGCAATTTTAAGAGAGCATATATTCTGTTAGCCTGTGTTTTGAAACCAAGGTAGAAAAAGACTGTAGCCTGTTGCAAGCATAATGCTCTAAACATTCATGTGCTATTAATAGATTAAGTGGGCAGGAATTTCCTACCCACTGCAGTTTTTCTCTATTTTATTTTTTCCAGTGGTTGATAATTTGCATTTTATGACATTTCATAATATATGCTCCCAATTACAGGAAAATAGGATTTATTTTACTTTTTAGACAGAATTAGTGTTGGTTTATGTGGTAAACATGCTAGCAAAATTTCCCCTTTTATTGTGTGCTCCAGGTCTCTTGCCACATTCAATACCATTCTTTTCAGCATAATCTCCATTAGTTTAAAGTCCAGATTTTCTTTTGCTACAGTGAAAACGCTGTGCTCAAACTGCTTGAGGTTTTTAAAGACAGTTCATGTGTTTGGTCTTTTGTGTGCCGATTTGTAGCTTAAGCTAGCATATTTGAATACCTGTGCCACCATATTCATAATATTATACAACATACATTGAGTTAAAAGTTCTATTTTCTGCATGGACAAGAATATGTAACGGTCCTCTATCATTTCCACTAGTCCCCCTTATTGCTTTACGATGTTGCATCAGCAGTGTGTTTATTATACTGATTAACACCTACTGTTTACAAAGGCTAGAAACTTTGTGTTTGATTATCTTCTTGTGTACCTCTCCATTTTGATTCCATAAAAGGATTTAGCAAGTTACCAGTAAAATCCCAATTACCTGGTTTCCATTTTCCTTTTGAGAAAGGTGTGATTGGCATGATGACCACCCATCAAAATCTGTCTCATGTTGAAGTACCCGCCATGCTTTAAGTTTATAAAGTTATGTGAAGTCAGAACTACTCAAATATAGTCTGATAATCTTCTTATCAAAGTCACTGATTGCGTAAGAAATGACCAGTGTTTGAGCACAGTACAAGGCCACATTGTTCTCAGTATATTAATATTTCCTTGACTGGGTCATGTTAGGCTACACTCAAATTATTAGAACTTCTGTTCTAATGTTGCTAAATGTGTAGGAAAAGAAGTGACTTCAGGCTGGTCCATCAAAAACTACTGACATTTACATGTGACTATTAAAATTGACATTGCAAGAGTAAAAGTTAAAGATTAAACCTGGAAATCTACCAAAGCATGACTGCTTTTGGTTCTCCAAACAAAGACCACTGACATCTACCTTTAAGATGTTTAACACTGTGACTTGGCAAGCACCAAAGCTTGCCAAACCTGTAAAAATCACATCTGCTGTGATTTTTACAGGTTACTTGCGGCAGCACACACTAGGTCAAGAATTTGGACAAGTTTAACACCGTGAACTGCATTTGTGATGCTAAGAGCCCTGTGCAGATCTACAGATCTGCTACTTGCACTGGATGTTCAAGTTTCTTTATGGGTTCTGTCACTGATTTCCTTTATGTCTTAAGAAAGCATTTTGATTTCTTGCAAACAGTTTTAAGAACTGAAGGAGGGAAAGCACAGGTTTGTTTTCTTTTCTAGGTAAACTTCACAAAGCAAGTAATGGTGGACGAATTAGACAGTGTTAGTGATAAATAATGTCTATCTTTGGTATCTGTGAGCTCTGCAGTAAAAGAAAACCTGCCCATATGCACTGGGGGTGGAGAGAGAAGGTTTTATAACAGATTTAAAATTAGAAAACAAAATGGCCTGATTAACAGCAGTAGGAAGAGTTCTGCAGAGGATGAGGGAGAAATTAACGGATGACATTCAAAGGCAGCTGTGAAGTATGAGAAGCTGCAGTACGCGGAGGTAGTCAAATCTAGCAGTACAGTGAGTTCTGAATGATGCTGGAATAAATCAAAAGTCTGGGTGGGGGGATCTCTCAAGTGGTGGATCATAGCTAAAAGGTGGATCACCTCTGCTTACACAGACAGTAAGCCAGTAGATTCCATCCTGAACTACAGCACTATATTAGTGTTAGAAGCAGTTGATATTTAGGGGATATGTACAAAGATATTTCAAGCAAACTGACAATGGTTTTAGCATGTGCTGGGGTTTTTTTTGGAAACAGAGTGAACCTCACCATTTTATACTTCAGAAAGCAAATGTAATTTGCTTCAGAAAGCAAATGTAATTCACCCACTTGCTATTTCCATCTGAGACTATATGTTTCCATGAATTCTACTTACCTTGTAATAAGGAAAGAATAGAGAGCCTTCACAAATGTGCTTTCTAATAGTTAGAATCTGGATACATAGTGCAGGGAATGAGGAGAGGCAGTGTTGCAGAGCTGCGTTATAGAAACTTCATGCCTCAGTCAGGGTCCTGAATGAGGGTTTCCTGCAGGCAGCTTTCCAGCAGAGGATCCACTACAGTGATAATGTGGACTGCACCCTTTCCTCTCAATGCCCTGGACCTACCCTTACTGCCAACAGCACAAAGAGGCAACATAACCTGCTCATCTCCAAAGCAGTTTGAGAGAGGAAAGTTGCAGGTGATTAAAAGGCAAAACTGAATGTACACAGACACACTGTAAAGACCTCTTCATTACTAAATATATTATGGCTTTCTCTACCAATACATTCTTTATAGCAAAACTGTAGGAAACATAGTATTTTTTTATGATAGACCAATCTGACTTGTAGTGAACTATTCTGATGAATGTGGTTGAATTGAGTCTACCTTTCCAAAGAGAAGTTATCTCTGGTAATGACAGGAGAAATCATACAAGCTTTTTCATAATAGGTATGACTAAGTAAAACAAGAAAATAGATCACTAATTAGAGAATATTTAATCCTACTATGAAATTATATCTGCTCGTTTTCCCATATGTAATCATATCTAACATATCTACTCATATGCATATGCAACCATATCTAATACCTAAATATGGTTGCATTCTAACCAATTTTTCTTGGTTGTGTGCATATTCCTCCTTGATATCCAGTATTATTACTTTTTGATTCATAAAGAAATAGCAATTCCAATTATTCCGGCTATGAAATTTAAATTATATTCATCCACACATTTCTCTGAGAAACCTTTTTTCCTCACCTTAGGATTTTCCATTTGTTTCTTTCCCCGCTTTCCTCTATAGTAAATCTAGATTTCATGTATGAATACTGATAAAACTTGATTAAGATTCAGAAGCTTTTTTTGCCTCCAAGTTACCTGAAGACATTCAGTTGGTCCAGATTCATGAAGGCAGATATGGTCATAAGTTCAGCCAAGACCAGTAAATAACTGTCTCAAGACTGCAAGAAAGTATGGTTCATGTAGTTTTGCTTTTCTAGTGCTTTATCTCTGTTAAAACATACTACAGGAAAGACACTGTTTTTGTGGGAAATGAATACAAAAAGAAGGTACTTACCTGTACACATTTTTATGGAAGGTTCTCTTAATTGTTCATTCAAATGTATTTAGAAACTCCTTTTTCTGTTGTGCATTTACACCATCTGAGCACCTCTCTTTCATGATTTCACTAATATTTTCTAAAGAATCAATAGAATACTATGGCTTACCATTGAGTATCCCAATACAATCCAAATATTGTGACTACATCTTTTAATTTAGACCTTTTCATCAGATACCTTCTAAGTTCAACTCACAATCAGAGATTCAGTTGTAGATATTAAGTCATTGTTCAGCCTATCTAACCTTCTGTTTTATTATTTGATAATCAGAGTAATCCTTATGTGGCTTAATATATTCAGTTATGATAGGATACTCAATACTTCAGCAATGTAAATGGTTTTATTATTTAAATGAAATCCCAGTTTTATGGCAGTAACATATTCATATTTAACATATATATTAGTAATTTCCTTCATTTTTAGATGTTGAATGTTTCATACAAGGGCCATAATTACTTTGTATATTAATATTATTCCATACCTTTTTCATTATGAACATTTAACTTTGGCTTGTCAACTGCTATCTCAGTTTTGTATTTTGGTTTTGTATTTTGTTCAGATACATTCTATCTGCATTAATATGCAGCTGTCAGCAGACCAAGGTTTTGATCATTTTGCAGGTTATTTGAAGATTTACGTTATTACCAGTAACAGGAAAAAAATTAGAGCTACTTTTTAGGAGCAGGCTGCTAGAGACCCATTTTTAAAAATATGACTTTTCGAGATAGCCTCTCATCCTTTTTATTTTTCAGAAGTATTATTTTTATTACTAGTTTCTTTTTAATTTTTGAGGTTTCCATGTTAAAAGTATACAGAGGAATTTGGCAGAAAAATATGTCATGTCATATTGTACATTCAACTCAAATTATTTTTTTGGCTAGTTTGATTAGTTGTTTTGAGGTTGGTTTTCAGGTTTTCTGAAGTTTCCCTGGTATGGGGTTCTTTGTTCCTGAGTTTTAGTGATTCAGTCAATTCGATCTGAGGAAGATCGAAAGAGTGGAGATGGGATTGCAAGTGTAAACCAGCATTGTAACTCACCAAGAGAGAACTACAATGGTTGTCTCTCACTGTCTAAATGTCAACACACTTTACAAAAAAGACATTTGCTTGGCTTAGTATTGAATATTTTTCACTAAACACTTACCAGCATGTGAGGAAATAAACTGATATGGTCTATTATCTACATCTACTTAGAACTCAGTAGAAACTTAAGGACTTGTATGTAACCTTGTAATGCATTTAAGCATAAAGACTATGTAGTGTGTACATATAATTGCTTAGCTGTTGTGATGAAGATGACAAAACATTTGGAGGAAGCTTAATTACACAGTATGTATCCTTTTGATTTGATAATGGTTTCTCTTCAGAATATTAATCACTATTGTAGACATCAGGATCCCAGTACTCCAAGGTAGTAATGACCTCCACGCATTGATTCTCTAAATATCTATTTTTGTTCTTTAGTGCAAATGCTGGTTTTAGATGATTGCGTTTAATGCAGCTGTAACTAACGTGATAAAAATGTAGTGATTCTGTCATTTCTTAGGAGAAATCCATAAAAATTAAATCCATACCTCTGTCATGGCTGATGTGGAACATTTCTTATCCTGGAAGCAATCTTCCCTGGTTTTAGTGACAGCTGTGCTGTTACCCACCTGTAGTACTTAGGTAGTGAGTACTTAGTGTCTCCTCACTTGCCATCAGCTCAAACTGAACTGAACTTACTGTCTACTTTCTCCTTTCTAATTCTATTATTTTCTACTTTGTGTGAAATTGTATAGTAAATATCATACCATCTTTGGATGGCATTCCTGTAGCTCATACAGTATTATTCAAGTAGAAGTCCTTACCCGAAGGTGACAACAACTTCAAGAATAGAGAAATATACTGGGGAAACAGGTGCTTTGTCCTTCTAACTCTGCTGGAGCAGTCTTTGGCATCTGGATGTATCAGGATCACCACGCAAAGTTCGAGCTGGTGGCGCAGCGGCGGTGGGCTCGGTACCGGGCAGAGCCCGTGCCCAGCTCGGTGAGGGCAGGGGCCGTGTCCAGCTCGGTGAGGGCAGGGGCCGTGCCCAGCTCGGTGAGGGCAGNAGCTCGGTGAGGGCAGGGGCCGTGCCCAGCTCGGTGAGGGCAGAGCCCGTGTCCAGCTCGGTGAGGGCAGGGGCCGTGCCCAGCTCGGTGAGGGCCGAGCCCGTGCCCAGCTCGGTGCGGTGAAAGGCCCGTGCCCAGCTCGGTGAGAGCAAGGCCCGTTCCCAGCTTGGTGCGGTGAAGGGCCCGTGCCCAGCCAGGTGAGAGCAAGGGCCGTGCCCAGCTCGGTGCGGTGAAAGGCCCGTGCCCAGCTCCGCGGCCCCCCGCACTCCTCCGGCGAGGCCGAGGCCGGGCAGCGGCCCAGGCTCCTGCCCGCCTTGGGCAGTAGATGGTGCTAGATGAGAACTGAAGGTGCCGCTCAGGAAGGCCCCAGTCAGAAGCTGCCGCTCAAAGACAGGATTAAATACTCGGCCGTTTCCGTGTTTGTTTCTTTACCTGTTGGGATCTTTGGGGTAGGAACGCTGAAAGTTGAGGTGGGTGAGCTTTAGGGCGGTAGCGGGTGATAGATACAACATCAGTGGTTTCCCAAATACCGTTTCCGTACGATGGAAGGTTGCAGCGAATCAGCAGGGCAAGGCCGTCTTTCTCAGCGGGAGAGAAGGTGCAGGCGTAGCACAAAACAGTACTGCTTCACAGCAGATTTGTTTGAAAGAGCACTGTCAGCTTGGATGTTGCTGATTGTGTGTTTGAGCAGGACTGAACGCCTTATGTCTTCAGATTAATTTAATATGTAAAGGTAAGACCTCCCAGCTGAGTGAGGAGTAGTTACTCAAAATTTATATTCTAATTAGCCAGCTGTAGGAAAATAACAAATGTCTTTCTGCCTAAAATCTTACTGATTAAATTGTATAGTACAAGTGTATAAAACAATGTACATGAATAGTATTCACTTTTTTTATGTGTTAGAAGTAAAACTGCAAGAATTCCTTCAAAACCACAATTGCTGTACAGTGGCACAACTCCAGAAAAGAAACAGTCTGTATTAGTTTTATTGTTGCCTTTTTGTTTTGTTTCTCTTTTCTCTTTTCATCATCTCCGAACTTAATACCATGTCTGGAGCATTTATTCATCCTCACAAATAAAATTTGAGATTAAATGTGCAAAAATCTAGTTTGGTAAGAAATTTCCTTATATTATTTTACCTATAAAAACGTTCATCACCTGTAAAATCAGTCTTTATATGGGCACTGAAGGATAAAATTAAAAGAAGCGTCTTTTTAATGAAGTTAATTATTTCCCCAAGCTTCGTAGATTTCTGATACTACAATAAACAAATTATTCTGAATTGACAGTGTTTAGTGAAAACAGGAGTACTGATAATCTACAGCAGAAGCTGCTTTAGAAAATATAAGACATATTAAAATAAGATAAATTTAATGTGTGCTTTCCTTGAAGTTGGGTGTGTCAATACTTGCAGAAGTAAACAGATAATATTGAACATGAGTATAATATGCTTTAAAACCATAATGCATGAAACATTAGAATTCTAGAATGCAGTACTTGCTGCATCATCTGTAATATAGTAGCTGTTAATCTGAACTAAAATGTGAGTTGACATTGGCAGAACAAGTTGCTCTCAAACTCTAATAAGGTGAGTGGATGCAGTTCTACATAGACAGCAGTTCTATATGCCTAATAGTTACATATACTGTCTGAATGCACAGTTCTGTGCAGCCTACATTTCAGGGCCACATCTGAAAAAGGTTTTAAAATATTCTTGTCAGTGGAGAAAGTTTGTTTCTAAAATTTGGTAAGGCAACCTTGAAGTAGGGTGTGCAAAACATAGCACTGAGTTGAGAGTCTGCTTTGATAATGTAAAAAAAAATGCAATAATGGGCAAAACAAATCTTCAATCTGTGACTTATGGTCTTTTGAAAGTATTCTTGACCTTTTTTAGAAGAATTTAGGAAGTTTTATAGTCTGCCCTGCTTTTGGGGTAGACTTGTTTCAGCTTTCTACTTGCTTCTTCATCAGTGTCTAGCAACATCCTACTTGTTTAATTGGGAGAGATCCTGGAAGATATTTGTGCTTAAATACTTTTTAAATGTATCAAAATTTGTGGGGGGAAATGTAAACACATCAGTGAACATTTTTTTTCCAAACATTTCCTTAAAATTTTTTCCTCTAATAAAACATCAAAATGACAAGTACATTTGCACAGCCCTTCTCAAAATCATTTTGGCAATCATTCCTCAGAGAAGGAAGCTAGGCTTATAAGGGGGAGGGGGAGGAGGGAATGCAAGTCATAGCTATAAAATTGATATTCTTTACATGCTGACTTATTATGACTCCAGTCTGCATTACATGGTATTTTTGTGGGCAAGATACTACTCCATTAGTCCTGCATAATGCCAAGTGTAATAACATCACCTAATGGAAAGGTTCCTTACCAAACTGTGCTTTAAAAATGGTTACATTACATGTAAGGAATTGCAGATGAGAGAGATAGAGGGGAAAGAGGGAATGTGACATTTGCTTTTACCTTCCAAGATAAACTGATTAGGTGCCTCCTAATATGTCTGAATAACAAAGTTTTAAGCTTGGCTACAGTGCAGGTAAATAGAAATAAATTCACATCACAGAGGCTGTGGGTTTCATGTGTGGCAAAAGAAAAAGGAAGTTGAAATAAATCTTCCCTAAATTTTGCCTTTCATTCAATAGCTGCAGACATGACTGTTGCCTTGAAGATTTAAAACTAGAATATGACCAGACTTTAAGGCACACGTGACAATGTATTATACAATGTCTTAATAACACCTTGGAAAAACAAGATAATAGTAGTAATGTAATTTCTCTGGTCTGCTGTAAAGAGAAGTTGTTTAACTGAATTCTTTGTGAGTAGATTGAAGGTTTATGCCAGGTATAATTTTCAGTGTTAGATGATTTAGCTGGTTGCTGTACTATAATTTTAATAGAGGCTGTATGGCTCATCTTTAATGTCTGAACTGGGAGTGACAAATTCAGTGGGGAATGCTTGAGAAAAGTGAAGATCAAATACTCTGTTAAATAATACAATAGGAAGAAACAGCTGCAGCTAAGAAGTGCCTTACCCGTTGGCAGCTCTAGGTGGAACAGCAATTGTAATTTTGGTGATTCTTAGCTAGGAAAAAACTCTGGTTTGTTTCTTTAATACTTCAGACTGTAGAGCTGTTCCTGTTCAGTGTTTCGAGTTTACTGATCACATTGAGTAAGCTTTTATTCTTTATCTGTATTCCAACTTCTGAATATCTTTAAAAGGGACCCTTGCAAAATTTACAATATTGACTCAGCAGACTTGCCCTGAAGGACCAACCACTCTTTCATTTCTCCTTCTAAATGTTGGTGCTACCTGAAAAATAAAGGTCTACTTATATTGAGGAACTCTCTGTCTGTGTGCTGCCCGGAACATTTTCAAATAAATGCAAAACAGCAATACTGTCACCATGTTTTCTTGCACCAGCCTATAATTTCAAGTTCTTAGACTTGATAGGCACAAGGAAAAAACCCTGGCAAACTTTATTTTATGAAATAAAAAAACCTGGATTTTCTTCTTGTTCTTACTGCAAGTTACTAAGAGAATGCCTGCCAAACTAATTTGAAAATCTTGTGCAGTTTTCTGCAAGGGAAAGTTTTTCTGCTCTGTTTCAGACAGTAAAATCTGCTGTAGTAAGGCTATCCATTAAATTGCAGAATTCAGAAATACTTTCTGGGCTTGAAACCAAAGGCTTTGCTATTTAGTGTTGAAATGTATAGCAGAATTACCTTACACACTCACCTTGGACCTCAGTATTCAGACTAAATCCTTTCTCTGAACAACTCTGAAACCACAGCTAGGGTTGTATACACAGCACTCACATTCAATTATTTTGATGGAGCCTAAGATAATTTACATTTCAGAGCAAGCAAACACTAGCAGGTGTTAGATCTCCATGAAGTACGCCGTGAAAGATGGTGTTGTATCCATGAAACATTGATGAATTCTCTACAGCATTCCTCTGGGCTAGTGCATTGTGCCTTTTGCTAGAGAGAAACAATGGAACTGAAGGATCTGAAGTGTATTCCACACCCGAAGTAAATTCTTTATTCCATCTGCCACACAACTATTTCTCATGCTAATGCCCAAGATAAACTAGTAACAAATTAGGACTCTGTGGATGTACTCTTAGGATTGACTTCTGTCACTTTTTTGAGAGTCTCCAGTAGAAGAAAGAAAAGATCCAAGGTCCTCTGATTCCTGTTCCCATATCTAATTCTAATTTTTCTTCCTTCCCTCATTTATCACATCCTTTCAATGATAAAGTATATATTTTCCTCTATTCTTTCTGCAACAGTGTTAATTTTGATAATGAGATTGCCCTGCAAATCTGAATGGGCTTTTAATCAGGTGCAATATTATTTTTATCCTCCTCTCAGAAGTTGACTCTGTATGAATTCTGCCTACATTCTTCCAGAATTCTTCAGCTGCTTCTAGAACATGTTGACCTATTTATAAACCAATAAAACTCAAAAAGAAAAATGCTTAACACATCATGAAATGACTCAACTGTCCTTTTACTTTTCTCAGTTGTACATATAATTGTTCCCTTTTAAGCATAAAACTTTTCCATGTTGATCTTTCAGATGGCTATAGACTTTAAAGATTCAGAGGTCAGAAAATCCAACTGATTCAATCTGAGGTGTTAGCTGAATAAATATGGTTTAGGTTTAACACCATGTGAGCCTCTCAGGATTCCTTCATATAAACATACATAGAAAAGAATTTGGATCCTTTTTTTAATAATTTTACTAACTGAGACTTCAGATCCAGCAAATCTGTAAATGAAAATCTAATTCAATAACAATAATCTGAAATATATTCTAAGTTTGAGGAACCTTTTTGCAATTCTATACGGAATATGGGATATCCATTTGGTAGATCAGTCTCTAGGATATATGAAAAATAATATTTAATTGAAGAAAACTCTTCTAATGGCTTTTTTCTTGCCACTCTTTTGTTATAAACCAAATAATCACAAAAGGAATAAAGGAAAAACTATACTTCAGCCTTTAACATATATGGCAACTGAACCGGAGATTTTCATGGTGTCAGATAAGACATTTAAATTTCTCTGGCAAGGCTGGACTTTCTGCCTCAGACTTGTGATCTAATCTAGGCATATAAATGATGGGAAAAAATATTGCTCCAATAGTGTTGTGCTACTCTGCACAGTTAATGTGGGCTAAGAAAACATGCCTGCTATTTGTAACCTGGGATTATTAGTCTCGTTGATATTAATACACCGGTTACAATCAGGCTAACAGTCATAGTCAAAATGATCTATTTATTACCAAAAGAGCCTCATTAAAAATAGAAAGATTTTCCATTCCAAGAAGAGCAAAAGGTTCAGCTATCCATGAGATGCTATCTTGTCTCACTGGTTATTATAGACTAAGGGCTGCTTTTCAAAACTCAGTAATTTTACAGTTTTTTCATTCACTATATATAGGTATATAAAAATAGCCCAAAGTACATCCTATTATTTTGTAGTGTTTTAAATCCCAGGTTCTTTACCAGGAGTTTTAGGATGTTGATAATGGAGGTTTCTTCCTCTGTTCTTGGGGTTTTCTTTTGTCCATGGGTTTTTTTGTGGTTTTTTTTTATGGTTTTATTGGCCTACAGTTCTTTGGGTTTATCCCCAAAATTTTTATTTTATTAGTTCCCAAGGTGCCTTTATAGTAATCAGTAACTGATGCTTGATTATGTGTTTAAACCCGGTTGGTCCTTAGAATAAATCTGTTCCTGTACTGTCAAGGTCTCTGCTATCAGCCTGTGTTTATACATCAGTGCACAACTTTATCATTCCAAGGCCACAAATAGTTCTGCACAGAATAACTAGTGCTGCTTATTGTTAGTTAAGAATGTAACACATTTATAATCTTTGTAGTCATTATGCTACATGATTACACTAAAGCTAAAAGCAAATTAGGTGATAGTGACTGATAAGTTCTGTTTTACACATTTGACACATTTAGGTCTTAAAGCTAAAGCAAGCTAAAACAAGAGAAACTGAGATAATATGAAGTGTCCTGAGATCTCTGTTATTAAGTTAATGGAAATTTTTTTGCCTGTTACAAGTAATGGCAATACCATATTTTTTGGGCTGCTGTATTACATAATCATAGAATATGCTAATTTGGAGGGGACCAACAAGGATCATTGAGTCCATATTAGGCCTGCATAAGACAGCCCCAAGAATCACACCATGCTCCCAAGAACATTGTCAAAACACTTGAATTCCATCAGGCTTGGTGCTGTGACCAGTTCCCTGGGGAGCTGTTCCAGTGCCCAACCGCCCTCTGGATGAAGAACCTTCTCCTGATATCCAACCTAAACCTCCCCTGGCACAACTTCAGGCCATTCCCTCAGGCCCTGTCACTGTCACCACAGAGAAGAGATCAGTGCCTGCCCCTCTTCCTCCCCTCACAAGAAGCTGTAACTGCAGTGAGGTCTCTCCTCAGTCTCCTCCAGGCTGAACAGACCAAGTGCCCTCAGCTGCTCCTCATACGGCTTCCCCTCAAGGCCCTTCACCATCTTTATGGCCCTCCTTTGGACACTCTCTGATAGTTTAATGTTCTTTTTTTATGCAGTGCCCAAAACTGCCCCCAGCACTTGAGGTGAGGCTGCCCCAGTGCAGAGCAGAGTGGGACAATCCCCTCCCTTGCCCAGCTGGTCATGATGCCCCCAGGACAGCGCTGACACTCCTGGCTGCCAGGGCACTGCTGGCTCATGTTCAACTTTCAATCAGCCAGGATTCAATCAAAGGATCCCCAGGTCCTTTTCTGTGGCATCACTTTCCAGAATCTCATTCCCTAGTCTATCCATGCATCCAGGGTTAGCCCACACTCCAGGTACAGAATCTGGCATTTTCCCTTGTTGAACTTCATTGATGATTGCCCAATCCTCTAATTTTTTTTGGACTCTCTGCAGGGCCTCTCTTCCTTTGAGGGAGGTAACAGCTCCTCCCAGTTTTCTTTCATCTGCAAACTTAGCATCCCTTCCAGTATTGCCTCCATGTCATTTCCAAAGATGTGAGAAGGCACATGGCCTAAGATGGAGCTCTGTGGAGCCCCACTAATGACAGGTCCCCCGTCACTGTCACCCTTTGTGCTCAACCCCTGAGCCAGTTATTCACTCATCACATGATTATCCAGCTGTGTGCTGGACATTTTCTCCCAAAGGATCCTGTGAGACAGTATCAAAAGCTTTCCTGAAATCCAGAAACATCATATCAAGTGGCTTCCCTTGATCCAAGAGGTGGGTTACCTTGTCTTAAAAAGAAACCAGGTTTGATAAGCAGGACTTTCCTCTCATGAAGCTGTGTTGGCTGTGACCACTGACTGTGTTGTCTTTCAGATGTTTTTCATTATTCCCCATTAACCTTCTCCACAACTTTACCAGGCACTGAAAGTGAGAATGAGAGGCCTTTATTTTCAGGGTCCTTCTTCTTACCCCTCTTGAAAATCACAACACTGTTTGCCAGCTTCCAGTCAGCTGTGACCTTTATAGATTTCCAAGACTGGTCAAAAATCAAGAGAGGTTTTGCAGTGGCATCAGCTAGCTCTTTGACGATCCTTGGATGAATCCTATCAGGCTCCATAGATCTGTAGAGATCCAGTTAGAGCAGCAGATCCCACACAATTTCAGAGTCATTCTGATCATTCTTGTAGTCATGGTCCTCCAGCTTAGGATGCTGAGACCCCCTTGGTGCACCATCCATGTTGAAGACAGTGACAAAGAATGTGATAAGCACCTCTGCCTTGCCCATGTCCCTTTTTGTGAGGTAACTGTCCTTATCCTATAATGGGCTGATGTTATTTCTACATTGATTTTGCCATTAATATATTTGAAAATATTCTTTTTATTGTCCCCCACATTTTTGGGTATCTTCAACTCCAGTTTGAGCTTTGGCTGCATAGATTTAATTTACACAAGTTACAGTGGCAAGCAGCATCTTGTAGCAGCATCAGTAGTCTATCTGATAAGTTTTTGTTTGGTCATGTATTTAAGGATGGACAAAAATTATTTTAAAATATGGCATCATGCTACTTTTTTTTGCAATATTTTATTTTTGTCCTGGTTTGAAAAGACAGATGTTTGCTAAGGAAGGCAGAAACATCCCTTGAAATTGGAAAACGTAAACCATTCCTCACCTCCAAATTATTATAGTCTTGAAATCAAGGGTCTCTCAGGCAAAGATAGGGGAATAGGAATAAAAGTTCTCTACTAGGAAAATTAAAATAAAAATGCAGTAGTACCGAAAAAAAACAAAACCAAAACCACCAACAGCAAAACAATGCACTCATTGACAGAGTCAGAATACAACCTGACTCCCTGTTGGTCAGGGTGTTGGTAGCAGTCTGATTAAATGGTGGCTGCAGTCCTGGAGTGACAGATGTGGTTCTGTTGAATAAATGATCCCATAGAAGGGCATAGTTTTCCTCTGAAGGTCCAGTGATGTAAATGGGTCCAGGATTTCCTCTAGGAATCCTGTGAAGGCTGACTGTGGCGTTACAAGTCTCCAGGTATTATATCCAGGTAGGAATGCTTGGCTCCTCCCCCTGGGTGGAGCATCTCCCAGTGGGATGATGGAATTTTATCAGTCACACAGTGAGACTCAATGGCCCATTAACAGAAGATATCCCCTTGGAGGGAGGATTGGTTGTGGAAGAGATAAAGAACACTGCCCCAACCTGGTTTTAACAGCTGGTAATAGAATACATACTTTTGGTTACATTTTGCATTGCAACACAAGACAATTTTGCATATACAGATCACATTCTTAAAATTTGCAATTCAGTCATTGTGTTTTGCTCCAAACTGAAACTTGAAGCAAGCAGTTTCCAAATAAGGATGAATATTATTATTATTTATTGATTATACACTTTAGTTCATGTTTATTGGCCACTTTTAAGGAAAACAGACACAAATTTTGGATTCGGAATCAATAAGAGTATTCCTATAAAAATGTATATGTATAAAAATATTTTAGTATGTAATAAGACTTGTAATTTTGGCTATTTTTATGTATACATATATATATATGTTTAACAAGTGATAAAACAGAAAATTTACTAAGTTTTAAAAAGCAGCACTTATACTTTATAATAGCTGGTGAGGGAAGATGGTGTCACATGCACTACTAAACCTCCTGCTCCCTTTCTTGCAAAGGAAAAGCTTTTATTGAGTTATCAGAACATTGGCTTTATTTAGTAAAATTGCTCACATGCTACTTTAATTAGGTAATAATTTAAAGATACAAAAATTTCTTGAGAATTCACTTCAAAAGAATGGTATGTTTAATAATATTTTTGTGAAATAATTATAAAATATTAAATATGCAAGCTAGAATGATGTGAGTATGCATTTAGATAAGTACCTGTTGTCAGAAAAATCAAAAGAATTTCTCTCCAGGGTGAGCTTCTAGATCAGAAGTTGGAAATATTTTATATTTTGTGCACATCACCTACAGCCTATATCCCATATGACACCCACTTGACACTCCACGTTGTACCAACACATGCAGAAAGTGAACTGATACAAGGATAAAGGGCATCTCTGTGAGTTTTGTGTTAGTAGGGACTGCAGAGCTATGCCCCATGTGTAAAGATAATCCAATGTGAAATTACACCATTTTTTCAAGAAAAGTGTTACATGACAATTATATCAAATACATTGCTAAAAATTCCCACAAATGCAAAAGGAGATTGAATTATGGTTGCTATGGAAACTGTAACATGCAGCTTCCTGACTTGATGCGTGCAAAATTTCAGCATTAATATCACGCTGATACATATTTTCACTTTTTTCCTTCACTCGAATAGGTGAAGATGGAGGTTGCATGTAATAATATGTCCATTCAACTTATATAGCTCTGTCATGCCATCTAGTATTTTTTGTTAGCTGCAAGAGTACATGTAGAGGTTTACAGATGCTTTACTATATTAATGCTGCAGTGAAAAATTAAATGTCCTAAGCATAGGTTTTTTAAAATGGAAGGAAGATGATCTATGCACTAGTGTATCTTATAGAAGGGTCAGTGGATAATCATGGATATACAGAAAAGTACCATACATGAAACACAAAGATCATGAAATAAGCCCTGTAAAAGGGGTGAAATTTATTTGCACAAGTGGCTATAATTCTTGAGTTAGTTTGATTATCAAGTCTTGTCACTGGGGTTTATGTGCAGCCACTGTAAAGTGTGTACTCTTCTCCAGATAGACGTCTATGGCATGTGAGGTGTGAAAACTGTAATGTATAAAAACTTCATGGTGAGAGCCAGTGTGCTGAGAATCAGCTTATTTCCCCATGCAGAAGAGCACAGTAGCATAGCTGTGGCTGAGGTGATAGTGTTGAAGCAGCTCCAGCACCAGACACCATTTAGGCCTACATGCAGCGAGCACAGGTAATTTAAATAGATAATTTAACAGATAAAAGATAATTTAAAGCTTCTTCAGATTTTCTGTGTTGCATTGCACTAACATGACTGTCTAACATGCCCTGAAGTACTAATGAATTCAAAGGTAATAAAATACCTAGGAAAAAAAATACAATTTGAGATTCAATGTAATTATTGTTTTTCAGGATCTCCAGGGCTTGTGTTTTGTTGCTGGGAGAGCATAATACCTTTTAGCAACAAAAAATCATGAAGTACATCTTGAGAGAATGACTGAAAATGTGGATGAAGTAGGATGGGGAACCACAAAATTACATTTCTTATTGTGACTGTATATGGAAGCACAGTACTGGAGCTCCCAAGACAGAGGTAGATAAATGATTCAGGCCTGTACTAGGGTTGATTGAACGAGCAGTTTCAAATTGTGCTGTCTTGGTAGTAATGTTTTTGTATGATATAGTATAGACAGAGGTCTCCATCATTTTTAATCACTTTGTATGACCTTGGTGAGAGCAATGTTACACAACAGTGCTTTAAAGAAGTGTGTCTGGTTATTGTCTATAGAGTGGGGTTTAGTAGTTCTGGCTTTACTTCACTGTACTACTTTCATTAACACTTACCTGTCCAAGTCTCAGTGTCAGTCATCTCTGCAAGTAGAAGCTGGCATGTAAAAGGTTCTTTAATACCTGTCAAAGTTAGTAAAAGTTAACTGCACAAACTTCTGAATATTCAGTGTATAATAAGAGAACATGAGAGCTACACAGAGAAACTTAATTTTTTGCTTTTGTGACGTCATTTCATTAGCATATAGATTTTATTTCCAGAGAAAACTTGTAAAATAATGAACTAGTTTGATAACAAATGAAACTGAATGTTAGCACAATATTTTTGGAAATGTTCAGAGATCTTAGGTTTGGCTGTTTGTTGGTTGTATTTTGAAATTTCTTTTATTCTTGTCTATATTATCATATGTAGTTACATATATTCAACATTTGTCATTTCTTTATAGCTCTAATTTTTCTGGAGTTCAACAATTTCTCAAAGTATGAAATGCTAGGGTCATTGTTATGCCAAAAAGAAAAAGAAAAAAAAAAAGAAAAAAAAAAGAAGAAATTTACTCTGGTAAACCTTTTGGTAAGAGGATAAAAGAATTATTTATAAGATGTCTTTAAATTAATTCTTGTGTATGTTCTGATTTCTTTTTTTCTGGTTTGTTTTTTTTTCTTTGGATTTGAAGTCCAAAAGTTGGGGAGTCTTTTAAACAGCACAGCTGATAGATGTGCTTGTGTGGAAAGCAATATTCTAGAACTCTCATGACATTTAACTAGAATGAGCATTTTGAAATTTTTTCTAGTAGAGCTCTTTTAAGCTATTTTGTGGTGTCAGTCATCAACCAGTTAAGTGCAGTAATGGCATAAGTTATCATCTCATTCCTAAAATATTGTGGAGTTTAATGTAAACAGTTTGCAAATAAGTTTCAGGCTATTAGTTGTTTATTTGTTTCTTTAATATTTTTAATAAGCAACTTTTATATTAGTAAGGTGTGTATGACAGTAAATGATTGTCAAGGGGATAATTTAATCCTGATTTTCAGTGGCTGACTGCATTTATAGTCAAAAGGTGGTGTAACTCCTGCTATCTCTAATTTATCTGTCTTGGCTCCTGAGAGCAGTGAAATTGCTGTGCATAGGCTTAGGTACCAAATAAATAAATGTGATTACACATATATTTAGCTTCAAAAGCTAAATCTCACCTTTTTTTTTTTCATTTGTCAAAAGCAGCAAAGTCAGCAGCAACAAAATTTTCTCTCAAATCTGTGAGAAATATGAGCAAAATTTTATGTAAGTAAAATCTTTCAAATATTTCCCTTTGCCCTGCAGTGAGAGGCAGGAAGGAAGCTATTGTTTGATCACAGCTACGAAATACAAGCATCATCTCTCTTCCATTGGGTGTAAAATTATTGTGTGTCCCTTTCAATTGTCCTCTCCTCTCCAAAATTCATGAAATGAAAACATCATTAAGTGAAGGGATATTTATAGAAAACTAACTTAATAAAAATGCTTAAAATTAAATATTTATTAATTTCTTTTTCATAGTTTTAATAATATAGTCAAATATATAAAACATAATGTCAGAGGAATCTCATGAGATAATAACCCTAAATCACTGTGGCATCACTGAATCTCATCTGAACTGTTTTCAGGCACCATCAGGTGCTCAGCGATTGCTAAGAAATTGAGACACAGCACAAAGTCTTCATGGAAATTCTGTGCCTTATTCATTTCCTCCTTTGTATTACAAAAATACTTTCCCTCCTCTCTAGAATATGTCTTAGTTTGTCTGATTATTTGTAGCAGTGTCTGTAAAGCCCTTGTGCAGCTATTTGCTTTCATTGGCTGCCTTGTCTTTTCAGCTGAAGATTAAGATTGGTTGTGTTACGGTTTTCAGAAATGCACAAATAATTTGAAGTTAAGTACTCTGTAGCTGCTATCTTCAAAGAATTATTCTAATGCTGCGTGGCAAGGAGAAAGGTGTTCCCACACCTAATTGTCATAATTCTCCCACAAGCTAGATGAAACATTTCTTATTTTGTGCTGTGTTGGTACAAGAGGAATGACTAAAAAGCCATTGAGGAATTCTTTCATAGCTTGAATCACAGCAACACAAAGCCAACATGTTGGCTTTCTGATTGCCTCCTGTGTACTCTTATGTATAGGTTATGCAAGGAGGAATGAAATGACATGGCAGAATGCATTTCCTGCTGTGTAGTAGCTCTACTGATTCTGCTAAGACTCTCATGAGAAACAGTGCCAACTTCTGGGGCCTCATTTGTTCCCTGCAGTTTGAGATATACGTTCTTGAAAAAGGAGAGGTTGGAGAAACATCAAGTTCCTTTTTAAATTGATTTCACAAAAACTCAATTAAATGATGATTTGATCTTATGCAGCAGAAATATTATTTGCCTGGCAGAAGTAACAGTAAGACTTCAGACTGAGTAGCACTCCTGTAGCTGTCTGGATATGTTTCATAGGCATGTGTGCTGTGAAAGACTTGAGGTTTTACTTGCATCTTTACAAAAGACACATGAGACTGAGAACTGGAGCTTTAGGCTTAAAGTAGTCTGAAGGAATGACTTTAAGTCCTGAAATTGGTATCCAACTCCTGTTGGATTTAGGATAACACTCGTAACAGGGTATAGGTACTATGCTGCTTAAAGAGGCACAGATAGGTTTTATCCTTTTAGATCCAGTGGTAGGTGTTTGTTCCAAGTGCCTTTTGAAGTCAAAGCAGGGTTTTTGCTATTGCTATGAAGAATGCTGGTCTCTTGAAAATTAATCCTTCAATTCATTGTTTAGAAAATGAAATGGCCACTGTGTATCAGAATATTGGGAAGATTACTGTGAACTAACTGCTGGCATGTTCAGGACATACAGGCACACCCTCGAAGTTTAAAGAAAAGTAATCTGATTGTATGAGTTTCCTGTGCCTCTTTTTCAGCTTTTCCTAACTTGATACTTCAGTCTCCATACAGCTCTCATGCTGATGTCATAAACTGGGCAGTTTGGTATGACATAATTCCAGCCTCTTTGAATTAGTGGTGGCAGTTAGATTATTATTATTGATAATGCCTGCAGGCAGGGAACCATTAAGGTGTCATAAACTTAGCAACCTTGTATGACATAATACTAATATTTTAAATTTAGTTGTTACACTTAGGTTGCATCCCAAGAGTCCCTATTCTCATACTTGCTTGTGTGAGAGGATAGGATGCATCTTTTCTAAGAATTCTAAATCCTGTATTTCTTAAAACATTTGATTAACATTTTCCAGTAGTATATATGGCAGAAATATTTTCCATTTGATGTTTTTAAGTAGAAGATAACAAGTAATACGAGAGCATCTTTTCAGCAGCTTTCATAGCTTTCAGTATAACTTAGAATGTATGATTGATAACTGGATGAACTAGGGTTCAAACCAGATAGAAGCAACTTTTTCCACATTTTGGAATTTAATGTCTACAAAGAAACTTTAATAGGAGGTTAAATCATAAATACATGGGATAAAAATTTTAATTTGCTTACTAATTTTACATTTTAAGACTGTGACTAGGAAGGGAAGAGTTTTAACATATGCATGCACAGTGGTCAGAGTGTAAAGAAGTTTAGCAAATTTCTGTTTACCATTGATATTCTGCATGTCATGGGAGCAGTAAGTCAGGATTATTGGCATGCATATGAAAGTTCATTCACCAAAGGATATGCTTTTGATGTATTAGCTAGCTAAAAATGCAGAGAGGAATTTGGCAGAATTCTTCAAAGGAAGATGAATAAAAATGCAGGGAGGAATTTGGCAGAATTCTTCAAAGGAATATTTTTTTTTTTGAAACTTTTTTCTAAAAAACATCAACAATTCCTTGGACTCTTTGGGTTATAAAAAAAATTTAAATTTCTCCACAGAGAGTCCAGCATTGCTTCTCAGTATCTGAAAATGCCACTATTTGCTGTGGTGTAGGCTTTAATTCAGCTTGTAGGTACATAAATGTCCCCTGCTGATTTTGAACAGCAGGTTTGGAAAAACATTTCTCTGAGAATTTTTGGAGTGTGTGGATTACAGATAGTGGCATACCTAGCTAAAGAAAGAGATAAAGAAATCAGATATCATACTGACGTAGATCTCTTTGAGAGCAGCTAGTATGCTTTGTGACTGAATTTAGTATTTTGACTCAGATGTATAAACAGACAAGGAACAACATTACAGTAAGTTAAGCCAGACAATGTATCATCAAAATTAAAGAAGTGTGCTGTAAAAATGGGAATCCAGCAAGTAGTGCACATAGAATTTGATCTTCTAAGGAACAAAGCTTGAAAGTCACAGCTCAGTCAAATGACACACAAAGATCCAGTTGCAGCTAGCTCTGTGAGGACTGTAGAAGGATGCAGAACCAACCAACCAGAAAACCAGCAGGTATCAAAGCTTGTAATTAAACCACATAGTGGACAGAATTAGAGATTTTAGCTGGTCTAGTGGTAGTGGTCACAAGGCAAACCATTTAAAGTAACCATGGGAAATTCAGTGTTGCTTTTCAGTGACTCTTCTGGAAATGCTGAGTAGCCAGAATTAAAGAAATTACATAGGAAGGAATAATACAATGTTGACTTTTAAGATCTTTGCATATTTTCTTCATCAGCAAGAAACAAAAAATTAGGGAAATAAAATGTCTTGTACTGTGTTGTTCACCTGCTGCCTACTGATGTTGCTTTCCTGCTGTCTTCTCCATCTGCTTTAAATTAATTTCTGAAATATGCCCTCCTTAAAATAAGTTTTTAATTTCATAAGGAAAAAAATAAGAAATAGCAAACACAAGGACTTTTTGTTGAATTGCAAACAATTAGAACACGATGGGGAGAGAAGCAAGGGAAGAAAAACACAATACCAATTATGAATCATCTAAAAAGGTAATAAAATCTGTCAGGTTCTTGGATTTATATAAAAATTTTCAGTTGTCTTTTCCAGAGAAAACTGATATTTTAATTAACAAAACTTGTCATTAGTGGTGGCATTAGGATTTTACTTGGTGTAACCAAAATTCTGTCTTAAGATATTAATAGTAGTTAAAAAATGTAACAGTATATTTGTCATGAAGACATAAGAAACAGCCTAATTCAGCAATACCCTTACTTTTATTCACTCACTTTGCATTTCACCTGTTTGGTTTCCCTAGGAACATGAGACCTATCCATGTCTGCTAATTGAATTCTCATCTCTAACACTTCATACCCTTTATACATATATATTCCTTGAGCAGACAGGTAATTTTATTTCTACTTTGAGCTTATTGATCCTTAGTATATATATTTTTAATCCAATTCCTTACTTTTTTTTTGCTAAGGAGTCTCTTCAGCTCACATTTGTTTCAGTGACTGGATGTCACACATTTCTTCTCTATGAATTCTGGTCATGAAGGCTTATTGCTTATTGCATATAACTGTGTTTCTGTGGTTATATAGGTTTCTTTTACAAAAAAGTCCATTAAAATTACTGAAATGAGTGTGCATCTGAGTTAAGAGAGCTTATCAGAAACTTAATGACAGTTTTGGTCCTGCTTTTGTAGCAGTACAGTGTAGCTAAAGTGGAAGTGAAAAAGGACAGTTCTAATTGAAGGGTATATTGCATGTGCTTTGAAATTATTCTTTTAAGAACTGCAACCTTTTCTGCTGTAATATGTCGTTGTAGTAGCATAGCTTTGAAATTAAGCATGATGAAATTTACACACTATGTTAACCTTGCATAAAGGTTAGGAAGGAAAAATTTTCCATGTAAAATGTGTTAATTTTATCTTTGGCGTTCTGACTGAGGCTGCACAAACAGGCCTTAGCCCAAGTAGGAGGGAGAGCAGGAGTCTTCTGCCGAGCTCTGAATACACCCTCATGTTGAGTGACTGCTGTAAGGTCTTCTCATTAGCTAATGGGGTGGTATTCAGCAGATCACTCACCTTTGCCCACCTCATTCACTACCTGTTGAAATATGATGGACTACTCTTTCTCCATATATTTCTTGTCTTCTTCACTTGCTCTTTTCTGTAGTGTTTTACATAACTGGCCTACAAAGCCAATTATTGTTTTCTTATGTTTGTATGTAATTAGAGATAAATTAGATTTGGCTGTTCTACAGGCTAGAGTAGTGCTCTATTTTCTGGGCAAGTGACTAATAACAAATGAATTTATAAAGGTCCACTAGATTTGTGGGGAAGAGTCTTACATGCTGCAGGAAAACATTTATTTCTTTCCTTGCTTTTCTGTTTCTTCAGAACTAAAGAAATATCCAGGAGCCCAAAAATATTTTAACATTCTAGCATTCATTTTTATTAATCACATGAAAACATATTCTATGTTGTTTTGAGGATAATTTCTGTTAGGTAAGAAAGAACACTTTGAAAAAATTACAAATTAAAACTCTGATTTCTCTGGTACATCTATTGAAAATTTAGGAGACTGAAGAAAACATTTTAGTCACCCATGCACCATACTCCAGAATGCTCTTTGTATACATTCAGTGTTTTAAGAGGGTTTGGGTCTTCTAAAAGTCTACTAACAACACTGCTATTCAATTTAAGCAGTCGAGTAGACTAAAAGAAGCCAACAATTTTTCAGTCGTTAACAGAAACTCCTACAAGGGTAAGAAGTGAGTTTGTAAATGCATTAAGATTTGGTGCTGGCAAATATGAACAAGCATTATGTTGTGCCCAGATTATGACCTCAAGCTGAGATGACCTGTCAGTCTAATGAAATGTTCTCCTTTGAATGTGCTGCAGTAATGTAAATGTCATGGTTTGCAAAGTGACTTCTGTCCATGCTTTGAAACAGTGATTCTTACATGACAAGGGAAAAAAGCCAGGTTACTCAAAATTTTACCACTTCTCTGTTTTATCTCATAGTATGTGCTCTAGTAAAATAGAAGGCTTAACTTGATGGTCATTGATTCTTAGGTAGAGCATTATATGTCATGGGGACCCCAAATTTGGTCCCTTGAGTGCAGAAGAGAAGGCAATAATCATGGTCCTGACTGTTGGCAATGATCACACTCCTAATTGGCAGCCCAGGAGGTGTTGGTTGTCTCTGCTACAAAGGTACACTGTTTATTCAACTTGTTGTTCCCCACAGGTTTAGGTGTTATATTGTCTCCAGTGTAGCACTCTGAATTTTTCTTTGTTGAACTGTATTGTTAATCTGCTTTGTGAAGTATATTTTCAAAAAGGATTTTTTTAAAGTTTATAACAGTTTAAAATGCTTTATTTTTTATGCAAATAATTGTGAATTATAGACCTCCCTCATATTCTTTTCAGTCCCTGTAGCAAGCACTTCCTTATTTGTAAAAACACATGTTTATAGAAGTAACAATTTTTAATTTAAGATTTAGAGTTTTTAGGGGATCAAAATTTATTATATCTCTCAGCACTGTATGATGTTGATTCAGTATTCAATACTAGAGAAAAGTGATTCAATATAACTCATATGCAAATATGTGGATTTTAATGGTTTCTAAAGGGAAGGAAATTATTTGGCTCTTTTTCATTCAACAATCTAAGAGCATATGTAAATGACACAAGGGAATAAAGTTTGGGCTACATACTTGCCCAGTTAAAGTGAGATAGAACAGTCACCAAGTCAAATACTACTGATGCTTAAAGTGCAACATAAATTACATGAAATTTGCACAGTCTGTACAACGAATTGAAAGTATGTTCAGCTGGAATTTTCCTCTCGGTGTTTGATGGTGTTTGTGTAAGTTGCCAGCAGTCACTGTGGCTCCAGTCATAATTACAGACAGGAACAGGAATCTCCAGAGATGCCTGAGAAAGGTCAGACGAATTGTTTTCCAGGCGTGCCTATCTCTGTATTGACTATGTGGAGCCTAAGGTTTCCTGCTGAAGATTACCTGCTGAAATTAAATGAGGCTCTCACACAAACAATTGAAAACACCTGGTAATCCATTTTAAATACTCACATACTAGAAGAAAGGGAAGTGCATTTTTCATCCAGATTACTCTTGCTTTACACTTCCAGTGTTTAATTTACCAAGTTCTCAAAGTTAGGGCACTTTTCTTCTAAGAAGAAAATCCACCATGAAGCTCTGCTTATTATATAGTTAACTATGAACCCTATTTTTGAAACATTAATAATAGTAATAAGAAGGCAATAGTGACAATTTATTTCTAAATAACTATTTAGGATTCTTTCTAAGGTGACAGCAACAGTATTTAGAACATAATATTCAGAAAACTTAATTCAGATTTATGTATTCCTTGATTAATTCTTAGATTCATCACTATTCTGTATATACATATTTGTACCTAAGCCTAACAGCATATACTAATACTCTGTCTGATTCAGGAGTATTTTGAGACATTTACTGATAAATAAATTATTTTTCTTTTTAAAAAAATTATCTTGCTGCTTCAGTTTTATTCAAACAGAAGCATTTGTACAACTTCATTTTCTGTTGCGTGTAACCCTACAACACCTCTTTAACAAATAAAGGAGTGCACTATACAGGTTCAAAGAGGTGGTACTGTTTTTGATTTTAAATTATAACAGCAAATGCAATAAGATTTTGTATTTCTTTCTTTTTTTATTAAAATAAGCTCATTTTCAAACAATGTACTTATCTTTTTTAATACTTGATACTGTCAAAGTCTTAGTCCTAGATGTTGCACAGGTCTTAAAATTTCTTATTTAGGGAATAAGACTATGTTTTGACATGGAAGCTGTAAATGCCTGTTAATAGCAATGGTGTGTAGACTACCACAATTTCATTATAATAACAGAAAAAGTATTGATAGATCTGAGTAAGGATACTGAAGATTTTGGGCAGTTATGTCAGTACTGTAGATTAAAGAAAAATATTAACAGAAATGTACTTATGTAAAAATAATCTCTAAAAATTTTTTAAGATGTTTTTACTGACTTAAAATATTTGGCCATGGGCTACTTGTGTATTCATTAAAATACAGACCCACCTTTAGACGCGTTCATATTTATATTCCCGTGCACCACCATACAATAAAGAAAATGAAGTATGGTATTTTCCAATGAAATCAGATTAGTAATTTCAGGTATGCATGATTTGTCACTGCCAAATATTAGTATAATGAATTATATGTCTGGAACTCTGCTACTGCTTGAAAACAATACCACAAAAAATAAGAAGATTGGAACTGGAACTCAGTCCCATGTGAAATTGGGAATTTGCTAAATTCCTTTGTAGTGGTTGAAATAATCATAAAAATGTAAGAATAAAAATGTAGCTAGAAACTGGCTTGCTGCAGACTTCCAAGTCTCAGCTCTAATCTGATATTCAAGATATGACAATGGGCAGTCATAAAAGCTTGATGTAGATATTTGTTTCTAGTTCATTTCTGAATCTGTTTAGTCTTGTATTATAAAAAGTTGCATCTGAAGTCTCTCTTTTGTTTCAAATTTTTACACAGAATCATTAAGGAAATTGGAGCTAAGTGTCTCAGTAACTTTGTGCTTGTTGTACTGCTGAATTTAATCGTAACTGTGTTGCATGCAGTCATTAGCACGACCAACATATAAGCTTCACTGTGGACTGTATAAGTGATTTCTCCTGTGGATACTATCACTGGATCTTAAGCAAGCCTGCAGAGTAGATTTGACTTCATTTTTAAATACTAGTCTAATTATCCCTACAGAGTAAATTGCATGGTATTTAGTTTGACTACTTTGAAAGCCTAAGATCTGTGGCTGCTTTGCAGCAATTTAAAATTTGCATTTCCAGGGAGTTATTTAAACCAGATGTTTAACCACAAAATTGCTTTTATATCTCAACTTTTCACCTAGATAGGAATATCACTTATGAGTATATTGAGACAAATGGAAATTATTGTTATACAGCAGATAGATGCTAAATATTGAAACCAGAGAAATATCTCAATTTTAGTCAGTGAATTTTCCAGATCCTTGTAAAAATAACTCATTTGGTGTTTTGACGTTAAGGATTTCTGACCCCAATATATATATATATATATATATAATGTGATGTACAATGTTTGGTAAGATGAAACTAAAGCAACAGTAGAAGACAACTGACCCCTTTTAAAGAGGGAAGCAAACATATATTCCCATAAAGTGATGTTGGTAATTTTTTTGGCTGTTGAGCAAGTAATCTGTGACATCAAGGGTGTAACTATCCCAGCATTTGTTAACAGCAGCATTGTTAACATCAACATAGATCTATGCTTTTAAATCAAAGATAAGCAGCATGTCCAAAGGGAATCTCCTGTCTTAGAGTTTTTAGTGTTTGGAAGTATTTGGGGGATATTACCCACTGACCCCAGAATCAATTAGTAGAAATACAATGAAATTTTTTCTTTTTAAGTACACTATGGAGAAATGGCAGCTGTTTTCCTCAAGTCTCTCATTCTTCTAATCCATCCTTAAGAGGAAATCAATATAGTTTCTCTCAGAGGGTTTCAAGCCTGTCTTCCATGTCAGGTGGGAAGGAAAAAGAAGAAACAACTTGTTTCAAGAACCAGAGATGTTGAGAAACTTCAATAGTCTGCAGACCTATCATCTTTCTTAAAAGACTTGCTGTTTGCAAAGAAAAAATAAATCATCCCCTCTCAGAATACTTACCTCATTATTATGACTCACCTTCAAAAAATCTTTGCCTTCCCACCTGATCCTCTGTCACCAAGCTGGATAAATCAACAACTGAAACAATGCCCTCCTGCTTCCTTTCATTTTTAAACCACTCTGAACTATATGAATTTTGTTATAGCCAAGACATCACTCAGCAACCTCTCTATTCCTGTACAGCAAGGAAAGTTCAAAGATCTTCAAGCTGTTAATAATAAAGCCCTAAAAATAGAAAACCCAGATGTTTGTTGTTTTTTTTTTTATTAAATAAAAACTTAGTGACAGAATTTATAGTAATTGAGTAATCCTTTGTAACTCTGAAATAATTTTCTAACTCAACATTTCTGACCTAGTAATGAATAATAATGCCATTTTCCCCTTAACTCTTCAGATCAAAATGCTAAGATTTACTCTTTCATTTCTTTAGAAAAATGTAGTCTCAGAGACTTGTAACATTAAAATCATAAACTTAGTGATGCTTAAGGAAAAATGTTGACAGGCAGTATAAATAAAGGTAATTCTACTTATATATAAGCTGTGGTTTTCCTCGTCTGCATAAAAGCTCTTGTTGCCTTTCTAATGTCCTTCTAAAAGAAGAAGGTGGAAAGAAAGATAAGAAAGTAGAGGTGTAGAAGGAGAAATGAACTGGAAGTATACAATAGCTAAGAAGAGCTATTTTTCAATGTTATGTCTTCTGTGAATTTTTATATGAAATCTGGGAGCCTTGAAAAGGAAAAGCTTTTATTGTTAAAGAGTTAATATACTATTCAAGAGATATGCCTGTCTTGATTTCCATCGGAAAAAAAAAATCTCATTACGGCTTCTGAATGCATATTTTGCTTCTTTTTGGATGACCAGCTTTTATCTAAATACGGTGCTGTGAATTTCAGTTGAATGGTCATTATTGTAAAGAAGTTAGGCAGTTCAAGGTCCAGATCTGAGAAAGAACAAGAATAAAACTAGGAAGCAAAGTATGGTACTTCATATTCTGGTTTATCAGACAGCTTAGGCGGGGAGGATATAGGAGGTCTGGACCTTAGTGGGCAAGGTTAGTAAGTGAATGTTCAGGTTTTCAACTGTGAACCATACTGAATCTAAATGAAGGGTTCTGTCCTGCTTTCAGCATTAAAATGAGGTAGTAAAATTGTTGGACATGGGTGATAAAACAAAGCAACAGTGCTGAAAGGATTTTTTGCCTCTGAGACTTATGTTATTTTTACCTCTTAACTATGTTTGATGTTTAAAAATACATTCAGATGTGTAATTGCTTTGTGTTTTCTTCAAGATGGGTTTTTAATTTAAAATTATTCATACATAAGGCTAAACAACTTGGAAGGGAATAATTTTGCTTCCAAATGTTTTTGTCCAAATGTATCTTAAATGTTGATCTTATTCAGAAAAATGTTCCCTGTTTCTGCAGAATGCTGCTTATGTGCCTTCCCAGGGTTTTGTGTACCTACCAGGAAGCAATGATGTTACAGGGCTCTTTCTGAGAACGTGTGACCTGGTGTGCTTTTGAAAAGGGATTGAAAAATCTGTAGCAGATGGGATAGTGCTTCAAAATTTTGATTCTAAAGGAGAATCTATGGAAGGCAATTAAAGCTCTTCATGATACCTTGCTTTATTAAAGACCTGCCTCTCTGAATTTTCATTACCATCAGGTAAACAGGCAGTAGTGACAGAATTAAAACAGAGACATTAATTCTCTGTGCTTCCAAAGCAACCTTGAATTTCACATCAGGATGTGCTTTTCATGAATTCTTGTGTTTTGTATGGCTTTTGTAGTGTAGTAGGATGCTACTATCTTGCACTGCTGTTTTGTTACTGAAATTTTCTTTGAGAAACCTCTGACTGTGTGTCAGTGAGATCATGACTTAGAAGGAATATAACAAACTTTTAATTAATTGACAAGATACAAAGAAAATTATGCAGAGAATCCATATTATCCATTGAATTAGCATAAGTTTTCCAAGCAGCTGAAGGAAAAACTATGCATGTTTCTCTCCCATGTTGTAGCTGATAATGAAAAATTATTTTTATACATGTTTTTGAACATAAAACTATACAAAAACAACTACAGAAAAACAACAGCACAGAAAGATGAAACAATAATTATCTGAAAGAAAAGAAAAAGCCCAAAAGGCAAAAATCTCAATCTTCTTTTTGAAGTAAAGAAGTATAACGGGAAGACACTAGTGCATTTCCATTTGCAGGAACATGTCAAGAAAACAGGATTGGAGGAGGTGAACATGATGATGAAGCAGAACAGGTGTTGTGGACAGTAAAATTAATCACCATGACTCAAAAAAGCATAATAGACAAAAGCTTTCCATAAATTTTTATTTTATATTGCCATGAGAAACACTTACTGACATGAAATCTCTCTCACTTCTCTGCAGCAGTAGAAAACACATTCCCAAAGAACATGCTAATTTCCACATTGTTTTTCATCTTTCAGGACAAGATGCATAATTCCCTCCGTTTTATGTCCTTAACATAACAGAATGTATGTACTTAAAAAAGAGTTCAAGCTAATGAAAACAAATAAAAAAACCCCTTCTTTATTTAGGTGCCCCTTACCTAAATAAAAGATTTAAATTCAGTGTGTACATTTATTATCTTATACTGTATCTCATAAAAAATTTAAATCCCTCTTGACTGAAAATTCTGACATTTTAAATCTTGCTTTAATTCTGAATGAAAACAAACCCAAAATTAGTTGACATGTCGAGAAAAATATTTAATATTAAAGATTTAGGATACTCTTAAAATTGACTTCATTTTTCATCAGACAGGCACCTGCAGTAAGATGGAACAAATACAGCATACTAACTTGATCCTTCCTATAGTGATTTTGAAAAATAATTTAGTTATCTGCTATTATTTGATCTTTCAGTTACAACAGACCTCTTGATGCAGTGTGGATGACATTTGCTGTGTTTGATGGCATTACAGTGTCTTGTGTAATTATTTGTGAGGTGACTCCCAGTCTGTCTGTTTTCTTGTGCAAAGTTCTTTGCAAGGCATCACATTTGCACTTGTGATAATGTCCAGGTGCTTTGGTTGACTTGTAATCTGTCCTGAACAAGTTTATCATTGTAGACAAGAGAAGTATCTAATTCCACTGGAAAGCAGAACCTACTAATTCTGTCAGCTATTCAAAAGTAATTTCTTACCCATATAGACTTGTTCTTTAGAAAGTAGGTCAGAACTCTCTAGATTTGGGTCCTCAAAATGTATTTTCTAAGTAAATGTTTTCAAACAGTGGGAACATCTACTATTTATTGTTAGTCTTATAAAAATTCAGTGCTTCCCCATGCATTTGCATAATTGATTTTTGGTCATATACTTTGAAAATGCTTAAGTTGTCTAGAATATGGATATTATACATATAATATACCTGAAATAGGTATTGATAGTCATTGTTACCACTCCATGGCCCACAGTAAATTCACCTAAACAAATTTATACTAAATATTTTTATAATTTGCATAAAATAATGTTTTGATAACCTTTCATAAAATCTAATACACAAAGTTGAGTTATGAGAAAACTAGTTCATGTTCTTTTTTTCTTATTTCTCTGGGTATGACTGGCTCCTTTTCAGTACTGAAAGGGAGGGTTCACTAAACGAAGTGCAGTCTTAGTTTCTGAATTTTAGGCTCCTTTAAAGTCACTACCAGGTACTACTTGAATAAATTTAATCTCATTTTCATATTTAAAAAAAATCCCTCAGTAGCATTGTTTCTGTTTCTCTCCTTTGACATAAAAAAGTGCAGGGTGATAAGCTTATATGTGAGGATTGATACAGGGGTTGTCTAAAGTTAAATCAGCTAAATTGCCCAAAGTTTCAAAACTTTGTCTTGACCTGCCCTAGTATGGAAGGCTTTCCTCAGAGCCTAATAAAACTCCCTGATGGTGTTGAGACCTTTATGGGTGAGTTTTTCAGGTGATCATACAAGATGTGTGTCTGTGATTGGAATCAGCCTGGGATTGATCAGCCCTAGGATGGCTTTTTTACACACACACAGGAGGAGTGAATTCAAAAATAGATTTTTTGTTTTCTTGTTTTAGGGAACAACAATTACTTTGAATACAAGGCAGTATTCCAAAATTGTACATACTCAAACTTTTAATTCCTGCTACAGCATGAAAATCTGAATATGTTTTGTGTAGCACGTTTTTTTTTTATTGTCCCTTTCTGCAACTGTGAAAAACAGATCTGTTTTAAAAGTTACAGAGTGTATTTCATCTTTTTATGATCTGGGATACAATACAAAGAGGAATGCTTCTGTGCTTGGATGACATTCATTATTCTTGGATGAGCAATAGGCACAAAAGGTTTGCTGCCAGAATTTGAAGAGAACATGAGATCATTGATCAGTTCCTAATTCTTGGACTGCTGAATGAGCATGATGAAAAGATGTAGTCTATCATTTTTTTTCAGTAAGCAAACTAAAGAATTAACCATCTTAAAGCCTTCCATTAGCTGATAATCATAGTTATGAACAGAATATGGTACCCTATTAGTAACTTAACTGTGAATCCACTGACAGCACATAACCTATGTGATATCTTAAATGGTGTTATCTTGCTGTAAACAAAAACAAGTGATTTTAAATGTAGTTTAATGTGTAATTAGCATTTTAGCACTGGGAAAAATCAACAGAATTCATTTACCTATTTAATTATTTGGTCAAAGGTATCACTTTGACTGAAATTGGAATATCTTTAAACATTGGAAAGAAAACCTACACTTATCTATTTTCGTAATGTAAAAATCTGTATTTTCTGTAAAATGTAATTATGGTCTCTTGTGTTCACAGACAGCATCTTTTAAAGAACAAAGAAACAATCAAACATAAGTTCCTGGTCTTTTTCCAGAGGAAAATTTAAATTCTAATGCAATTGGGTTAATACTTTACAAGAGTACTGAAATTATTACAGTGTAATCACTGTAATTTTCACATTGGTTTTGTAAGGCATTTTTGTAGCTCTAAATCCAAAGAAGGGGAAGAATTTTGAGACTATCCATATTCATCAAGGATCAGATCTTAATCTGTATTTTTGAACATCGTTTTTTTATTGTTTGCTTGAGAGGTGCTAGACTAGGCTCTGAATGCTTTGAATTACTTTCAGCTATGTTTTCAGATTTGAACTGCAATTCTTGTAAGGTTTATGATTGCTGTTTCTAGTGAAAATTAGTAAAGAAGAGTGCTACTATTCCAAGTGCTATACAAATAATTGTATCAAAAGAAGTGCAGAAGGATTAAGTTGTCACTTCAATGCTGTAGCTTTATGTCTGTTAAAATCATATGCATAGCAACAATAGGTTTTTCATTTTACAGATGAAAGGACATTCTTCTTTGACCGTGCCTTGTTTTCTGCACAGCAAACCTGTGATACTAAAATTCCTTGCATTTTTGTTCCTCTGGGTTACCTGCAGCTCTGTTTTGTAGGCAGCAGATAATTCACATCAACCATTATCTGTGTAATAGCATTCAATACTATCAACTCTCACTCACATTTTGTGTACATACAAATACTGAGCTTTTGGTTTGCACCTCAATTCATACCAGTCTGTAATGACTGGGAGAGCTGCTACTCTGCCATATGTCCATGCTGCCTGGAGGAAATGGGTGTCTCCTTTAGGTGGCTGTTTTTCCCTTTGGACCATCTCCTAAAACTGGTCTCCCACTCAGTGTAGCTAGAAGGCAGAGAATGCTTGCCCATCCTTTCTCATTGCTCCTTTCTTGTGAAAACTTGACAGGTTTCTCTTGTAAATAACTACTGACTTGCTTCCTCTTTCATACCATCAATACCAGAAGTTTCCATTTTCTCTCCTACCTGCCAGCTTGGGAATAGTCTGATGGGAATCACTGATGTAAGGCTTTTTTATCTGCCTCCTGACACAGTCCTGAGGAAAAAAGGGATAAAGGGAGAGAATATCTCCCTGTGGCAGTCTTCCAGACAACTGAGACAAGGTGGTGAAGCTGACCTTAGAGCTGATGACAGACTTACCAAGGCTAAGAAAAATTTTGAGATCTACAGAGCACACTGATGTCTGATCAGTAAATGGATTTTTGATAATTTCTGCAAGAAAAGCAAAGGAATTATATTAATGATATTTACGTTAGTGAGCAACAGAAATTTTCTGCATGTTGATAATTTACAGTTTGATGAGACCTAAATGGAATAAAGCAATATTTTCTTTTAAAATTCATGGAATATGAAAAATATACTTGTTTGTTTGGGGCTTTTGAGGGTTTCCTTTTTGTGGGAGGCAGGTGTGTATGGAAGGTTTCTGTGGGGTTTTGGGGATTGTTTTCTCCTTAGGGGCGATAGGGGAGGGGGCACTTCTGGGGTTTTCTTTTGCTTTATTTTCCCAAAGAGAAAGGGATCTGCTCTGCGACTTTTCATTTGTATGTCTGTTTGCTTTGAAATTTGTGGAGATGATGATCTCCCCAACTTCATTTACAGTCTCCAGGACATACTAATTTGTCATAATTGGTGTCATGTTATACTAGTATCACATACTGTTTGCAGGTTTTGTAGGTAGTTCATAGTATGATGACTTTCATAAGGCTTTTGTTTGCCAAAACACATTGTTACATAGTATCTTCAACTAAGAAGTAATGGTATCATTCTTAATGTTTTTAGGGAAGAGCCTTAAAGATGGTATTTGGAAGCTTACATGAAAAGTGTAATTTTAAATCCTGCAATTATTTCAAGACAGTTATGATTTTGAGAAGCTTGAAGTCATTAGTCTTGAATGCCAAAGGCTGTTGTGGTGGTGCATTATCCTACCCCTTTTCCCACACCACAGTGTGATCTGAGAAATGTTTGTTGGGTCTGTGTAACAGCTGGAAAAATTTAAATCCAAGAATTATTGATCTGGTGACTGAAAATATGAATTGGTATATGTATTCTAGCCCTAGTGGAGGCATTTGATTTAGCTTCTGCCGGGATAAGATTTTCCCTGATGTGCTCTAGTAACAGAATCAGGCCTTTAACTGATAAGAAAGGATTTTTAGTGGTGAGGAGCAGAGAATTCTTTATAGCTTAAATGTTCATCATGGTGATGCTTTCCTTTTCCATCAGTTGTGTTTTGGACTGAGGGTGGTGATTTTGGCCTCTTGTCTGCTGATAATATTTGTATTTATGTACATTAACCTTCTTTAACAGTAATAACCCCATCTGTTCTATTTGTGAATGTTCTAAGTGGCATTTTGTGTTTTTAACTCAGGCCTCAAAAGAGTTGCATACAATTTAAAAACAATATTCAGGCTTTTAGGAGCTCTTTTCTTTCATCTACATTTTAATACCCCAGTGGAAAAAAACCTTTAAAGATATGCATTATTCACCTATTCATTACCGAAGTGTCATGTTAATAAATAATACCTATCAAAATAAAGAGCTTTTTGCTAGTTTCTTTAGCCATTCTCAGAAAATACTGAATGTAATTTTTCTTATGAATATGTACTGAAAACCCATAATGGCTATAGGATTTTTCATCCTACCATGAAGATATTGCTGATACTGTATTTCATCTGTACAGTACATTAAGCACAATCATTTATGAAGGCATTTTTAGCAAAGTTACAGTGCAGAAAAATATTTCTGCTTGTCAAAAATTGGATGATTTTGGAAAGTTAAGTAAAGGGATTTTATAAATCTTCACTGTTGAAACTAGTACAATTATTGGTCTTCTATTGTAAGATACTTTATAACTGAGGTGAAACTTTGACCCTGCACTTGGAGACAATGTTAGTGGTCTAATCATTACTACTTCTTTATTGGTGAGGAAAGTTCCCTAGAAAACTAATTTCCTACTCTATTTCTTCTCAAAGTAGAAAATTACATTGCTGCACTACCTCATACACTGAAGGGCCGCAATTACAGATAGTAACTGAAACACATTTTCATGGAAACTAATCTGAGTTCTGCAAACTGGGACAAATTATTTAAACTCACAGACTGAAGAGAGAAAAAAAGTACATCACATGATTAGAAAGACTTGCAAAACAGTGTTCCTATTCACTGGCAGGTGAACAGAGACTTACTGCATGTGAGCCATTAAATTGTAATGGAATCTTCTTATATCTCACAGTAGACAACCAATTGTCTGCTGTGGAGCATGAACTTGCTTCTGCTTTCCATTCTTTTCCCCACTCCCAAGTCAAAATGGGTAAACCAGCCAGATGTATTTTTCTGCTTAGAAGACCACTCTGTATTTGTCACTGATTGAGTACTCATAGATCATACTCAGTAGAGGGACTGTAGCTTTTATTACTTACTGGAGGTGAGATATTTCTTCCTTGACACACTTCGATGTGATTCTTAGTAAACATGAGCTTGGATGAGCTGCTTAACATCCATCTATGTGTCAGTTCCATCAGCATTTAAAAAGATAAGCAACATTTGCTTATCTCTGTGAATTTTTTGAATTCAGGGGAAAACTCACCATATAAAAAACTTCTGAAAGTGAAGTAGGAGTCTGCTAAGGGGAAGAGCCAGGACTTATTTTGTACTTGGAAAGGTGGAGATCTTCTATACTGATCTCACTATGCCTATAGAAACACATAGGACTAATGTGTGGTATCTGATACAGATCTCACAGAACTGTAAATGAATTCTCACTTACTCATCTGCTGCTTTGCAATGTGAAAATCCAATGTATTAAAGCATCAGGAATCTACAGCATGCTGTTCATCTGAGATTTGGATGCTGATTCATAAGCTTCTCAGCTCATTTGGAAAATCTGTCATATGTGCTTCCATTTGCCCATTTGGATGCAATCTATCAGTATTTATAATTAGAGGCTCAGCTGTTTGACTGAGGCCAAGAAAGAAAAAATAGAAATATATACCTACAGAAAAATAATGTACTGCAAAGTTTGAGACCTGTTCTTATACTCTGTCGTTCCGATTGGGAACGGCCGGAAAAGAACGACATAGACTCTCAGGGAGTCAGAACAAGAGGATCCTTTAGTTTATTGCTAGCAGGCCTGCTTTATAGACAGATACGTGGAAAGTACAGAAAGGAAACTCTTATTGGTTAGTAAACTGCTACATTACCATCATTGGTCAGTGGGGTACACCACCCCCCTGACTTTCTCCTGCAAGGAAAACAAGGAACACAAAACAACACCTGCAAGGCTGTTTTGTGTTCCTGAGGATTGTTTTAATTCTTTCCTATGTCTTTCCCAGACTGTTTTCTCAGGACCAGCCTGAGAAGCTGTACGGCCTGTAATACGTACAGGCACTGTCAGAATTTAGCATCCATATACTCTAACAGAAAAATTAAGGAAATAAAAACATAAAAGCTACAGGAGATGCTAAAATGTTTTGGAAGGAATAAGATTACAATACTTTCACAATCAAATCTTCAGTGAACCAATTATATGCCACTTCTCATACAGGACATAAATAAATGAAGATGCCATCAAGAAAGATGTTCCTTTTCTTGTTTACAGAAATGTCTTTCATAAGATTAGCATATTATCTCTTTGTGATTGTAGGTTTCTTTTATATTGCTAAAAATATACACAAATGAAATTAAGTACCTTTGCACAGGAAAATGGAAGATTTGCTTCTGACCATCCTGCATCCAGTACTCCTGACTTACCTCAGAAGAGAGGTGAATGTCAAAGAAAAGTTGAAGCCAAGATCTTGAATGTGCTTAAAAATATAATTCCTAATGGAAAGAAACAGAGTCAGCATGGCAGAAAATCCTGGAGAGGAGGGATTTGACTTAAGCTGACTTATGTCTAAGCATTAAGACAGTTAAATTAGAACTTTTAAATTACCTAAGTGCTGATGCATCCCTGCAGCAATGGCTCTGAGTCATGTGGGCTGTGAGCTGAAGGTGGGAGGATGGCACTTGTGTGATGCAGTGTGTGGCTCAGCTTGGGGGTAATGAATCCTTTTAAGCCCTCCAGCTTGCTGAAAGCAGACTCCACAAATGAAATTAAAAAGTCTCACTGCTCTGAGCTGTGATTTTCTCTTGTTCTGTACTGAATAAAGCTAACTCATGCTAGCCAGACCTAGGACAACCTTTTATGTGCTTTAAATCTGCATGCAGTAGAGAAAAACCTGGTTAGGTGGGAACCAATGGTAGTACTGATGTGCAGAGGAAAGAAATAGAAAAGGAAGGGTTTGAGGAAAGAAATCCATGGAAAAATTCTTGAGGACTATTCAGTGAGTTAGTTATTACCTCTTCAGCTTTAACTTCATTTTATAAAGGAGAAGCTGCAATGCTAATACATATATATATATAGAATGCATATGTTAACAGTCATGCTTCTGGTGCAACTATTTGCTAGATGCAGTGATCAGAAAAATTTATGGGTTCCCAATTCTGGTGTAACTGCAACTCTTAGAAACTTTTTGATGTTCACAGGAATACCAGTAGGACAATGACAATTTCTGATTTCATCAACAGAAACTTTTTGTGTTATTTTACTATTCCATTACCCACAGGATAAAATAATTAAAAAAAAAAAAAAAAAAGTTTTTTCTTCCTCAGTATCAGAGCAGTTGTGTAAATATCCAAACCTGACCTTAATTTGAGTGAAATCAGGTGGGGTTTTTTTGCTTTCTTTATGGTTTGTAATGTTGCAGCCAAGTTTGATTAGATGAAGAATACATAGTTCTTTAAAAACACTCACCATGCAATGAGTATTGCCAGAAAAATACATGGTTTTGTTTTAAGGTAGAAGCAATGTTGTATGCATCCTAATGGACTAATAAGATAAGCTTTTGACTTATCATAATCAGCCATTCTAAGGGAAACTTATAAATGCATGTCATGTATCTGCATTTTCTTGAGACACAATTTCCTTCTTATACAATAGCCAGTTGTATACATTTCATGTGTTCTATGTATTCATTTTTCAGGAAAGAACCTTTCTTTGACTTATTCTGTGTCCTGGCTTAAAGTGGTCTAAGAAAATCATATCTGGGACTCCACAGCGAGTTTGAATAACGAGGGCTTTGAAGGTTTTTAAGAATTTATGGCGTAAGTCTCATATAAGCCTAAAATATATGATAACAGCCACATGTCTTCCTTCTGCAGATGACCTCCAGTGTGTTAGGTAATCAAAAATTTAAAAAAAAAACCCAAAAAAACGGGGCTGGAGCTTCTGAGATGCTCATCTGTTTATAACAGTCTTGAAATGAGATAAGCACCACAATCAAAGATGTGAAAAAGGCAGTGAAAAGACAGCTGTGTTAGCTGTGTTTATCTCATTTACACACAAGGAAGAGAAAGTGCACCTCATTGAATGAAAATTTTAAGCTCTTATCCATTGCATTTTGTCCTGCTGTGTAGAAATTTTACAACTGTTTAAGCTATTAAATGTGAAGTGTCTGTAAAATGCTGTACCTTCTCTCTCAGTCATATTGTGCTATGAAGATTTTGGCTATAGCTCGACATCAAAATATGTGACATTTTCATATTTATCTTGTTTTCTCTGCCAGTATATTTTTCCAAGCAGATAATGCTGTAGCAATAGAACATTCCTCTGATCTGTGATAATACATGTGACTCTATGAGTATTTGTGTAGGATATGATTTAGTTTATTGCTTTATGATGAACTCAGCGTGTTCAGTGCTTTACACAGCACAAAGGGACTCTGTCTTTGCCTCAAGGAGGCCGTAGCCTGAAGGCTGGTTCTAGGCAGTCTTGCGTGGAATGTTCATCCCTACTGTCAGATATCTGATGCTGATTTGACCTCTGCTCTACAAAAACTTTTTTATTTTTTATTTAAGAAACCATCTTTCCCACTAGCAAAAATGTGCATGCTAACCTCTTCCAGAAATGCTACAACAGTGTTGTTCAGACTTTTAGGAAGTCTTCATGTTCAAATTTTACCTCTTAGTCATGTTGAATTCCCTGAATATTGGGGCAGAAATAAAGGCAATATTCCTCTCAGATTGCCAGTACCCAGTGAGTTTCCAGTCTCTTGGGTGTTTTCCAGCAAATCTGGAAGGAAAACACATGTTGTCAGATCCACCTTTTGTATATAATAGTGCAGACTATTAAAATGACTACTCTAACTAGGGGTTGATATGAAAAAAACCACTCCTCTTTGACTCCATACCTTAAATATTTGCATAGCCTTTAAAGCCACAGTTCAGTTATTTTTGTGTTTTATTAGCCAGAAAACTGTCAGGGTATTTATAGGCCCTTCCATCTCTAATACCTTTTACCATTTAACATGTCCACTATGATGGATGTTCTTTTCCATGTACAGTACCCTGATCTGAAGCAATTTGCACTCTGGGGGCACCATTCAGAGTCAGCTCAATCCCAGGAGTTTTCTGAAATTCACATTCATTATGCTGGTTCCGTATTTAACACTTCCCAGTTGAGTACTGAATATTGAAGTCCTAAGGTTCTTTAGGAGGTTTTATAAAAAGTGTTTTGCTGGCTGCCTAGCCTAGCCTAGTTCTTATCTATGAAGAAAGTATTTTGATGAAGAGTAAGTGCCATGTTCTCATCAAAGGTGACATGGCAGGGTTGAAGTATCACTGAATATCATAGAATCATTAAGGTTGGAAAATCCCTCTAAAATTGAGCCCAATTGTTAACCTAGCACAGATATGGTCAGCACTAAACCATATCTCCAAGTTCCACATGCACATATTTTTTGAATATTTCCAGGAATGGTGACCCAACCACTTCCTTGGGCAGCCTTTTCCAACACTTGAATGCTCTTTCAGTGAAGAAAATTTTCCTAATATACAATCTAAACTTCCCCTTGTAACTTGAGACCATTTCCTGTTGTCCTATCACTTGTTACTTACGAAAAGAGACTGACCTCTACCTCATTACAGCCTGCTTTCAGGCAGTTGTAGAAGCAGAAATGTCACATTATTATAGCTAGAAATAGCTTTTGAATCAGTTTTGTCTTAAGATAAATATTATAAGAATCACAGGATTCTGGTGTACTAGCTGGAATGGGGAAAATCATCCCTTTCTGAATATAATTTCTATGTCATTAGTGAATAATGTCAATGATTTCTTCTGAGTAAGGACAGTTTAGGTCTTTTGTTGTTCTGCTGGGATGCCATGTATAGTCCACATGCTTCCTGAGGAAGATTTTGAGTGTTCTTCATTCTGCTTTCTATATGAATTGTCAGTGTACTCTCTTTCCATGAAAAATAGCCTTGGGATCTTCACTTCCCGAAAGTGACTGCACAACATTATGTGTCTAAATGATGAGGAGCTCCAGTAGGCTGTATCTTGCTAACAGCGGTCAGTGCTGTCTGGAAGGTTAAAGTCCCTATTAAAGTTTGGATGGGAGCCAGAATGATTTTCACTCCATGTTAGAAACAAGCATCTAATAATATTTCTTATGGTGTGAGCCACTATCATTCAGCAGATGGCACATGTGGTACAACATCATGTGATTCAGTTGCTGTTTCTTGAGTTTCTCCACCTAGTAATGTAGAAACATATTAAAAGTTAACAGAAAAAAAAAGCATTTATAGGATTCAAATGTTCTTATATGAGTAGTTGAATAAAAAGAGTAAATTTTTTGCCTGGTTTATATTTAATTTTTTAATCTGTCTAGAAATAGTATAGGACTGTATAGAAATGTATTTGTAGCACAAACAAAATAAAGTAGTATTATTTATGGAGCTGATAGAGAAAAACAGATATTGTTTATTCATGCAAAATTATTGTTATTTTCCTCTGCTATAATAAAATAGAGAAAGAAGAAGGTACAAGATAAGAGGGAAGAGCTCAGTTCAGTGCATACATTTTGGTGTAGTTAGTTTCTGCACACATATGTGTGAGCTGTGCTGAAAGCAGCAGCACTCAGGCTAAGACATGGAACAGAGGCTTTTCCAAATTAGCCATTTGAATTTCATATATAAGTGCTATCTGTGAGGATGATGAGTTTTGTTGAAAGAAGAAATGCTTGGATTGATGAGGGAAAGCACAAGCAATGGAATACAAGTACATGGGCACAAGCAATGGAAAACAAGTATCAGGCATGGTTTCTCTGCAGCTGGTCTCATAGGTATGCTTAGAATATATCATGCTACAGTACAGCTGCTGCTCCATTATGTATGTCATCAGCTGTTTTCAATTTGTCATTTATATGGATTGGGATTCTTTATGAGAATAAAGTTATTGATCTATTCTTTTGATGTATGTTAAGCCTTGCATGCAGTTTATGGGTTAGCGTATCTATAAGGTTAAATGCATATATATAGTATACCTATACAGCTGAGATGAAGGATTTTGCAAAATGAAGTCATGGATTATACCAGGACAGTCCAGTCAGACACTTGGAAACATGCTGATTTGCCTTTATCAAAAAAATGTCAGCACTTAAAATACTTCCTGTAGTGCCTTATTACTGCTCTGCAATTTGTTTGTACACATGTATTACTGCATTAGGCAGATCTGAGCGGTAACTTTTCTCAGTGATGTTTTAGCAATTGAGGAGAGCTCCAGAGAACACTGACACTGATGCCAGCTGTATATTGTGTGGTTTTGGCTTAGAATACCCGACATGCACAAGCCTATCCAACTTTGCAGAGGAAGATGTGTATTTCAGCAGATCTGCAATCTTTGAAAGGTCCGTTCCAGTACAGCATGTTTTTATCATGGGTTTTAGTAAATGGTATTTTCCGTTTTGCCCATCAATCTTTGTCTCCCACAGTGAACAATAGGACAAATTTTTAATGTAGTTTGCATGCTTTTATCAACACTACCTTCAAAAATAGTATTTTTCACCTCCAAAGGATATATCTCAGAAGTGCCAGCAAACGTTTCTCTAAATTGCTACCAACTTGCTTTTGTGTCATGGCACATGAGGAAATCAGAAGAAAAGTGTGTCTTCTCCTCACAGTAGAAGCTCTGAAGCATAGCCTCTGTACCTGAAAGGTGTCTTGAATCTTTGCCTTTCCCTGCTGAAGGTTACAACATCTTGGCAAAATTTAACTGCAATATTCCAGCTGTTTGCACCCAGAATATAAAGGACTAAACTCTTAATTTGGCTTGCATAGAAAATTTTACTTGTGTACTTCAGCTCACTAATCATGTGCTATCACAGTCATTTGTGGACCTGTACTATGAATAGCATCAGGGGTTTAGTCTGATGAAAAAGGAAAGTGGTGAAGCAAAAAGGACTATTGAAAAGAAGTAAACAGGAGCAGCTCCTTATGCCAGCAGAGGTGTTGAACCTTCTGCATCATTAAGTTGGGGTTTAAGACAATCATTTTTGTGTCAATGGGAATATAGCCTAAAGAATTTCACAGTTTGCTGTGCTGTCAGAGAGAGGCAACATTTGTCACAAGAAAAGACATTCAAAGGCATTTCTGTTTACAAACTTAATTTTTTTAAAAAGTTTTTCTGAGAATGTGCAACATTTTTCTGTATCAACGCTGAAATTTATTACAGTAGTAAAAATACCCCATAAGTTTAATTTTCATTTAATGACAGTGAATCTAGTATATGAATCTAAGGTAGACTTGCTATTATCTGTGAACTGTCAGTGCAGTACTCAGTACCACATCTCCATTTATTTTGAAGCACATTTTAAAATATATTTATGTTGTTCATCCATAACAGTCTTTGTGGCTGCAGGGTTTAATTTGTAGTCATGTAGGTTAACTTCTGGTTCTGAGTTCATTTTTTAGTGCAGTTTTGTGCACGTGAAGAAAATATTTGGATTTGAATATATTTTAGGTGACACTAAAATGCTGTTTTGAAGTTCAGTTTCACCTTCTGTGTAAAGATAAAGTCCTAAAGTGTAGGACTAACACTCAGTCTTGAAGCATACATTTTATTGATCAGTTATCATGTGAGGAATCATTTTCCTATTCCTCTACACCATCTTCAGTATCCTGCTTAGGTATCCACTGAAACTTTTGGATCAAGGTAGCCATCAAGTCTTCCTTCTATAATCAATAAGTTAATTAATCATCTTGACCTTAAATACTAATGCTTAGACAGATAGCACAATTAATTTCATTCTGTAAACTTGTGTTTGGAAGTAACTTTTGCTTATGTCAGAGACATCTTTCTGGTTTTTATTTTTTGTTGATTATCAGGATAGCAATATCTGGCATTTGAAATAAGATAAGATAAGATGGAAAGAACCTTCAAAGAAATTAAGTATCTAATTATTTTTTAACTGATACACAGTGTTTATTTCATATGTGCTTTGTCTTTTAATTTCTGTCAAAGTATTCTGAAAGGTGTTGTGCATTTATGTAAACAATATATATTGATTAATATATTTGTATACATGAAAACATCAACTATTGTGCAGTTTTATTACACACATACACTGTCTAAATCAATACATAAAGCTTCAAGTGATATGGAAGCATACTCCTATCTTTTCCTTTCTCTTTCTTGCTACTCCACTTGAATTAAACAAAGAATGTACTTCCAATTGGAATGCTACTTCTATTGATTCATTAATATTTATTTCTTGCTATTGAATATCTCTCTATAAACTGTCTCAGAAGGCCACAGATAGGTATGCACATAGCTTCTTTGGGATTTTTCATTACCAGTTTGCCCCTGTACCAATATTGAAATAAAGTAAGTTGATTTGAACCTTACCTCTCTGTCAAGGCATCACAGGTTGTGCTTTTGGCTCTAGAGTGTTTTGGTACTGGTCAAAATAGCAGCTGTCAAATCTGCCCAGTGAGCGACGTCATTACACTAACTATAGCTGCCACAACTGCAGGAGTCTTGAAAACAAAGTGTCTCCCATCTGGAACCCTCTTAAAATTGGAGTCTTGAAACATGTTTACACAGAGTCACACGTTTATCTCCATGCGTATTTTCCTAGAATTCTTCCAGTTCTCTGTCTGTGCAAAGGCACCTTAGTTCTGCTTCTGCTGGGGAGGAAAATCAACCATAAAATCCAAAGTTTTTTTAATGTGATTTTGTGGAATTTCATCTGTACTGTTTTTCTCTTTCCATGGAAAGGAAGACCTAGGCTGATTTAAATATTGTCAAGTTAATCCATAGAGGATTGTTCTTCCCCTTCATGTTCAAAGTGTCTGTTCTTGTTTAGACCCTTTTACCCACTAACATGTCTTTCCCTATTAGTCCAAATTATGTTGCTGTTTTCTCAGCAGCCTGTCTAAAGTAGTCATAGCTATTCATTTGTATAACACTGTAATAAATGCTTGCAGATCTTGCAAATAACAGAATCAAGAAATAACACAGTTTTAGCTTATGAACATAAAAAATCAGTGTTCATTTAAGTTCTGGCTTCAGAAACTGTGTCAACATGTTTGAAGTAATAATAACCACTTAATGATTTGAAATGGTTTCTATGTAGAAAAAAAACCATACAGATAGTTATTTACCTGCAGTTTCTGAATGTAAATGCTTTGTTTTCTGATTATTTTTTTTCTTGTGTGTGTTTTGTTGTGTCCTTTGAATACGCTAAGAAATACCCTGGCTGAGAGATGACAATCAAAATATTTTGTATTATGAAAAGCTGCAGTAAAACTTGAAAATCTTCCAGAATCAGATCTATTCTAGCATTTTAAAAGTGACTATTATAGATAGTCAATTTTAAAATGCTAAAATTACAAATCTATCTTCTACTGTAAAGAGTAAAACAATTCACATTGGATTTAAAGAGCTATTATACACAAGATTTTGAAAGTAATTTCTACATTGCAGTTTTCAGTACAGACGTTACTAATTTGGCAATGACCAAGCTTACTGGTATCTTATAGATATCTTATGATATCCTATAGAGCAAAATTGCCTTTATATTCTGCTTTTTTTCTATTATAATCAGAAAACGGTGTTACTAAAGAAGAGCCTCCTAATTACTCATTAACAATTATCACAAAATGCATCATAGCTGGATTCAACAGGAATCCTTCAATGATGAGCAGGTAAGGACTTCTTTTACAACTGTGTTCCATCTGCTTAATGTTCAGTTTGATCTAGTAGCAGTTGGTAGTACAATTCTTTAAGTTCTTATTGAGCTTCTATTAGCATAGAAAAAATTAGCAGAGCAATCTTGAGCAGCCTCCCTTTCAGACAGGCAGCTATGACAGAAGACCCAGAAGCCCATCATGCTATAAAACAGATTATCTTAATACTTGATGATATAAGGCCAAAACTTGTAAATTAATATTTTCCCTAATCTTTCAAACTGGGTAAGGGGGTTTTATTTGCCAGGGAATTAAAACATCTTTAGAACTCTTTAGATATGTTGATACTTTTTCTGAGTTTTTATTGTATAATTTAAAAACTTTTGCCTTTGCTCATTCTTGGTGTAATCATCTCAGGTAACCAGATATTAAAAAGTAACCAATAAATAAAATAAATAATAATAATAATAAAATGTAAATGCATCACTGGTTCCAACCAATCTTGTGCTGTAATACTGAAAATTTCAAAACAAATTATATTTTACAAGTGACCATGATAATTTAAAAAGAAATTTTAAGGTTTTTTTAAGTCTTTAAATCCTATTCCTCTTTTAGAATAGACTTTGGAGTTATAATATGTGGTCTGATTATAAGTTTGCATACAACCATGTATTTTCTTGTGTAGAACTGAATTAGACAAGTATTGTACAAGAACAGCTTTATTATCAGAAATATCAAAGTGTTCAATTGAAATGAAGAATATAAAGGTAGTAACAAGGATTTTTTCAATAGTTAATACCTTTTGATTAAACAAGAAGACAAGTTGCCTGATCTGATTCTGTGGCTTCAGATAGTTTCATAAAATTATGATTTAGAATAATTCTGCTAAAAGTAATGATAATAAAAAGCTTCCTTCAAATGTAAGACTGTAAAAATAAGACTGAACATGATGGAGAGGTCACCTCCTGACATATTTTTGTGATGTAAGATGTAGCCAAAAACAGTGAGCATGTTGTGGGTCTCAAGTAATATATACTTGCTTAGACTTTAAAATAAAAGTTAAAAAAGTATAAATTGCTAAAAGCCTTGTTAATCTTAACAATCACATTCATATTCTGGTTTTTCATTTGTATTTACAAATGTGTTCCATCTGATCTACATGTAGGTTGTCCTTAGTTACCATATATTTCTTTATTTTACAAACAATAAATGAGAAAAAAGCACCACTCTTTCATCTCTTGAAAACAATTACAACTATCTTCATTTCCTGTGCACAATCCCTTTAATGCTAGGCTGCTTGTTGTTCCTTGACCACCAGATAAAGGACAACTTCCAAGGGGATAGTTCTGCCTTAGTTGCAGATGCTTCTTTGCTTAATTCAGTCCTTTAGCAGAAATGGTGCGTTTGAGTAGGTGATACACTGTTATTTTATGTGGCTCTTCAAAACAGTGTTTCCAGAGGAAATTGTTTAATCAGTAAAGATAATAGCTCTTAAATATACAATGTAATTGCTACAAATTATACACTTTCCATCTACAGGATTAATATTAAATATCATTGTTCTAATAATTAGCACAGATAGTGGCTAAATGTTAGTCCATTTGATTATTTTTATCCCTCTTTCTTTCCAGACACTCAACGAAGACATTATCTTCTAGTTTTTTAGTGCAGGTGTCCAACAGGGTTTACTTTTCTGAAGAGACATTATATACCACAGCACTACCATTTCAGGTTATTTACACATCTGTCAATTTAGTATCCAAAGAAAGTTCACTTTAAAAAATACATGTTTAAAATAGTATTATGTCTTGAGCTGCCTTCAGTTAGTATGCCTGCAGCAGTTACTGCAGAACATTTGTGTGCAGATTGGAGAACCTCCCAAATCCCACTAACTCTTCTAAAAAGTGTACTGAAGAGATAACATCTGCAGCACTGACAACCTAATTTCAAAACAGAAGAGAAAAACACAAGTGATGAGATGGAGTCACACAGTCTGTTTCTCTCCACTCTGGATTTAGTACACAACAGATAAAAGTTGTTCTAGAGGATCAATACCTACTAAAACTTGAACTATTAATAAAACTGTGACATTTTGTCAAATAACATGGAATTTTTAATAAGCCATTTTCCTGTATTTTTTTCTGGTGCTGCACAGTTTTAAAAATATCTTCAAGTTATAATTGAACAGTGTATAAAGGCCCAACTTAAATGCAAATTAGGAGGTTGTTTAGTTAAAATCAAAGTAATATTAATACAACACATTTTGGATTTGGATGGTCACTTGAATTATAGCAATCTCATCAAAATGGCACAATGATGGAACCACATACAAACATATCAGTGATACACAAGTTTTTCTAAAGTCACTGACGAGATGTTGATTGCTGACATATCATAATAGGTTGAATCAAATCGTGGCCTATGTTGCTTTCTGAGCTGCACTGAAATTACAACTAAATATTTTTACATAGAAGAAGGATTATAGGTAATGTGAAAAGTGAGGACCTTGTCTATTATGTATAATACCCTAATTTGAGTACAAGTCCATAAATTATCAAAGAACAAAAATAATAGCTGTGCTGTGCTGATCCAGAAATCTAATCTAATTCTTTAGGGAGAAGCACAGAAATGGGAAACCATCTACATAGAATTTTCTGATATCCTGACAGTTTTTCAGCTATTTTTGTTCAGGACTGCCTGAGCTATAGATACCATTTTTTATTTTAGTAACTTTTGACAGAATTTCCCTTCATGAATTTTCTACTGTTTCAATTTCTGTTAAGATTAATTAAAATTTCATCAACCTCTTTCTTGCTATCACATTTTAAATAAAATTAGGGAGACCAGAACATGAGTGTTGTCATGAGAAAACTTGTGCAGATAAAAGAGGGATTTTATTTCTGCCTTTCTGCAAATTGTGATCTTATCTTCTAAGACATGTGTTCTTCTGAGTTTGCTATTTTAATTTAAATATGTACACAAGAATAACAGATATGTAATCTTGATTAGAAGTTTCTCTCATTGGAGTTTAAGAATAAGGAGATTTAATTAAAAGAAAAGGAATTTTATGAGAACCCATAATATAAACATATTTCTATAAACCCACTGGAGTTACAGCTCTGTAAATTAGTTGTATTAATTCCTGCTAGCTAAGAAGAATAATTGAGCTAGGTTCTTAAAACTGTTTTTGAATTATCTTGTTGTTTAGACCTCAAATTAGAAAATTTTATGAGGAAGGAAAAAAGTTGCTTCATCTGCAGAAATCTGAGTCAGAGCACAGCTATATTATGCAAATCTTAACAGTAAAAATAACTTTGAATGAAGGACTTGTTTTCATTAGCAATGGGGTAAAATGGATAGTGGGTGTCTCTAATCAGCAGTTTCTAGTGTGGTTTAGAAGGTTAAAGATAAAATATTCATAGCAGAAAATACCTTTCCCTCTTATACTGAAATGCAATTTAAAAGTTAAAGGCAAAAAGGGACCATTAGATCATATATATGTGTGTGTGTGTGTATGTGTATGCAGATATGAATATGTAAGCACATATGTATCTGGTAGGGTCTGTAGGACTAGCACAAGGGGTAAGAGAGAAGAAAGTCAGACTAGATAATGGAAGGATTTTTGCAGTAGGGGTGGTAAACTACTGGCACAGATTTCCCAGAGAGGCTGTGAATGCCCCATTCCTGGAAACATTCAGGGTTGGGCTGGACAGCGGCTCTGAGCAATGTGATTGGGTTGAAGGTGTCCCTGCTCATTGCAGACAGTTGGACTAGATGACTTTTAAAGGCCCCTTCCAATCCAAACCATTCTATCATTTTATGATAGCTATGTAATGGTAGATCATTAAACCTTGCCCACCTATTCCTGAATTAAAATTTTATTTCAACTTAAGTCATTAGGGCAAAAGAATACTACATGCCAGAGGGGAAAACAGACAGGAACAAAGTGTTTAATATAAAACACCCTAACGCTGCTAAGGAGACACAAATTGATTCATACAAGTAATCCTAGTAGTTAGACAAAGGAGTTGATGTCCCATTCTTTTTGTCCATCCCATCCATCTAGGTCTTCTAATAAGATACAAGAAACAATTTCTTCTCCAAACCAGCTGTGGTAATCCATCTAATTACAAGTGCAAAAACCAGACACAACAGCCAGTGCAACTCAGAAAAAAATGTCCTTTTTAGCTGAAAGAAATGATCTGCCTCGACCATGCTCTGAGGGAGTTTTCATTATCACTCTACTGCATACAATTTGTAGATCTGACTTGAGGTTTGACAGTGTGGAGCAACTGATTCTCAGGTTGGTACTGACCTCAGTCCCTGCTCATTTGACTGGTCTTTTATTCATTCAAGTGGACTGAAAAGGCAACAATTGGCAGTAAAAGGTGTTAGTCTAGCAGTGAAAAAGCAAAGGTACTTTTGACCAATAATTTGCTGGACTTGACTTGCAAATCAGTTATTTGTTCTTTCAAATGGAACCTTACTTCGTATGACTTATAAACTGTATTTACTTGGCAAAACAGGCAGCCTGGCACTTCAATAATTACAGCCTACAGAGCTTACTTCATACCAGCGCTGTGAACATTGTATTCTGATAGCAGTGCTACTGCTAGATGCTAGGCTGCTCCACCACTTTCATACTTGCTGAAACTCTGTGGGAGGATGTACTTAGTGAGATATTTCAAAAAGGGAGAATTTAGATCTGAATTTAGGCTGAAAAAACATGGATTTTTTTTTCAGTTACAAGGAAACTGTAAGTTTGTTATGTACACCTGAGTACCCAGTCATTGTTACACAGACATTCAAAAAGAGAGTGATTATTTAAAAAAAAATAAAACATTTGAGAATTTAGCATGGGAATTTTCTCTCTGAACCAGTGTCATTTGTTGCTGGATGACTGTAGGAGTCTCCATTGCAGGGGTTTTTACAGGATTTCTTCAACTGCATTGGAAGCTATTCTGCTAAATTCCTATAATTTGGCTTACCCATGATTCTATGTGACCACTTCATTATATACACAAATCATTGGTATTAATTATCTGAAACTTCATACTAAGTATCTCTGTGCAAAAAAGATACTGTCTAATATGACTGTTTTTATATGCAGGAATTATTTCTCTTGACTGTTTAAAGATAACTGTGTACAGCTTGACCAATTTTGCAGCAGGGCCTGCCTGGGAAGCATCTGGAATAGCCAGATGCCCTATGCAGTATGTTAATGCACACATTGGAATGTTCAAATTGGTCTATATATCAGGAGATGCTTTGGGAAGTGTGTGGAATTCCCACCTAGGGACTTCTCTGCTAATTACTCATATATATTGCTGTGAAGGAGGAGGCCAGGAGCTCAGTCAGTCACCTTGGCTAGGTTAATGTGATATTTCAATTCAGTTAGCAGTGGGTTCCTGGGCTATTAGGGAATTTCTGACTCAAGTGCATGAGTGTGCACACAGGCAACAGTCCTGGCAACCAGTTTTGCAAATATAAAAATAGGGGCAGACTTGAATTTTATGTTAGTAAGTTCAGGTTCAGAGCTCTTCCCACACTGCACAATACATACTCAAACATGCAAATCACATAGATTTATATCAGTGATTTGAGTGGAAGTGAAACACAGGTTTAATGTTACAATTTTTTTGAGACCTTGTTACATACCAAACATGCAGCACAAAGAGGAGTTGCAGTGTTTTTCATGTAAACAGGCTTGTCAGGCTTTTGTCCTCAGAGATTTGCAGAGTGGAATAGACATGTAATAAAGAATATTGTTTGCTGTCATACTAATTTGTCATGGATCCTGATTTACCATCCTGTCCTGTCCAATTTGTGATTTATATCACTCAAAGAATCACTGTTAAAGGTATTAGGAAAAGTGGTTTGGGTATGGTATTGTAAGGGTGTGACTTAACAACGTTTGATGGCAAAGGTTCTCTCTCTTACATGGAAGAAACATACAAAAGAAAAACAAGTTACAATCAAGTGACAATGATTTACACAGAGACCAGAGACATAAAAGAAGACCCTCCCTCTGAGTCATGAGATTCAGAGTAGACTCCTTGCTTTCCAAACTTCTGTGCTGGCTTTGGCTGGAATTTGCAATGGTAGGTATGGGGCTGTGTTTTGGATTTGTGCTGAATGCAGGGTTGAAAATACAGAGATGTTTTTCTTATTGCTGAGTAGGGCTTTTACAGAGCCAAGGCCTTTTCTGCTTTTCATACTGCCCTGCTGGTGAAGAGGCTTGGGGTGCATGGGGGGTTGGGAGGGGACACAGCCAGAGCAGGTGACCTAAACTGAACAAAGGGATATTCTAGACCATATGGCATCATGGTCAGTATATAAAGTAGGGGGAAGAATAAGAAAAGGGGAGGGGCATTTGACGTGATGGCATTTGTCTTCCCAAGTACACATGCTTGGGCCCTGCTCTCCTGGAGACGGCTTAACACCTGCCTGCCAATGGGAAGCAGTGAACTGATTCCTTGTTTTGCTTTTCTTGAGTGCATGGCTTTTACTTGTATTTTATGCTTCTGATTCTCTCCCTGATCCCATTGGTAAGAAAGTGAGCAAGTGGCAATACAGTGTTTGGCTGTTGACTGGGGTTAAACCATGAAAACTTCTGATGAAGTCTGTGTGAGGCTTAATCTCAAATTTGGACAATGGCTTATATCTAATGGAATTTTCTATATAATATTTATAAAAATTAATATTGAGTATTAATGTCTTTAGAATTAAATAATCATGCTATCAGTCACTTACCAAGGATCTTTTGCAGGTAAGGGCTCTCTCCACCTTAGCTTAGAAAGGTTCTCTTAGTCTCAGATAGAGAATCTCAGACCTTGAGAGGCATTCCTGCTCAAGGGGACATCCATCTGGCATGCAGTCCAGTTTTAATTCAGGGAGAACTCAAACTGGACTCATCTAAATCTTGATTTTGAGATCTTGAGACTTGATAAAAGATCTCTCTTCCTTGGCAACCTTGAGGGGAGTCCCAGCTCAAGGGGAGATCACCACCATGCAGCCATTGCCTAGCAGGGAAAGCACAAAAGAAGCTCATTTATGCTGTCATATTTATGGAAAAAAGTGGTTGGGTCCTAGTCAAGTTGCATACATTAGTGAGGTATGTATGAGACACCTTGTACCCACAGCTTTCTAAGTTCCTTGAGTCATGGAAAGATCTCTTGCTATTTATGTGTTAGTCACATGATTGATGTTCCAAGTTCATAAACACCAATGTTCAATGTCCCTGTTGCTTTTTGGGTTTCCTGGAGGAGAGGAGCTTGGCCCAGCTACTGATCAGGCCTTTACCTCCTCTGAAACTTGTATCAAATTACTGCTAGTTTGGTTAAAAGATTCACATTTTCCCATCATCCTCTTGCAGAGAAGAGTATGGGTTTTGATGTTCACATCTCTATAAAAAAAGATGACTCTGCTTAGAATGCTACTTTTCAGTATTCTGTACTAGTGAAGAGTACTCTGTGTTCCTGCACATATAACTGAGGGTCATTTATTAGACAATGCTGAGTTTTTTATGTCTGGTCCAACTTATCATGGACTCTACTCTTCATAAAGTCCTTGTACTTCAAAGGATGATTCTATTTCATTTGCTGAACAGAAGAGCCAAGGGTGATCTCATTGCCTCTTTCACACCTAAAGTGTTTTATGCATTATCTACTTCATATTATTGTGTAACTTCACCAAAAATTCATAGATTTATTTACTGGTGGGAGGAGTTAGGATTTTACAAATTTTCCTTTGGCCCTTGTAAAGTCTGACCAAATGCTTGTCAAGTAGGCCATGTTCCCTGACAGACAGGCTGGATGTTTCCTTCCTCCTGCCTTCCTCTTTGACAACTTTTTATTAAGGATCTCACTAATGGGAGAAAGCTCAAACTGGGACAAAAAAGGAAGAAAGTTTTCCTGCAGGCAGCATGCAGACAGTATGAATTGTGTAGAGTAATCTGCATGGTATAAATAATTTCTCACTCAGTTTCCAGGTGATATATTTATTTATGCAAGAGTGAAAAAAAGGAAAATAACATCTTTTGTATCATTTTTTTAAGCTCTCTCATAAGTGTACATATTGATGTGCATGTTGATCCATAACAGCATAACCCCTATTAGAATTGCTAATGTTACAATTAAAATTAATTTACAACTACAGCAAGTTCTGTTTGTATTCATGAAAAGCTGAGGTGAGTTGACCCTGACTGGCCACCAGGTGCCCACCAAGCTGCTTTATCCACCCCTCCTCAGCAGGACAGGGCAGGGAGAAAATAAAATGAAAACCTTTCTAGATACCAGTACAAATCATAGCCATGAGGGCTGATATGGGGAAAACGAACTCCACCCCAGCCAGCCCCAAAACAGATGTTAATGGACTGATTATTATTTAACAACTGTATGCATTATATTAAAAAATATGTTCATATTCTTCATGAAAGTGATTTTTCTTCTTTTTCAAATTTGAGCAATTTTAATTGCCTCGTTCTAAGTAGGATAATTTGATGGGAGACTTTGTGTTTTAACAGTAAATATATGGAGTGAGGTTTCTGGTAGGAAAGCTTGCAGAATGAAAATCCCATGTAAATTTTTCATTAGCACTCTGCCATTGGCTCACTCTCAAAAGCTCACAGACAATGTAAGGCTTATAAACATGATTTGAGAATATTCATTTTAATGTCAGTGACATTTTCAGGAAAAAGTAGGCTGAAGTTCGAAGTACTTACTAACAGAAGGACTCCAGCGATTAACAAGCTATCTTAGTATTTATGGAAAATGGATCAGGTTTTTCCACATGGCTTGTCAGGGGCTTAGTGTTCCTCTTTATATTAGAGTGGAATGATGCAGGGGGTGGAAGTCATTAAGGTACAGAAATAAGAACCAAATAAGTCTCGCAGATCAGGATTAATAACATTAGTGTTACGTGAGAACTCTCTTCTCCTTTTTCTCCCTTTTTTCCCTTTCCCCTTCTCTTTTCTTGCAAAGAAGCAGACAACCCCCCTCCCCGCAAAGCAGCAGCAATCTGCCTTTTAATTTTAACACACAATAGGACATGGATAATGCTGTTTCAGTCATAATCCATATGGAGTTGGCTCTGGTGTTTAGCTTTTTGCTAATGACATCAAAATAGCTATTATGCAGTGACCTTTAAAGAAGAAAACTGACAGTTTTTATCTTATCATAGATATTTATCTATATTTAACCAGTTTGAGTACTATCAGGCTAAATATTCTCTGTCCTATTATTTTAAACACAGGATAATTACTGTTTGATGTATTGAGACAGTGGAAGAAAGAATGTGTGGGATTAACTTCAGTTAGTGTGTTTTATTTCTGTATGGTTGGTTGGGTTTTACAATTATTTATAATAAATTCGCATCATGCCAGAAAATTGAAAACATTCTTTAGTTACATTATGGAATGTGTAGGAGTATGCATAATTCAGACAGGCTAACACTAAGCATTGCCCAAATTGCCTGTGAAATATGACAGGAAAGATATCTAGGGAAAATGTAGGCACTCATATGAAAGGTTAATTTTGTGTGCTACTGAAATTGCATTCAGAATCTTTGGGTTCACTAGCAGTGCACACATTATACAACTCAATTCCAAATGATAACAATCATGTTGGTTGCTTGTTTACACTTCACAAATAAATACACTTGAAATACCTTTGTTACAGAATTTTTGCAAGGATTACCCATGTGGTTACTGTTATTGCTAAGACTTTACAAAATGTTTTGTTTCAATGTCTTTCACAATTTTAAGATGCTTACAACATTTTAAAATTTCTATGTTTGGCAGAATAATAAAAAGATGTATTAAAGTATGTTCTTGTTTTGCAGTCCTAAATAAAATATAGCTGATGGAATATAAAAAAATCAAATTTTTTTTCCACTTGGCCACGTGAAATGCAATTCTAGCCTTTCTTTTTAAAATAGGCTTTCCCCATTATTTTATGTTATTTTACGCTATTGTGTTCTCACTTATTTCACTTTTTAAGTCTAGAGAAATTTCAGCCTTTTTTAGTCTTCAAAATTAGGAATAGCTGTACCACTCACTTTTGCAAATTCTCTTTTCTTCTTGCTTAGGAGTGACTCTTTCTTTAGTATGGCTAGAAGCATCATAAAGATTAGCTTCTGTATACATGAACCATTTCTTTTAACTAGACTCAGTTCATAGTCATAAAGTCTGCTGCACAGCGTGTCCATGAGCAGATGGATTCCATTATTGTAGTCAGAGTCAATAGGTATGTTATCCTACTACTGAAGTAATTTCATTGGTAATTCTCTTCCTGGGACAGTGAAATTTGAGAACAATTTATAACTTGGGAGTCTTTTTTTATAGTTTTTATTTTTATATAGGTGACAGTTTAAGACTATGTCTATGAATGGTTTAAAGACATTTAAAGAGACTTGTTAAGATTTTGATAAAGTATCTAGGTAGTAGATGCCTATTGACAGGGAAAATAAAAGTGGGTTTGAGTAATTGTCTTCTTTTTAAAATGCAAAATGTTGTCATAATAGAATTTGAGAAATCCATAGCTAAATATTCACTTTAGGAGTGAACTTTCAAATGGTAATTCAACATGCACATTTAGCTTGCTGCTTAACTATATTTTTTATTTTATTTAATTTTATTTTATTTTATTTTCATGATTGTGACTTCTTAAGTTTTAGAAAAAGAGAATTCTATGTAATATTTTTGAATTATGTGGGCAGGTAGATATTTTTTATGATGCTGCTGATCTCTGCCTTGGGAGTAGTTTAATCAGTTAATATGCTAAAAATATCAAAAAACACACTAAGTACATGTTTAAATGCAATTTATATTGTAGTGTTGATAAAAATTTTTTTTACTAAGAAGTGCATAAAAAATGTCACAATGACACTTGCCTTTTCTTCTTAAAAATGTACTTCGAAGGCAGGAATGAGCACATCCTAAAAGGTATTTGCACACAGATTTTTATCTCCTGGTTTCAACTGCTAGAAGTGTCTCACCACCATCACAGTGAGGGTCCTGTTCCAATGCTGTTTAACACCCTTAGCAATTATTGGAATGAGGGGATTGAGTGCACCCTCAGTCAGTTTGCTGATGACACCAAGTTGGGCGGGAGTGTTGATCTGCTGGAGGGCAGGAAGGCTCTACAGAGGGATCTGGACAGGCTGGATAAATGGTCCAAGGCCAGTTGTCTGAGGTTCAACAAGAGGAAGTTCTAGGTCCTGCACTTGAGACACAACAACCCCACGCAGAGCTACAGGCTGGGGGCAGTGGGGGAAAGCTGCCCAGCGGAAAAAAGACGTGGGGGCTTTGGTTGACAGCAGCTGAATACAAGCCACCAGTGAGTCCAGGTAGCCAAGAAGACCAATGGGAAAAAGAGATGTAGATGTTGCACTTAAGGACATAATGTCATGGTTTTGACACTGGCCAAGTACAAAGCACACACAAAAGCCCTTCACTGTCACTCTCCTGTTGCAATTGAGCAGAGGAGGGAGGAAAAAAAAAGAAAAGGGCTCAGTAGTTGATATAAGGACTGGGAGAAAACATTCTAAGGGCAAGACGGGTTCAGATTTAAAGGTATAAGGTAAATTTATTATTAGCAGTGAGAAGAGGCTAATGAGAAGTAAAATAAGGGGACACCTCATTTAAAACATCTTTCCTTGTTCCCAGCCCCGCCATCTTTCTCACTGACAGCATAGGGAGACAGGGCATGGGGATTTTGGTCAATTTGTCATCTGAGATCTTTTTTCATTTGCTCAGAGTGTTTACTCTGCTATGCCATGGGGTCCCTCCCACGGGAGACAGTTCTCCATGAACTTCTCCAATGTAGCTCCAATCTAACGAGCAACAGTCCAAAACTGCTGTGAGTCCCTCCCATGGACAAAAAATCTTTCCAAAACTGCTGTGGTGTGGGTCACTCGTCCACTGGGTGCAGTCTCTAAGGATAGGCTTCTCTTATCCTAGTTTGGAAGCAGGGGTGCTGTCTCTCTATCTCTGGAAGCAGGAGCCCTCTCTCTCCATTCTGGTCTCCTACTGGATCACAGCTCTCTCTGGTGTCGCCCACTCCTCTGTAAGCACTTCTCCTATGGGCTGTGAGTGGATTTCTGCATCCTCTGTGGACTTCACTGGCTGCAGGGGGACAGCCTGCTTCACCATAATGGCTGCAGAGGAATCTTGGCTCCAGCACTTGGAGCATCTCCTCCTCTTTTTTCCACTGACCTTGTTGCCGCCACATTGTTCTCTCTCATATGTCCTCACTTTCTCCTCCTCTCTGACTAGAAGGAAAACAGCTGCCCATAGGCACCATTTTCAACAAGTTCTACCAATTCAAATTCTTGCAGGATCCCGCAGCACTGAGATGTCAATCTCATCTAGGTTCCCTGTTGGGGAACTCAGCTTTGTTTTTGCCACTGGCCATGCAGCCCTGCTGCCACCACACAGGCAATGGTGGCAGGCACAGCACTATTTAATGCCTCTCTTCGTGCGGGGTGCCAGGAAAGAGAAGCGGCCACGGCCTCATCTGCCCTTCTGCTCATGGCATGGCTGGCTAGGGGTGTCCAGGCAGGCAAGCCTCAGTGCAAGCCATTCTGAGATGGCACTGGCCATGGTGCATTGCTGTGTGGTGCACTGACATGGTCCTGGAAGCAGTGCTTTGCCACTCCTGGAAAAAATTGTTCATGTGCTGTTTTGATTTTCTGCTTAAATATGTAATCACAGAGGCATTACTTCCAATCTGAGAAGCAGCATGTCAGATTGCCATTCAGAGCCATCGGGGATTGGCTCTGTCAGACATGGTGGGAGCTTCTAGCACCTTCTCACAGACACCACTTCTGTGGCCCTCCCCTGCTACCCAAAAACTAGGCTGTGCCATATCAACACAAATGGTTTAGTGGTGGAAGTTAAGTCAAAGGCTGGACTTGATGATTTAAAGATCTTTTCCAATCTTATTGTAGAAATAGAATTATAGAATAGAATATTATAGAATAGAATCTAATTCTATTGTTCTAATAATTTCTTCCTAATAACTAATCTAAACCTATCCTTTTTCAGTTTAAAGCCATTACTCCTTGTCCTATTACTACATACCCCTGAAAAAAAAATCCCACTCAAGGTTTCATGTGGGCTTTAAGTACTGAATAGCTGCTTTAAGGTTTCCCTGGATCCTTCTCTTCTCCAGACTGAACAAACCTGTCTTCATAGGAGAGGTACTCCAGATCTCTGATCATCTTTGTGACCCTCCTCTGGATTTGTACCAACAGGTCAATATCCTTCCTGTGTTGGGGAATCACAGGCCTGGATGTAGTACTCGAGGTGAAAGCCTCAGGAGAGAGTAGCAGAGGGCACAACCACTCACCAGCCAGCTGCTGGCCACACTGATTTTGATGCAGCCCTTGGCTTTCTGGGCTTCAAGCACCTTTTGCTGGGTCATGCTGAGTTTCTCACTGAGCAGCCCCCGAAGTCCTTTCCCCCAGGGCTGTTCTCAATCCATTCTCTGTTCAGCCTGTATTTGTGATCAGGATATTACCCCAACCAGGTGCAGGACCTTACACTTAGCCTTGTTAAACTCTCTGAGATTTACATGGTGCCTCAGGATGGCATCCCTTCCCTTCAGTGTGTTAACCACAGCACACAGTTTGGTGTGTGCTCGATACCACTGTTCATGTCTCCAGTAAAGATGTTAAAGAGTGTCGGTCCCAATAGCAACTCTTGAGGAACACCACAACTCTTTGAGAGTGACCATTCCTTATCCACCAAGTTGTCCATCCATCAAATCCATGTCTCTCCCATTTAGAGAGAAGGATATTGTGTGGGGCAATATGCTTTGCAGAAATCCAGGTAGATGACATCAGTTGCTCATCCATCATCCACCAATGTGGTAACTCCATAATAGAAAGCCACCAAATTTGACAAGCACAGTTTGTCCTTTGTGCCATGTTCACTAATCACCTCCTTCAGAAAGACTTCAGAACCTGTGGTAACTTCTAAATAAAAGCGAGACATTTTTGTATGTATTTTTTCTTAAAGCTCAAGATTCAGAGGTCAATGATCAGTTGGAATAGGAGAGGAATAGGAATATTAGTATTTACAAAGGGGAAAAATATATGACAAATGTTAAATTAAAAGTTTCTTTAAAAATAAGCTGGGAATGCTACATATACCTTATTTAATTCACCTGCAGTATTTGTCATGAATGAGAACCTAGACTGTCCATTTTATTGAATCTGAATCTGAATTTTAACTGAAAGGCTATAAGACCATCTTATTCATGCATGTCATGGTTATCTCAACCCTCTGTTCCCCTACCAATGGGATAGAGGTGAGAAACAGGAAAGAAAAAGAAGGAAAAGAAAATAGAAATCATGGGATAAGATAAGAACAGTTGAATAATTGAAACAAAATGAAAGATAAAAACAACAATAACAATATTATTATTAATAATAATTGCAATTAAAAGAGAGAGTGAGGAAAAGAGTGAGAGAAAACACAAGAAAGAAAAGTGATGCACAGAACAAGTCCTCACCACCCACTGATTATCAGTGAGCCTGTCTGGTCTCAAGCTACAATTGCCCCTCCTTTTCAAGTAACTCCCCCCCATTTGTATATTAAGCATGATGTTCTCTGGTGTGGAATATCCCTTTGGCCAGTTTGGGTCAGCTGTCCCAGCTGTGTTCCCTCACAGCTTTTTGTGCAGCTCCTCCCTGGCAGAGCATGAGATGCTGAAAAGTCCTTGACTTTGGGTAAGCACTATTAGAAGCAACCAAAACAGCAGTGTGTTATCAACATTATTCTCATCCTAAATCAAAAATATAGAAGAAAATGAGCTATATGCCAGCCAAAATCAGGACACTGAAGTACTGTGTGTTCTATCTGTATTTGCATTTCCTTTTCTGTGATGTGGTAAGAGTGATTGGCCACTGCAGTCATCTCCACAGTTATCCTTTATGTAATGTCTGTCCTCATCTAGACAACCTGCTGTGCTCCAGTTTTGTTAAAGTTTTCTTCTAAAGGAATTTCATCTTCCTCTTCTCCATCTGATTAACATAGCCAAGAAGTATGGTATGGTTCTGATGCCTTGAGAAGGCTGATCTAGAACAGAGGCTAGACAGAGTTGAGAAAAGGGTAGGTATTTATCCAAAGGCCTTAAAGGATACACCTCAGGCAGTACAAGAGCCAGTCCATCTACACCTAAGATGGATGGGCACAAAGGGATGACTGGTCGCAAGGTCTCATATTTTTATAAGTTTTGGTCCATCTGCATATTTGGGTTAATTGTCCAATTACAGCTTCAGGTTATGAAGTCCCATCCTTCTTGTTTTCTCTCTTCAGTCCACTGTTGTTTATGCTTTTGGGCCTGAAACTTGTAACAATTGTCCTTGGTATGATGCTGGAAAAGGAATTGTTTTGTCTACTTACACTGTGAAGAGAGCTCACTGACACTGAATATAAAGCTCAGAACTACACACCTAGGCAGCACAGCATCTGGAAAATATGAAAGCTAAAACTTAAGGCATCGGTTCCTCTGGCTCTTGAAGAAAATGAGAGAATCCCAGTGTTTCTATTTCAACTATTCATATGATGTTTCATTGTAATATTCTATATACCTCTGATTCTGTTCTCATATTTTCCAGTTTTATATTAGAATACTGCTGTTCAATTGTAATGAAACAATATTTAAACCTTCATGATATTTGTTTAGTAAGTATGAAAGCAAAAATGAATTATTTTGACTGAAAGGTCACATTTTACCTTCCAAAGACAATGTTTTGAAAGTCAGACAAATATAAAGTTTCAGAAAATATCTTTCTGTAACCTCAGTGTTTCATAAAATTGTGTATTAACATTGTATGTGAATGCTATCTGTGCATGTCCAGAGCCAGTGCCTTTACTTTTTCATTATGCCTCCTTGAACTGTTGAGGGTAAGGATTTTTTGGGTTACTGAAAACAAAATCTTAGGAGCAGAGGATAGTATTCACATGGTAAATGTAATTTAGAGGGGAGTAACTTTTTTGCAAGAGGTTTTTGAATAATATTTTAAAGACATTGGGTTTGCTTAAACTGCCTGAAATTTGTCCTACAGAGAAGATTCTCTTACTCTTCTGTTATTTTATTATTATATTTCCATAGTTAAATATAAATAGAGTGACTGTTAGAATTCTTAGGTTCTATGTTGCCATTTGAGTCCAGTGACAACTTATGCTTTTCTTGTTTTCACTATTAAGTCAAAATTCTGTAAACCAGAAGCTGACAAAGCAGACTGTAAAGAGACCTTCCAGTGGCCTAAGCAGAAATGATAAGCAATTAGAAAAGTGCTGATAAAACTTATTTTTCTCTTTGTCATCAGTTTTATGTAAAATAAGCTTGAAAATGTAAGTGAATTAAGGAAACAATGGTCATATCTTTATACAAGAACAGTGCTTTTGGACTAAAGGATATGAAGGAAATAATTTTTATATAATTATGATTGTTTAGGCTAACTGGTTTTAATAGCCATTAACAGCTATTAACAGCTTAAGAAATTATTTTTTTTTCAAGTTGAAAGAAACTGTTGGACATAAAATTTAATGAGATGAACACAGGTAAATTTTAGTTAAGGAAATCATCCAGATTATTCTCAAAACATTTTTTGTAAGGAAGATTGATGCAAAAGCAGTTTGCAGTGATTTGTTTAGATATGTATACACTTAGTATTTTCCAAAACTTAAATTTAAAACACTCCCTAAGCTTCTTTAAATACTCCTCTGCTGATAATTCTGGTAGTTGTTGTGTCCTTAGAGACTTTCCTAGACTTTCTAAAAGACTTCCCTAGAATTTCCTGCCATCTTTGGACAAAAGTCTACAGAACTTTTTCATAAAATAGATGGCACTGCAAATCTCTGGCAACAAGCCTGAACCTTAGGAAAGGAAGTCTGAGTTCTGGGGTTTTAGAATGGACACCCTTCCTTGTTTGGAAAGTATGGGCTACTACCAGCCTGTTACCATCCACTTACTGTGAGTTTAGGTCTTTTTTAGTGAATGAGAAATAGGAGAATTATCTGGCTTCTCTCTACAAACTCCTCTGGCATGTTCAGCTCTGCAAGAACTGAAAGGTTCAGGCCATTTGAACTAGGAGTCAGAGAGAAAATTGAGAGTAGGTGCTGCATTAATGTCAAATTAAGGAAATTAAGGCATAAAATCATATAGCTCCTGAAAGATAAACACCAGTTATATTTTTGTTGGTGTTGCCAAGCTAACAAACAAGAGTTAAAAAGTAACTTTTTAAGCATGTATTTAAATGGTTGCAGTATTCTGCAATTCTAACTGCCTCAGGTTAATAACTTTGTGCAGATGTCTGCACTTGTTTAACTTAGTTTACAAATATGTGATTGCTTGCTAAACTGCAGCTAATAAAATATATCCCCTGCATTTTATTTTACTGGTTTCTTTAGTTACTTCATTAATTTCCTAAAATTTCAATTTAATTTAAAATCTAATTTTTTTAAATTTTTTTTTTCTTAAATATATATTTTTGCCAGATTTTTATGTTAGTGCTTTTATTGTCAGGGAATAGACAAAATATTTCCTGGACAGATAAATTTATTGACTTCTTATAAGTGTATCATGAACATACAGCTGTTATTCAAATAGATCTAAAAATCCTTTTTTGGAAATTCTGCTTTGGAAGAAGATCACAGCAAAAAAAAAAAAAAAAAATTAATTAAGATCTTTAAAAGAAGAGCATAATTTTATTGCAATGCTATTCTGTGACAAGATATCGTATTCCCTGGAATGCATTGTTGATCTTTGTTTACAAGGGATTTTTTTCCATTTCCAAAAGCAGATACTCAGTTTATAATGCCCATTTTAAATTCCTGCTGTTAGTACAGCTACTACATTTTTAGAGATAATTACATGGTGTAGAATTAGTACAGAAGTGTGTTTACAACATCAACCTTCTCATTGTTTTGAATAGTGTTAATTTATAATGAAAGATTTCTATACAGTGTCTGTTGATAGCTCTAAGACACCTCTAAGATTTTTTTTTTCCCCCGGTTATTTTACAATCCCTCAAAATAGAGTCTGGGGAGGGACTTAATGAATATTAACATGTAAGACTCCACTGAGGCAAAACAGTCATGAAAGGGAGATACATGCCATCAACTGGGAGATGCTCTAGGAACTCTGTTGTGCTGACAGTACCAAAAGGGCATTGGTCAAGGATTATTTCTTGTAATTTTCTTGTATTTTATCAATGTTCCTGCATCTGTCATGTTTAAAGCATAAAATAGTCTTGCAACAAATTGAGGAAGCTTCATAAATACACAATCTTCTCCTACCCAGTGAACTGGAGGTTGAAAGTTCTAATATGCAGACACTTTCTGAAATTATGGATGATTTTTGGGTTTGTAATTTTTTTTTTAAAATAATGTCATCATTGTATTTCTTTTCCCAATAAATCATTTGTGGCTATGGGGCTGTGGAGTCTTCTCCTGCTCTACATGATCCTAAATATTTATTTATTCTATGTTAAAAATGCTTTTGCATTCTGAAAAAAGAGTCGGGGATTGCAAATTGGTGGGGTTATGGCTGCATGGCCAGAATGTTCATCTGGCCACCCAGAAGAAAGGAAATAGACACAGCCATTGGAAATAACCTATCTCTTCAACACATAGATAGCTTTTCCATTTCCTTAAGTATGTTTAACTTGCTTCTCAGGAGATTTAATAAACACTGTCCTGTTCATAATTTTAAAGCTACTTTTCTTTAAGACTTACTGAATTTGTGTCACTTAGCTTTCTGATCATTCAGCCAAGCTGCTTATTTGACTTCTTTCTGAGTGACTCATGGTTGGAAAAATGGTTTGTACTTGTACATTTAAAAACCTGGTAAATACTGAGTGATTTGTAGAAATAATTGTGCTTGTTCTGTGAGGAACAAAAGATGTTCCTGCCAGCTGGCTGAGGACATGCATCATCAGCCTGACCTTTCAGCCAAGCCTAGGTGCTCAGTTACAGCTGACCAAAACTGGGTTTGTAGATGTTATCAGACCCACATCAGAAATAATTGCACAGAAAATGCTGTTTATAAGGATTTGAGCAAATATTATTACACCAGCATACATTTTTGTGAACACAGAGATGCAGTCAAAAATCTCAATTCTTGCATGAAACTGGATGTGGAATAATACTGTTTGTCTGGGTTATGTTCATGGTATAAATCCCATAGTGAGGGTTAGTGAGGCAAATACGCACACAGAGGCTATGTAGGTGATTCTCCTTTATATGTCTCACTGTCCTATTAACAATTTCATGCTGCATTTTTCTCACTGTATGGCCTTGTTGCTGGTTAGGTGAGATTACTGACACAGACATAAAGACTCACCAGAAAGTCTTTGGACCAGTCCAGTTACATTCACCAAAATCATGGTTTGAGTGGATTTTTATGCTACGATTTTACCCATCTGGAGTCTTAGCCCCTGTCTTTCAGCAGTCTGTGCTTTTTACAATTGTCCATGGTTAGCTTTAGACTTTTATTTAACCAGGTATTTTCCAAGAAACTCCCTGGCATGCTTTGGGAGCCAGAATACATCCAGCAGGCAGGTTAGTTACATTTATTGTACTTTGAAGGCTGAGACTTCTGTAGCATAGGTGCATTTGCTCTGTATCAGTTGGTCTCAGTGCTCAGGAATGTTCCTAGGTACATTTAATTATAACAATATAGATGTAGCCTAGATGTCTGGCCCAGACAACACTCTGCCTTCCCAGAAATATGTAATTTGTTAAGTGTGACGCTCCACTTAATTGCCTAGAGTGGACATCTGTGCGTGCACAGAAGCACCCTGCACTGCAAGGTAAGAGCCTGTCTCCTGCCAAAAAGATGTGCCATAGCTGTAGTACTTCACTGGCAGAGGCCAGAGAGTCGTGAAGAAACAAAAGATCTGGAATTCTGGTCCTTGCAGACAACCTTGGGTTTTTTTGTCTGATTTTTGATCCTCCTCTCTTGCTTTCCTATCTGGAAAGGGCTTTTACTCCAGGTATGTTATTTTTCACGTAACATCTTGAGACACTTATCAATGGCATTGGAGATCTTCTACTCCAAAAAGTAGGTTGCTTAAAATGAAAGTATTTGAGAGCTGTAGGAATTATGCAGAAGGCAAATAATACTATCATTTCCCTCTATTCCTTCCTACCATTTACAAAAGGGCTATCATTTCTGAATTAATTATCTGTCCTCTGAGGTAGGTGAAGAACCAAAGTGCTGAATATATAAAGAATCTTCCAGTGTTTCTCACTGTATGGTTTTAGTACCTGGTTTGGTGTTCTTAACCATGGGAGCACCAATGTTTCCTGTTCCTATGGAGAAAGAGGGTTGAGATAAATTTGGTCGATCCCCTTATTAACTTTTAGTCACTGGGATGCCTAAGTAAAACCTGGCCTGCTGGCCCTTAGTCTCTCATCAGTGCTGGCATTAAATCCTGGCTTCACTGAAGCCAATGGAGACATTCCAGCTCTGATTCAGCTTTGTAAATACAGACATCTCTTGATCCTTTGAATATCCTAGGGTATTCCACCTGGAATTATATTCTGTTTAAGAAAATGCAAGTTTCCTCCTCTTCTGCTGTCATATCTGCTAAATGATTTGGATATTGTAGTACAACTCAAATGTCTCTAAATGCTCGTGTTTACATTACTGAATAAAGAGCCTTCTTTCACATAGCAGAGACAGGATTTTCTCTCTTCTGCTTAGTTTTTTATAATCACAGTGTTTGTCTACAGGTCCTTTGTGTAGTTGTAGTTTTGATTGTGTGCTTAATAAATGATTAATTATCCTCTTTTTCTTCTCTACTTGCTTTGGACTCTTTTCCTGTGCACATACAGCTTTGTAAACCAGCTGCCCAGTGACTCCTCCCAGTCGTGTTTGACTCATCCAAGGCAAGGGAATAGATACAGATTATCAAACCTTCTGTAAATCTAAACCATTAATTTTACTCCTTCTTTCTATTTTAACATTCCATTAATTTTTGCAGTCACTTAGATTTTGGAACAGCATGCAGGCATCTGGCAGAAACCCAGGACAGTATGCTTCCCTGTCATACTTGCTCTTATAGTTGAAATTTTTTGGCTCTAAACCATCCTTTATATAATTTTTACATTTTAGAATGTCAAAAGTAGATGTCTTTAATTAAATTTCTGGGGCTATCATAGGTTCAGTTCAAAACGCATATTACTTGGAAATTCTTGTAAGGTATGCATAGTTCATTTTAATTTGTGCTCGCTCCAGATTAGCTGAAGATCTCAGCTGTGATAAAATGGCATCATTAAACACTGTTACTTGTCTGTTCCTTCATGAAAGGCAGGGCAAAAATCCTTTTGTATAATAAGGAACAGGCAGCCTGGTTTTTGCATGGAAACACTATCTGTTAAAGTGAAAACTGTAACTATTACACTTCCTTCTTACATTTTCCCTTAAAACTTCCCTTGAGCTGGGTTAGCTGCAGAAAGCCTTGGCATTAGACCACTTGTGCACATACAATTGTGGAGGACCATCATGCTTCATAAAGTTTCAGTTATGCTTTCTCACTTGTCACTCGTGCTGTATCCCATCCACAATGTTTCAGATTTCTTGCATGCTTGGCCAGATGCACCACGATGCAGTTACCTACTTTTTCTGAATTTTATATTCCAGTCATGCCTTTTGAACTTTATTTTCATTTTTTAAAAAAAGATTATCAGATGCAAGGCTACCTGTCATGTTCCTCTGATGGGTCAGGTGCCTTCAAAAACATAAAATCTTTTAGGAATAGATTATCATTGTGAACACACCATATTAAATATGAATTGGTGTGATTTTTAATTTTTTTTATTAATAGCCAGTAAGGTCCTGGATAGACCTGTAATGCAGTTCCATCAGTACAAAGATAATTTACTACCTTCAATGTAGACACAAGATAAAGTACTACAAATGCTGATGATGTTACTTTATATAAAAGTGTAGCATTTAACAAAGTAAGAAAAATGTCAGCCTTTTTTTAATAACTCTGGAGACTCCACAATAAATAGGGACAAGTAACAGTTATCAGTGCACATTATAATTGTGGACAAGAGTTCTGAATAAACATTCTTGTGTAAAAAAGTGTGGAAAAGCAGGAGTCACACTTTTCTAGCTCTTGGCTGTCTAAAAATGAGATGGTTAGCTGGCTGATATGATGAAAATATCTAGCTGTGAAATATTTAAACTCTCTTCCCTAGCTATGAAAGTATATGGATCTAAACTCTTATTATTTATTGCAAGTTAGAAGGACCCTGCCTAGGCATATAGGTGAAGTGTTGAGTACATTGGAGCTTTTCTTATCTCTTCCACCAGTATGGTACTTTTCTCACACTTTACGATTCCATGTAGATCTGTTTTGCCAAATGTAATAACTTTCAAGCACTTCAAGTGCTTCCTGCTTACAGGAGTTTTCCTCTATTTTGTTATCTGTTGTACATGTCACAAGCAGTATGGGCTGAAGACTGGGTATTGGTGGGGGGAAGTACTCTGTCACAGTATTAGAAGCTTTTCCATTCTCCCACAGCATCAAGATGCTTTTCATCTTTCATGTCCATGAAAGTGTGGAAGTACTGTTGTTGCATGCATTTGTTTTCCAAACATCTCTGATATTTTCTGCCATGAAAATGGCAGTCTCAGTCCATGTGGGGGCCTCTTCAGTCAATGAGAACTTAGACTAGGGATGATATACTTTACCATTTTTGGATGATATCTACAATTTCTTGAAATTACTGCAAAAATCTTCTGTCTCAGGACAGCTATATATTAGACCTGACAGTTTTCTTGTTTTTATGAGTGCAATATGGAAAGTCTTTGAAATAAATATTTCTATATAGTATAAAAATTTCATTGCTTTTTTTGCAGCCCTATATGCCCACACAATGTATTCAGTTGTCTTCTTGGACCAAACTGAACTAAAGTGCATGCCATCATGAATGGACCTGGTAGTTCAGAGGTAACATGTTGTGTATGTGGAGCCAAAGGCAACACTATTCATAGCACATAAGGAATTTAATGCATGTTAATATCAGTATAAAATATATAACTGAGTCCTAGCATGCTAACACTGAAACCCTTTCACAATCCTGAGACGGACTCCTTGTTCTAGAGGTTCTTCCAAAGGAAACAAAACTTAAAGGTAAACAGCCTGTAGCAGGTAACAGGACTGATGGGAAAAAAAAAATTTGGAGACAATGGAAGTGTTTTCAAGATATATGAAAACAGTTGTTGGGATGCTGTGGTTACAGAGGCAGAATGCTTTTTGTCAAATTGTTTAATAGTTATGAAGATGAAATTGCAACATAATGTTATCAATTAACAAAATGTAAATTTGCTGAAGTAATTTTACATTCAGAAATTACAGAATAACAATTTCCTGGAGCACAGTCATAAATGTTTCTTTCAGAAGCTAAAGGAATTCATATGCATATAAAGTATATTTTAGCTATGCCTGTGTTAAGTAGCTCAAATTTGCCAATGTAAAGAGGTGAGACTTTGTGAGGTGAATACACACCAGGAGCATCCTAGTTCTGCATCTCACCCATTTGAGTGGCCATTTTTATAAGGGAGATAAAACATTCTTTTCTGTGAATCATACACCTGTTTAATATTTGAAGCCTGGCTGTAGATAAAAAATGTGTAAGTGCTAAACTTCAGTAATGTATGGAGTACCTTTATTTCTTAAGGGGTTTTCAGGTATAGCCTGTTTCAATGTGGCTAAAACTTTTCTTTCAAAATTGATCCTTTGTAATTTGCTTAAATAAGAAAAGAAAATTGGCTAAGCTAATATTTGAAATAAATAAGGAGCATTGAGATGTATGAGACTGACCTCCAAACCAAGTAGGGATAGTATGCTTGAGGTAAGGAGAGAAATTATGTTCTGTGGGAAATGGCTAGTACAGAAAATGTACAGAAGGTAATGCTGAGAGAATGTTTCATTGGCAGAATAAGTATCTGATTTGAAGAAATATAGGCCAGGATGCCTGATGGAGATGCTGAGAAAACCCACATTACACAGGTATTCCAATAAATAGTAAAGAATTTCAGGCAGACAATGATTAGCTAAATACAATGCACGTATCATGTGATACTATGCAAGATTCAAGTTTCACTATAGGTGTGTACTGGAAGAGTTGCAAGATCATCAGCCTGTTGTGTTTTTGTTTTTTTTTTAAAAAAATGTATTTTAATATATGTATTTGTGACATTGTCTGAGCACGTTATGTTTTGGCAAAAGTATAGCAACATTTGTTTACAGTTAAAGGAATTATACATTGATCACAGCTAAAATTTCACTAGCAAGGATGTTTTCAGTTTTCTTATAAAAGAGACCCTAAATGGAGTTATATCCCTTAGGAGCACAAGGTATTGTAATGTATAATTGCTTGTATTGATAACACAATAATTTCTTCTCCAAAAATTGACATTCAGATTTATCAAACACTAAGATCAAAGCTAAAGTTACTAATCAAATCACAGCTTTAGCTGTTCATGGGTTTAAGTCAGAATTTTTTTATATAAAATTTTTTATTTTATGTGCATTATTTATTAATTGAATTTCCATATCATAAAGTCTATTTATCATCTTTAATACTAGTTTACATCTGACAGCTCCAAAATGGACTAGGGAATGACTGTAAAGCCAAATAAATTACAGAAACCCATTAAATGGTTTTTCCATTGATGTCTTTCCTTTTTTCTGCTTTAATTGACAACTGATTGAGAAAAGTAAACATCCATTTCCAGTTGTGTATAAACCTTAATTTCACCAATAAGTCTTATTAGGCTGCATTCTTAAAAAGCTGATAGAGTCTAAATTGTAAAGGGACTTCAAGTCTCTGACCCTTAAATATATGAACAGGAAGTAAAAACCAAAATAAAAGATACCCTGATACTGTAAAATTGACAAAAATGCAATGTTCTTTTATATTTCTTCTAGTTTTAGTATGTCACTTTCTCTCGGAATAGTGTAAATAACAGAGACAATGCTTATAGCCTCCAAGCCTAGTAGAAACAAAATGACCCAAGGATCAGCTGAAATACAGTATCATAAAGAGACACCAAATGGGAACCCACTCTAGGTCTTTGAGAATTCCCAGTCCTGTGAGGAAGCCTGATGTTTTACCAAAGCTTATTAGGAGAGGTAATGAACTTAGCTACAATGGCAACCCTTCTGTATTGCTTCCATTTCCCTTTCTAGTGTTCGAGGCCTGTTGGTACTTTTGCACACATCCTGTTATACTCTGTTACATGTGCCAGGTTTTCTTTGGGGCTGTCTTTTTTGTATTTTTGAATGCTAAATTAAAATTAGTGACCCCTGGTTCTAAGCATAAATTTAGGTTAAGATTTATAAACAGTACAATAATCTAAATTAAAATAATTTTTTATCTGCCTAGTACTTAAGACTCTGGTGCTTAACTCTAGTGACATTACTGCAAGTGAATGATTGTGTAAAATCCTTGGTTCTGCTCTTAAGAGATGCTCCACATTTCTGGGAGCATAACAAGTGCCTCAGGTGTACAGGTTGACACAGATGCTTAGAGCATTCAGTTCTGCATCTCCTAAGAGACATGCAGAACTTCAAAACACACTGCCATTGGTACAGCCCTAAAATGGAACAAGCTGTTCTTCCAACCTGCTCAGCAAATACCTTATAGTTCTCTGGAGCCTTTTCTGTCATTGACTTTGTGTTACAGGTTCTGCTAAAAGCAAAGGTAGGGGCATAGACCTCTTTTTCTGCTACATTTCTTTGTGAAGCTCATGTCATTACTTATGTTTATTAATGTTAAGGTGCTTTGGTGCCTTTCTCCCTACAGTTCTACTACACTATCAATTAAAAGGACCACTACTAAAGCAGATCTTTTATTGGGAAACTATGACTTTAAATACATAAAATACTTTACTCTTGAACTCACCATGACTTCTTATAAGCATCTGTTAACTACAAATTGACCAGTTTTTTTTTTTAACTGTATCTATCTGTAAACCTCAGAAAAAATTATTTTATGGAAAACAGAGATGTAGAGGCAGAGAAATATACGCAGAGAAGGTGATTCTGTGATGTGTTTTTTCTCTGATAAGTATTTTTAGATACAAATTTGAATCTTTTAATATTAAGTAGGAAGCTATATGAAACCATGACAATTCTTTACCCCAAATGTAACAGATCTTTTGAAGTTTTGTGAGAGCGAAATATAAATGCTGTAGCTTAGATTTATGTATTAAGCCTTCAATTTATCCTGGAAGATACAATTGGTTTTGAACAGCTACATGGAAAATAATTTGTGATTTGAATGCAGGCAGAATCATAGTTCCAGGGCCAGAGATATTGTAATTCCATTTCTCTTCATGTATGTCCTGGCTCAAAAACAGAGGAATATTTTCTACAAACATACATTTTATCTAATTGCTTGATAATATATCCATGTAAGTGATAGATATGATAACACATAAAATAAAGAATGGTACCCCGAATCATCATTCTTCATATTGGTGTCTGCTACGGTTTTTTTTTTGTGAAGCCCTAATATTACTGTGACATGTGAAGAAAGCAAGCCATACATTGACAAGAAAAGGAATAGAAACATATATTCATTTCTTGATTTGAAATCAAAATTCATATAATTCACAAGTGACCACTTGTTTGGCAGTATTTTTACTCTATATTTAAATTACTACTGGGTGATGCAAATTCTCAGTCAGATCTTGATAAGAAAAGCTATCTAAGGATAAATCCACCTTCTTTGTTCCTTATCCACCCATTCAATATGCCAAAATTATATGACTGAAAAAATATAGACAGTAATTCTGGTAATTTTTGTTAACTTTTTTGTTTGGAGGCCTATTCCAGGAGGACTTCCTAACACTAAAATATACTTTGCAAATGTAAATTCAAGTATATTATATGGTCTTTTTGATGCTACTTATATTGACTGGGCAAATTGTTTCATAACATTAGGACAAAAGTAACTTTTAGTTCCTAATCTGAAATTTCAGTTAAGCAATGCATAACTATTCCACAGATAAAAACTAGCAATTCTATTATTAAAAAAAAAGAAATATATAAGCTGCAGTACTAATGTAAACATTTTTTCCCTGAATAATAGAATTAAGAACATGCACCATTTAATAGTAAGTGTTTTAACAGTAACATGTACTCTTTCAACCAAACTTTCCCGAGCTAACCTTGCCTTCTACATACAGTTGTCAAGTACACTAACATACATCCAGAGAAAATACCATCCGCTGCTCTGAATTAATAAACAGCCTGCAAGCAGTCAATTTACATTGACTTTCTACATGTGTTCATTATTCTTTCTATTTCGATTGCTTTGGTTATACCAAAAAGGATATTAGAGGGGGTAGCATATTATTTTTACTAAATAACATGTTTTAATAGGGACACCCAGCATCTTCCTCTTATAAAACATAAAATCAAGAAGATAATTTTTGTGTTCGGCATATAGTTCTTCCTCTAAAAAAAGAGGTTGGAATTTGACAAGGTCCACCCTTTAAAAACCTCAAAATCAAATTTAGGCATTAGTTTTCAAAAATGCAGTACAAGGAAGGTGGACACCTGGAAGATGTAAAGTATTACTCAGATGCTAAGTATTGGTATTTAAAATGCTGAAATACTTAAAACCAGCCAAAATATTGACTCAGCATCTTGAATTTCCTTGTATGAAATGAAGAAATTTCATCACAGCAGGGTACTGAGATTGCTCACTGTGCACCTTTGGAATCTGGGCCTGCCCTGGTGATGGGGATCTCAGCAGCAGTGATATGAAGGTTAGGGTGCAGGTTCAGAGAGCTGCTGAGCTACAGCTCCAGGGACACTGACACTGTCAGACAAAGGCATTGCAAGGGCATCACATCAGAGTGCCAGCGGTGCAGGCTCCAGACTTTTTAATCTCTGACACCTATAGCAATGGGGATCTCTGGCAGAGTTCCAAGCTTCCATTAGGGTTAGGGTTAGGCTGTAGAGATTAACGGGCGTAAAACACACACCAAGAGGATCATGGCAGGGACACAACTCTGCTGCCTCTTCACTTTGCAGATTAGTTTCATGCTTGGGGATGAAGACTACTGTAGACTCAAGCCTGCTTAAAGGTTAGTATGAAAAATCTTTTTAGCTCTGGCCCCTGTGACAATGAGGACCTTTGCCACAGTGCCAAGCTGCCACTAGAGCTAAGGATAGGGTTCAGGTTAGGGCTGGGGTTAGGATTGAGAGAATAAAAGAGTTTACAGCTCCAGGAACATTGTGGCTGGAAAACACATCCCAAGGTGATGCTGGAAGCACCCCAATTTAGTTGCTCCTGCAATTTTTTAAGCTGGACTACCTATGGTGATGAGGACCTCAGCCCCAGCCACAAGATGCCTTTAGACTAAGAGTTAGGGTTGAGAGAGTAAAAGAGTCTAGAGCTCCAGGGACACTGGGGCTGGAAAAAACAAGCTAAGAGGATCACAGCAATAGCTCTGCTTCCTCCTCACCTTGCAGATTAGTTTCATGCATGGGGATGAGCACTCTCACTGCAGACCCCAGCTTGCAGGTTAGTGTGGAAAAAAAAGGATTGAAAATTATCAGCACATGCTAAGCAAACCTTAGGTTATATCTTTCTAAAATACTAGCTAGTATCTTCCTATATAATTGTGGTAACACTGAAAGATTTGTATTTTAGATAAAAAAAGGATTAAAATAAAATTCTGAATTTATCAAAGAGATCAGCATGTCCTGACCTCAATGTAATTGATGTGATGTTTAATTTAAATTAGTGACTTACATGACACACTATGAGATAATTTTGGAACACAACAGCAATATTGAATAAAACCTTAAACAAGGCTAGGATTCAGAGTAATAACCTGAAGCCATTCAGTGGCACTGGTGCTGTTCATTTTAAGATACAGCCCAAGAGTTATTTCCTTGTGGGTAGAATCTGAAGAATTAATTTTGCAAAATGATTATTGTCAGAATAATGTTACTTCTGGAAATCTCTCTTGTCTGGGTGAGTTTAAATCGGAAGGAGAGTGGGCAGAAAGAGATTTGGTTGCTTCTTAACAATTAATTTTCTTCATCTATTTATCATGGTAGCTTTCAATTATTTACCATTTATTCCGTGTGCTACTGTAAGGTCCAAGTATGAGAAGCAAGTGAACTAAATTATCTGGCATTCATCTTCATGAGCTTCTGAGCTGTCATAAGCTCTCTAGCACAGCATGTGCCTTCAGTCAACACTTCTGCAAAAGTGACTTTGCAGCCTGAGCTTTTGTAGGAGCTCTTTTGTGTAGAGTGGTCGGGCAGGCCTGTGTGGCTGCCTTAGCTTGGCTACAGACTGATATAAAGAGCATGTCTTTCATGCCATTGAAGAATGATGTCAACTTTGAGTCAGCTTTTAGGCCTTTTATAATTGTTCAGACATCAAGTGAAGACTTTAGTGAGAAAGTGAACTTTCATTATCCTGAAAAGCTATAAATGGTCCCAGATATAAAATCAAATTAATATTTATTTTTTTTAACCAGATAACCATTTAACTATAATGAGAGTGCAGTGCCACTATCTGCTTCTGGATATGCATAACTCCTAAGTGATTTCTATAATGCAGATGCTCCTGGGAAGAAAGTTTTTTTTTTATTTTCTGGTCAGTAGTTGAATCTGATCTGCACTGAATAGTGTGGTGATGTCAGGGGAACTTGGAATTCACAACACTGTGCATGCCTCAAGTTTTAATCTTCAGACTTGCATAGTTCAAAATTACATCAGTCTGGAATGTAGCGCTGACAGGATTTTTCCAACATTGTCTTCTGATCCAATGAGCTTTAAATTATTTCTTCCTGAATTTTCATGAGAAAATTAAACTAGATTTTGTTGCTATGAAAGAAAGGAAAATACGACATTTTTAACCTCAGGAATCAGACTTTCATTTAACTATATTTAAAATGTAATTCTGAACCCTTGCTCTAATTCTGTTGAGTAGCTTTCCTTATAAAAGCAGAAAGTAAGCCAAGAATGTATTTATGGCCCACAGTAGCTGAAACAGCAGTTTGTTGGAAAGATCGTGCCACAGCAACTGTGGATGTAGGCTGGTTTTGGTGCCTGCCCCCCCATCCTGCCAGTTGCCAGGCAACACTGGCAGTCCCAGCATGTCCTCCACTGCAGATCGAGCTTTCTCTGCACATACCTTTTTTCATCATGGCTTTAGCTATTCCTGATTCCAGCACAATGGTTGTCTCTTTTTACACTGGAGCTGCATTTATTACCTATTGAAGAGCACTCTAGTAACAGCAATTTACTTTTCATGTTTCTTTTCACTTCCAATGTGACCTACCCAGACAGAAATTTCTCTGTGAAATACAATCATCTTTTGGAACAAACAACTGTTTTTGTCACAGTAGCAGAATTCCCAGCTTTTTGGGACATATAATGATAAAAATCCCCAGCTATTTAAGCAACAGAGGCCTCTATTTCAACAAGTGGACTTAAGTAGACAGGATTTAATTATACAGCAGTAGTGTAGTTAGACTGAGGTTAATGCTGCTGCTCTAAAGATACCTCCTTTTCTTTATGTTTTCTTCGAAAATCAGGGTCAAGTTATTTGAAAGCTAGTAAAACAAAAAGATCACCACTGCTTAGCACCTCAACTTTTTGTAGTGTATTTTAAAATAGCAGATTGTCATCTCAGTCTGTGTTAGAAACATGTAAATTTTCCTCTGGCAGTCACTAGTTCAGTAAATAACCTGCATAATAGGATGTATTTTCAGGCGACAAGGGTTTAGTAGTAGGCTGGGGTACCTGTAACAGCTTCTCCTCATGAGCAATAGTTGCATAGGCCTTGCTTTCTCAGTGATACTTCTCATCTTATTTGGACTGAAGTCTCTTGCTACTATACCTGGCAATGCTATTGTCAGAATTGTTGTTGGCAGGCTGTAAAAAGACAGGATTGGAAAGGAGGGACATCTTCAGAAGCTAGTGATTAGCAAAGAACACACAATGTATTACTCACACTTGTGTATCCATAGACACTTTAACAACCTTGTTTTAAGAGCTAGCATTTTTCACTTAAAATATCACTGTCCCCATTTAATACAACAGTCCTTTGGTTGTAAGTGCTGTTATCTGAAACATGGATATAATAGAAACCTCTGAATAATAAATATATAATCATTCTGCTGGGACAGTTTGAATTAGACTACAGTTGAAGAATCATAGCTGAAGGCAAAATAATGTGATAAAAGGGTGTCTCTTGTCCTTCCTTGAACTTTATGTTTATTTCTACATGAAACATATTGTTACCAGTTTGAAGTAGAAGATCCAAATGCCCTGCAAACTTTTACCCTGGAATCTGGTAAAGAATGGTATTGTTGATGCTACTGTCATCCTTCTAGGGAAATAAGTGTCCAGTTTTATAGTTACAGGTGTTGCAACAAAACCTGTTCATGCCCCTGCATCTGGTTTTACACTGCTGTAAACCTGCCCATGCCTGTGTTTGTCAAGTCATGAAGCTTTTTAGTAGGCTGTAGTTCAAGAAAGTACAGGCAAGGATGGCTGTTCAACAAAAAGATTTTGTTGAAATGCAGCCCTTATAAATACTTATTCATACTTTAAGAAGTGAAACAACTGACTTAAAAATGCCTATTTAAATATTTTTCTGCTTCTGTAAGTGTGCAAAGAGCTTTTCAAAGCATTCTTCAGAGTAATTAGGAGGAGAAGCAGGTACCATTTAAACTATTCTTATTTCTGATATAGTGTGTAGAAAACCTTCCTCTTTGGAAAAATCAAGCTTTCTGAATTCCATTTACTTAAGCCTGTGGTGCTTTAGTGATCTTTTCTGGACATAAGCATCCAAGTTTAGGAATCAGACAATATCTAATTTTATAGTTGGGCTCAAGCAAGTATGGTAGCACACAGATCTGCTTAATGGCAGCTTCCTAATAATGCAACAATAGACATTATGTGTTCAGTTGGCAGCCACCCCCACACAGCACCACCTACACATTGCCAGAATCCAAAGCTGGAATTTTAGATTTATATTATAACACCTATAAAGTACTTCCTTTTCATTAAGAAAAACCTCTTCTTGTCAGTGAGAAGATCCTTTCAGAACATTTTTTTTCTAACCAACAAATAATCTTGATTGGAATCTTGGTACCATATTAATATTTCAGCTTAGTGATAATTTTGCCTACTTGTGATAGGAAGTAAATATCTGAGGCTTAAAATTAAAACTTAGAGCTGCAGCTAACAAAACTCAAATTTTGTTCTCTGTCACTTTAACTGATCCTGTTTTGATTTTTTGATTTTGATCCTGTTAATGGTTTTAACTTCACCATGAATTTATTTCTGTGCCTTGTAAGTTAGGAGTTAAAATACTTCAGTATTGGAGCGTTATGCAAGAAAAGTTGCATGCAGAAAGCCTTTAAACATAACACTATTAATTGAAGAAAAATTCTCTAAATATAACATTATAGAGTTTAAATTTATGTGATTTAGCAAATGAATATTTCCACTATTTGAAAATATTTCTGTTTTTCTTTACTTAAAGCTGTGGCATTCTGAACAAAACTTCATTAAATGTCTGAAAAGTACCCTGTCAGGGAGGTGAGAAGTAGATTGATATTCTTGCTTTAACTGTTCAAAAAGTGTGCTGCTTAGAAACTGTTTTGACTACTGTTAGTAATTTCCCCATGAGTACATTGTTGTATTGTTTAGAAACCACATAACCTAATTTTTTTTTCAAGTTTCATTTCTTGTACAACAATGAAGGGAAAAGGTTTCAAACAACTATTATATTCTCTACACAAATCTTAAAAACCACCAGAACTTAAATGGGGGAAGAAGACTGTGTTACTAGGTAATACAAAAGCTCTTCTTTATATTTATATACTCCTTTATACCTGTGCAATGGCACTCATAAGGTTTGGCATTAAACATTGCATTATTACTGGGATGCACAGGAACTCTGTTGGCTTGACTTGCTCTTGTCCAACCATGATTTGAGGCAGGAAAACTATCAGAATTTGCTAAAATTTAGAAACTCAGGAACCTCCATTATAATATATCTGACATGGGTATTTGAATTTTTTGGCCAGCTTCATGAAACTTGTTTATGTGCCTAATAAAGAAGCACAAGAGAAATTAGTAATGTAATGAATAGTTAGTCCTGGATTGCTCATAGTGTTAATATCTTTCCAGTCATTCTCCATGTGCAAGTAATGTAATTTTGAAATAATAGTTTGAGGTTAAAATTTGGTCTCTCTATGATACAAAGTAATTTCACCTGACCAGGTTCAAACTGGGATACTGTGTGATATATATATATATATATATATATATATATATAACTGCATGATATTGGCAGTAAGGTAATAACATGTTATTATTGATGCCATTTATTTTAAGACTGAGTAAATGGTAAATAAATTAGGACAGGAAAAATCAAAATCAAATTACAGTGTATCAATTCATATTAATTCTCACTCCAGTTAAGTAAAAAAAAAAATTCTTTGATGAGGCTTGGAGGGTCAAAATACCTTCTTAGAGTCTACATCCACCTCTGAGACTCTTTTTCCCTTGTAAGTGCAGACCAACATTCTTCCTTCACCAGCTCAAAAATAACTTAGCAGCTGCACAGGAGTTAGAACCTTCTAATTAGCTCTAAGAAGCCTGAAGGAAGGACATAGCAGATTTTGAGGAAAAAAAAAAAAAGTCAATTGGAGCAATAGATTTTCTGAGTTTTAGACATCTAAAATTAATTTTTGTTCTAATAATGTTAGTGGGCATGTTGCCATCCTCTTCACTTGAAATGGCATATGGTCCTCCATGAGGTGCCAGTTGGGAGGCTATTATAAGCAGTCTGGTAACTAGAATCAGTGTAGATTCTTTACCACTAATGGCTGATTCTCAGCTGGACAGTGAAAGATAAAGTGAGGGATAAATGCTGAGGGAAAAAAAAAAAAAAGAAAGATAATTTAAAGAAGTGTTTAAGAGTTGAATACACCACCTTTTGGGGATTATTGTGTGCTATGTTATCCCTTAAGAGAGGTTTAAAGTTCTGGTACTTCAGTCATGTTAAAAAAAAAATCCATGACTTTACATCTTTTGAAAAAATTTATGTTGACTGTGTGTGGTTAACCCTCTGTAATATCCTTGGGTTCTTCAACAAAAAACAGTCTTTTGAATGATCTGCTCTTATGTCTAGAACTGGTTGTTCATTTAAACCATAATGTTTTTAAAGCAGGAAACATGCTAAATGAAAACTCTGCACTGATGTATTAAAGCAAAGTTTATTTTTTCAAAATAAATAAAATGGAATGACAGACAAGATGAATCCAATGCTGTAAACAGAAAGCTGTGACAAACTTTTCAAGATTCTACTGAGTCATTAGTGTACTGTGAAATTCTTCCGGAGCTCCATTTCCCTATATTATTTAAGATCTATTTGTGACTCTTTGTTAGTGGCTAATTTTTTTGAAAAAGAAAGATTCTTTTTTATGTTTAGAGGAAAATATATAACCTCATTTGTCTGTATCAACATTCCTTCTCACATTCATATTTTAATGTATAAAGATATACTGTTTTATCCTATTCTGCAATTTTTCTATACTTGTCTACTTCATCATATTTATTGATATGGCATTAATAAATATGACAAGAGATTTTCAATAAATAATATCCAGTTATATGCACTCATGTTTCAGCTTGTGAGCTGAATCATATCCTTTCCCTACAAATTCAAAAAAACTCCAGATTTTGGGAGGTCAAGAAAAACTGAACTCATTTAAACTTTTCTCTTCCTATTCACTCTGAGTTTATTCTATATTGCTCAATTTGGATAACTGCTTACATTTTAGAAAAATGGCTGCAGTATGCCCCTCCCCAATTACCTTTTCTGTTTGTATTTAAAACACAGCTATGCATGATTTGTCCCTGTCTCAGCAGACCACTGACCAGGTCACAGAATCACAGAATCATTTAGACTGGAAAAGACCTCCAAAATTAAGTGTAACCTTTGATCTCCACCTTGTCAACAAGAACATAGCACTAAGTGCCACATCCAGTCCATTTTTGAACCCCTTCTGGAATGGTCACTCCACCACATCTCTGGGCAGTCCATTCCAATGCATATGTATGTTAATAAGTGGATTTCAAATTACTGACAGGAAGATCTCCTATTCAGTAGACTGAAGAATCAAATTATAAAATATTTATGAAACTTCTGCTGAGACAGGTGAAAAGAAAGAATGCATATTTTCTGCTTTAAATTTTGACCTATATTCATCATTTTTCTGCTTGAACTTCTGGCTAGCTGACCATTGGCCTGGAGTTACACTGAGAAAAAATATGACTTTCTTATGGCATGTACCTGAGTACTAATTTTGTCCTGTTGATGGGGGGATGCTTCGATGAATTTGGAGATTTTTAAAATGGTGATAAAACCATAAGAAAACAGAATTTTTATGCCACTGGATAGGTTATGATGAGTATATTCTTATGTGGAATTTCAGCAGTTTTGGCATGGCATATACTGCAAATTCAAGGAAATTCTTTCTAAATAAGATGTGGTTTTAGTTTGATGCCTTAATTATCTGTAATGTAATTGTGTAAAGATGCTATTGTATTTATCAAGAATAATTTGAGAACACAAATTTAATAACAGTAAAGAAGACAGGGCTTCTCATGCAAGGAGTAACACCTTACTCTTCCAATATTTATGAAATAGAATGCTTCACATGTTCCTGAAAGGTATTTTGTATGATAAATATGTTAGAATCATCTCAGCTTTTTCCTTCCATTCTGCTTGATTATTAATTGTAAAAAATCTTTAATTCACAAAACTGTCCTATAAAAATTATTTTCTTCGAACTCTTGAACACATTATCATTCCAATACTCAAAGACTTGGTTTGGCTCATATTATCACCAGATGGTGCTTTGAAAGACAGTTTGACCCACAGGTTTTCCATAGTAATATCGGACATATCTGTGACTTGTGTGGGTCTGGTCAATTCAGGAATCGTGTTTTTATTGATCTCAGTGGGTATTTTGTCACACATCTGATTATTTTGAGGACCCAGAGTCTTTACAAATGTTTTCAGAACCTAACTGTTATTTCCTATTGTCAGGAAATTGCTTGCACACAGTAAGACTTCTATTCTTCATCCAAAACTTGATTTGGCTAAGGATGTTTCCCTGTAGATCGTTCTTATGTATGCTTTAGACCATTCTGTGACACTACTTATTGGACACAGGAAATATCAATGCAATCAATTAGTGCATGAGCTATTTTATGAATAAAAAGCATGGTTCTCCTTAACAAAATCAAGTGTGCTGTCTGGTCTGATGCATTGCCCTTTTAGGCAGCTTTGGGGTGTGTTGTTTTGTTCCCCCTCACTTCTTATTAAGAAATACATCTTCTGTCCTTGTACTCTTCTATTTAGCTCCGTATTTAACCATACAACAATTCCACCATTGTGCAGGAAAGTAATAATACTCTAAAAGAGAAATAGATTATTTCTTCCATTCAGTTGGAAGGTTACACACACAAATGTGATCTTGTCTTAGTTTTGGGAGATATACTCACCTTTCAAGTACTTAACTTTAAGCATAAGCTACCTAAGCACTATACTACAGGTGAAGATGTCTAATGGACAACAGTGACATCTATTAAGAGTGATCTTTTGACTGTGAATATCTGTTGAACAGAGACTGAAAAGCAGAGTCCTGTGGGAATGTCAAGGTTTCTGAGACCAAATAAAAGCTTTCTGTATGTAACTGATGCTTGTGAAGTTGTGTTGTTACACACAGGCTCCACTCCAAGGCCTTTCTCTTTTTGGATCTTGATCTAAAACTGCTCTGTTCATGATATAAATAGGAAGGTTTCAGTATGTATGTACATGTGGGGGGTTTTTGTGTTGGGTTTTTTTTTTTAGTCCTTTCTTTGGTTAATATTTGACATGATATATAAAACATGAAGTGATTCTACCTAAAGGAATAAAGTGACAAGAACAATTATTGCCCACAGCCACACTGAGAAGGAAAAGCTTTTTTTTTTCTTTCCAGGAAACAGTATGAGATTTTACAGCAGTGTAAACAAAAAGTAGCTTTTTAAAAGGACAAGATTATCCAATAAACGGGACACTTCTGTGAAATAATATGTAATGGATATTGATTCTTCATAAAGTTAAATATTATGACTAATGTCTAAGAGTTTCACAGTCAAGGGTTGTAACAGGTAAGATATTTTTTTAATCATTTTGTTATTGGGGAGACTAAGCTAGATACAGCTGTGTGCTCAGCCACTGTGTCCGGCTGGAACTGGGTGTGTCTGCCCGGAACCAGCTGTGTCTGGTTGGAACCGACTGTGTCCGGCTGGAACCAGCTGTGTCCAGCTGGAACCGGCTGTGTCTGGCTGGAACCGGCTGTGTCTGGCTGGAACCGACTGTGTCCACCTGGAACCGGCTGTGTCCGGCTGGAACCGGCTGTGTCCGGCTGTAACCGGCTGTGTCCGGCTGTGTCCGGCTGGGGCAGCCCCGGACTCCCCTCACGGAGGGAGCCCACGCAGATCCCACTGCTGCCGCTGTAGCACTGGCACCTCCTACAAAGGTCATGGTTTAAAAAACTTCATGGGCTGCAAATTCAACCTTGACAATTTCAGATATGAAAGCAGTCTCTTCTGGAATAAGTCAAACAGTTGGTCAAAGTAATATTTTCTCCTGAAGGATACGTTTGTGTTCAAGGAAGAATTGGCGCAGAGAAACCCAATTGCCCAAGAGGTAAAGGAGAAAGGGTGGGCTAATCACAGCACCATTTCCAAGTTCTGTCATAAACAAAATCTGACTTGGGAGAAGAAAGACATTCTTTTTCTCTGAAAGCTTTGTGTGGCTTTTACTCACTTTAGAAACTTTCTTGGGGGAAACAACCAAAAAAACCCTGAAACACATTAGTTTATTTTTGACAGCGTGTTAGCATTTCTTTGACTCAGTATCTACATTAATGATAGTGCAAATCTGGAAAAGCTGGCTACCAGCTGACCCCCAGGAGCCACAGAAGGAGTGAAGCAGCATCACACACTGGCTGGTGCCAGAGATGGGTCAGGACTTGACTGACCAATAAAAACAAGTACACTTTTTACTTTGCTACTTTGTTTTTTTCTCTTTTTTTTACACAGTGGTTTTTATTATTCCAAGTATTTCAAGCAGGCATCACTTATTCAAATGAAGATTAAAGAAAATTTTCCTCAGGTTGGATGTAAATTTTAAAATTTTACATGCCTGTTTTTGTTTACAACATTCAGAATGATCCTTCAAAATACAGATTGCATGAAAAATGTGTTGATTTTTCTCTAAATATCACCTACACCACTATTCTTAAACTGAGGCAATTTTTGACTGTACTTTTTTTTTTTGGCAAAACTTTAGTACGTTTCTGGGCTTGAAGCAATCAATACTTTCATGGAGTAATTTTGAAAATGAAAAAAATTTAAAAATTTGAGTGATCTGAATTGTTCAGTCTTAATTCATTGCTTCAAAAATTCTTGGATTTCATCTTCTATTACCAGAGTACTTTGGGCTTGTGCTTTGTTTGCTGGGTCACATCCTCAGTGGCATTTTATGAAGATAAAAATACTCCTTAGGGCCATGACCTTCGTGTTTTCTCTCTCTTTGCAGGGTCCGCTTAATAGACTGTCATGTAAGCCTTTGTGCAGTGAAATTTGTTTTAATGTTGGACAGGGGTTACTTCATCCTTTAACATGAATTGTTATTTTTCCACTGGACTATTAAAATCTTTCTTTTAGTGGACCTTTCTTATAAACACATTCTTCCTTCTGTGCTTTTGGATAGGAAAGCTAAAATATCTAACCTTATCTTCCTTTTTTTTTCTTTATATCTCTAGTAGTTTTGCATTACTTACAGTCGCTTACTCGATTATTGCTGGATTAGTTTACCTTTCATATCAATAAAAACAGTGTATTTGGAACTCTGAATTCTTTTCAGAATACCAATTCTGGAATGGTATGTTAAGACATAAAGAAATAACATTTATCTTACTTGAATGTTAAGGACTATGCTGTCTTCCTTTTTTATCTAATATATTAGAGTTTCTAAATCTGTTTAAAACCCTTTGAGTTTCTAGATTAATTATTTTATCAGGGAATATAATGAAGAGAAAGAGATGGCAGTGCTAAGGTTCTATTTGTTTTTTCTAGTGTTGGAGCCTTTTATCCTTACAAAAACATTAATAGTTTTTTGTTTTTTTCCTCTGCTCTGACAGTGTGGCTGAAAATCAGCAACACCAGTGCTTCAGGTTATTGTCAGCTTGTTTATTTGTCTGTGGAAACTCTTGCTGTCAGCTTTAATTTTTGTATAGGTGAATTGCTTTCCTGCAAAGGTCTTAAGAAATCTCGTTTATGTTACTAAACTCATGTTCTGTTTTCCTAAAGTGCTTAACTGCATGATAAACTTCAAACACACGATCGGTCTATTGCATTTATTGATTTCTGTGCTTAAACAGAAGCCAAGTGTGGGCACCTCATTGAATCTGATCCTTTGATAGAAATGTTCCTAAGGCATAGGGGTAGCTTTATTTGTCAGGAGATTGGCTTCCATATGGAATTACAGTGATACACAGTATTTGTGACCGGTAATAGATATTCCCTTGCCATTTAGAAGGATGCCTCATACTTAAGCACTTGGTATTTACAAGTTTTTCTTCTTACAGTTTTTGTTGCAGACCCACAACCCTTTTGCTATAGTGTAAGGGTTTTAATCAAAATCAGGTGATTTTGATTGTTCTCCATTGGCAAATCCATTGACCTGCAAAGACTGCTGTGTCTTAGTTACTAGGTAAGGAGCTGCTGTTTAGCATATGTCAAGTGAAACAAAATATTTTAGGATTAATACTACTTTTTAAAATTCTGATAACATCATCAGAAGTAAACCAGAAATTGTAAAATGAACAACTAATTCAAAGGCCCCGGCACTGAGCAGTCACAGGAAATAAAATGTTTAGACATACAAACTTTTATGAATAAGCTTCTTGTGAGATGGGGAATATTAATCTCAACAAAGTGAGGGGACTTGGCCAGTTTATTACAATCAATAAGAATTTACTCATTTACCCTAATGATAGCTGGAGCATGTCCTACTTCTCATATCCTGAGTGAACCCTATTAGCTTTAGTGTCTGCTGACAATACAGTCCGGGGTTTTGGTAGGAAGAATTTTAATGTTTAATGTTTAATGTTAAAATACTTTATGGAAAATCAGAATAATCTGAAGTGGATAGTGAAAAGCTAACACTCTTAGAAAACATGCTGTAACATGATGTTACATACTGTGGCATATCTTGAGTCTCAAATTAGTAGACAATTGTTCCACAAAGCATAAAGTTTCTAGTATTTGAAAAGCATCAGTTATACTGTTTATTTTCATTTAAGAAACATTAACAATTGATGATTAAATTACATGTCATGAATAATATGATAACTTAATCAGCAGTCTTCATCTTTGATTTTGGGCATACTGTTGGTTTGAGAAAGCATGTAAGGGGAAGCTGAAGGCATCAACCACTATTGCTTTAAAGAAATTGAAATGCCTATTTATTTAGAAACAGTTTAACTTTTTATGACTGATCTCAAAAGAAAAGAACTAATTTAATTTGCTATTTTATTACTCTTTAACCCTTTAGCTTTCAAATTTAAATGAGGATTTCTTTTCAATTTTATCTAAACAAGATCCAATTACAGGATTTATTTGTATACATATGTGTATGTTATTAAAACAGTAATTGCCAGTGATTCTTTTATTTCAATATATTGTGTAGTTTTCTTCTGTATTCTAAGCACTAATCATAGAACTTTATCTGTCCAAATCTGTAAATGAAGCCACTATAATAAAATGGAAATGCAATAATCAATTGTTTGCTATAGTAAAAAAAAATAAAAAACAACCTTTTGAGTTTTGTTTTTTTTACTGTTGAGTTCACTGTTACAATGCAGCTGTAGATATAATTATGCACTATTCAAATTTTTTTTTTTAATCCATTTTATATGTTGAATTTCCATAGTTATCCCTTTGCTTTTCTGAGTGGATAATGAGACATAATACATTCCCATTCGATATATTGTTACTTATCTTGTATGTTTTAAATGCAGTGGAAATGATTAAAACATTTTAGCCAGTGTGGCCCCTGATATTATATCCTGGACTTCTGGCCATTTTCATTGCCCATCCCTGTAGATCCAGTTCAGTTTGCAGTTGCGTTTTCTTTTTTGATTAGGGTGTTGGAACTGAATACAATTTAAATGCCCAGATGCCAGTTAGTTATGAAGTAAAAATATAATATTTTATCTTCATAATGTGGAAGGAACTCATAATTCCACCCGTATTAGGTCTTAAACGATCATTTTGTACAGTGATCTGAATTCCTTCCTCTGGCCTAGTGTATTCATAGAGAATGAAAGTTTTGTTACACTAATTGGAGAAAGGCTAATATTCCAAGGCATATACTACTGGCTATATATATTTCTCATGCATATCTATATTTTATAAGTGTTTAGTACAGTAATATTTGCAAATTTTGATGTTTTTGATTAACTTAGTAAATTGAAAAAGTTCATAAATTTAATAAACCCCTTGAATTCAGATGGCCATCATAAAATTCTGGAAATTATGGTTGATGAAATAAATAATTATGTAAAAAAAAAAAAATTAATTTGGTGCTTTCAAGAAGTTATTTCTTCAGTTTTTGAGAAGACTTAACCAAGGCAACTGATGTTTCATTAGAAAGCCCCAGAGAAAGATCTAATGTAGAATACTGGCAATACGTTACAGAGGTTTTGAAAGAGAATTGAGCATCATATTTGATTTGTTGTAGAAGATGATAAGTGGAATATAGCATGTATGGAGCTACTTTCTATCAAGTATAAAATGCAAAATAATACTCAAAATGCTTTATTCTATAATATTGGTGCAATACATTTTAAAGGAATCTTAAGCAGCCATATAATTGTTCTATTTTCTACTAGTTTTTTCACTGCGAACCTATTTCTTACTTGTTAATGTGCAATGAGCAGTTAGTCTAAATAGCTGTTAGAAGACTACGAACTCATCTTTGCTGCTGAATAGTTTGTGATCACTGATCATTGTTGCAATCTTCACTGGCAAAAACTTGACAAGTTCAGTGGTAAATAATTGCAAAGGGTTAAAAGTTAAAAAGAGCAAAACTCAGCACAACAAATAATAAAATTACAAGTAACTGCCAAACAATTTGGTAAATCTCTGCACGGATTTTCATAGGGACACCTCAGGCTTTTTAATGTTGTTCTTTTAACATGGCTGTAGAATTCTGTAGAGACACATACAGGGAAACAGGGTAGCTACATACATACCGGGTAGCTACCACAAGGGTAGAAAAGAGGTATCTGACTGACATGCCAACACCATCCTGAAAATCATTGAATACAGCTACAGTTTAAATCTTAATGATTTCTGGTTTGTGGAGATAAATGCATTAGGAATTATGAGGTGCATTAATACTACAGTATGAAAAACTCACTTAAGTTCTTGTGGCAAGAATAAGGTCCCTCTCCTAGTAGACTGCAAATGTCTGAAACTGAAATAAGTAGTCTAAATATCAGCCAAATTATTAGCCAAATAAAAATATTTAATTTATTTTCTGGACAAATTTCAATTTAAGTTGTCTCATTTCATTTGCAGCCATTTTTCTGCAAATGAAGACCTTTTGAGTACATGAAGAAATGGAGCAAGTACTGTTACTCAGAATATAGTTAACTGAGAAACTATTAAAAGTTTAATTTCTCCCTATAAAAACATGTAAAAGAGAACCTGGGGGTTTTTTTGTTATTTTTTTCTTGATTGTGAAATTATTATAATTTTGAAAGGACTACAGTAACAAATACTTTAGATTGAACGGGAGACCTTAGATAGTCAGTACTATTTTCTCTCATTTTCTATTGGAATGACTGGATATGAAATGAAATAAATTATTTAATGGGAATTTTTCTAATTTGTCCCTGCATCAAGAAAATGTTAAACACAGACATTACAAAGTAATGTGAATTTACTGGAAAAAAAAAAGTTGTTCAGGAATGGTAGATAATGGGTATAAGATGGAGAGAAACAAGGTATCAGCAGCTTGCTGACTTATAGTGTTGATCAAAAATGCATGCTGTTGTCAGGAACTAATTCTGTTTTTGCAGTTAAGAATATATGAAATATAGTATTTGACTTCTCAGCAGCATTTAAAGAGTTTGCATGTAAATTACGTAGCTTATTGCCTTTCATGTTATTTCTATCCTGCCTTTGCTTAACAAAAGTCATGCCATGCCATGCCATTTAAGTTTCCAAACTGATAAGAAAATATGGTGTCATAGGTTTTTTTCACCTTGATATTTCCTTTTTTTAAATTTCTAATACTCTGAAGCTGCATTTCTTTATAATTGCAGTTGTTCAACACATGCAAGTGTTCATACACATTCATATATATTTTGATCCACAGATGCCTACTAATACAGCCTAGGTTTCTTTGTTTTCTCTAATTAGCTTGCTTTCAAGGAGTCTATAATGGGTCTCACTTTGTAAGCCACCCTACCTTGTCAGGGTCTGTCATTAAATAGCTGGAGGGGTTTAGCTTGAACCAGTTCCTCATCTTGCACTGTACAGCTGTTTCTTTTCAATGCTTGGTGGGACAATATTTTCTATGGCCTTTTAACAACCCAGTTCTTTGTAATACTTTATCAATGACCTGGACAATGAGATCAAGGGTATTCTTAGTAAGTTTTGCAGAGGACACTAAGTTGGGTGGGAATATTGATCTTTTGGGGAGAAGGAAGGCTTTGTAGAGAAATCTGTACAGGCTGTATCAGTGGCCAAAGACCAACTGTATGAGATTCATCCAGGCCACGGTCTGGGTCCTGCACTTTGTTCCCAGTAGCCCCATGTGGCTCTACAGGCTGAAGCAGAAAGGCTGGAAATCTGCCCATCAGTAAAGGACCTGATGATCCTGGTCAATGGGTGGCTGATCCTCAGCCGACATGTGCCCAGGTGGCCAGGAAGGCCAGTGACATCCCTGTATCAGCAATATTTTTTTCAGCAGGACCAGGACAGTGATGATCCATCCCCTTGTACTCAGCACTGGTGAGACTGCATCTTGTGTACTTTGCCAGGTTCTGGGCCCTTTACTACAACAAGAACATTGAGGTGCTGAAGTGTGTCCAGAGAAGGACAATGGAACTGGTCTGCAGCACAAGTCTATGAGGGAGCTGGGGGTGTTCAGACTGGAGACTGTCTACAACTACCTGAAAAGAGGTTGTAGCGAAGTAGAGCTAGGTCACTTCTCTCAAGTAACAAGAAATAGGATGAGAAAACAACCTCATGTTGTACCTGGGAATGTTTAAATTGAGTAGTAGAAAAAATTTCTTCACAGAAACAGTTGTAAAGCATGGAACAAGCTGCCAATGGAAATGAAGGTATTTAAAAGGCATATATATGTGGTACCTAGGCACATAGTTTGCAGAATAACAGATTCACAGAATCATGTAGGTCGGAAAAGACTTTTGAGATCGTTGAGTGCAACATGTAACCTAACATCACCTTATCAACTAGAGCATGGCACTAAGTGTCACATCCAGTCTTTTTTTGAAACACCTCCAGGAACGGTGACTCCCCCACCTTCCTGGGCAGCCCATTCCACTGCCCAGTCAGTCCTGTGATAAATCTCCCCTGGTGCAGCTTAAGACTGTGTCCTCTTGTCCTGGTGCTGGTTGCTTGGGAGAAGAGGCTGATCCCCACCTGGCTACAACGTCCTTTCAGGCAGCTGTAGAGAGTGATAAGGTCTCCCCTGAGCGTCCTTTCCTCCGTGTTAAACACCCCAGGCTGCCCCAGCTGTTCCCCACAGGACTTGTGTTCTAGACCCTTCACTGGCCTTGCTGCCCTTCCCTGGACATGCTCCAGCATATCTTAACATCTTCCCTAAACCGGGAGGCCCAGAACAATAATCAAGGTGTGGTCGTTATTTTGGTGGCAGATTTGGCAGTGTAAAGTTAGTGGTTGGACTTGCTGATATTTGAGGTCTTTTGCAACCTATATGATTTTACGATTCTGTGGTCAGTATCTGAAATAAGCTTTGGGGCTGCTGTATATTCACAGCAGGTTCCAGCTAGCTACTCAAGTACTCGGAGATGGTCTGAATCTCCTGATATATGATGTCCTATCCCTAGCCTGCAGCAAGTTTTATCTGAGTTAAAGAGATGTGTTAAAGTGTTAGCTGTTGCCTTGTGGTTACATAGAGCATACAACAAATATATCTGACATCCTTTTTCTGTATTATGTTGGTATTTATAATTAAAAGCAAAGCTCTGTTTCAGTTCCATTGTAAGTAGATTTGAAAATAGAGATGCATTTGGCTGACTGTGTTCTATTTTTAGTTGGCTTGATTTTGAATGCTAAAGGAGGGTTTCTGCTTTCATCCATGTTAAAAACAAGAGGAGAGTGATCTTAGCCTTCCTGAGAGAAATCTTTTCACTCTACCTGCCCCTGAAAACAAAAATAGGTAGATACTTATAGGCTGTGAAAGAGAGAACCTGGAAACTAAGAAATGGTGTAGTAGTTGCCAGTATCAAGTATCTAATTCAAGAGTTTTGAGGAGACATGAAAATGACAAGTACATAGCGAAAACCTCTTCAATATTGTCTCCATGTCCTTTGACATAAAATAAGTGAATTGAAGTTGCACTGTGAAGAGGAAATAATTTCTGCAATAATAAAGTTCTGAATTGTTGACTCTCTTCGACTTGCTCTAGGTGGAGATGTGTCATGTGCCTTCTGGCCATAGAAGGCGGAGGGAGCAGTATGTTACACAGGAAATTGGTAATAATATGCAGATTTTTTTAAAATTCATCACAATATACCGCATGGTTTATCAAAATCAATTAAATGGTATTTTCAGTCTAATGATGCCAAATCCTAGGCTTTTCTGGTATATAAAAGTTTACAGAATCCAATTTTTATGTGCTTCCCTTACATCATATAGTTGCATGTTGTGAAAGTGCAGCATACTAAGGCTCTACAGGTACTACTAACATCAAAAGTGGGCAGCTACTCATTGGCTCACATATGATTTTCAAGGTTTAAGGCTATCATAATGGAAGCTCATGAATATTGTAAGGGAGGAAGATGTTTTTAAAGCTGTAGGGAATCTTATATACCTGTTTCGTTTCAGTTTTGAAGTATATATTCACAGGGTAGGACATACATTAGTTCATTTTTAGTTCAGTGATTTGAGTCTCAAGTTGCATATGTATCTTCAGGTGTGGAAGAAAAATATATTTATTCAAAATTTGGGGATATTTTTTTAAAGAACATTTATAAGTTATGGAAAAGACGTACAAAAATACTGAGACCTAGTAAAATTTTGGTTTCCAGAAGAGATACCTTTTTCAGTAAAAACTTATTAATTTCAACTCTGACCTTCATTATTGATGTTTTTGATCTGCAGGAAACTGATAACTTTGAATATTTCAATTGAAGTGCAGAGTTGAAAATAATAGGTGTGAGGATTTGTTGGAGAACTTACATGAAAAAAGTATTAGTTATTGATTTAGCAGGTTTTTCTAGTTAGACCAATAACTACTAAAAACTGTTTGTTCTCAATATGATAGTGAAATCTAACTTTTGATTCAAGGCTGTCTCTTTTTTGGTCGTGTTTAATTGTGCTTGTCCAGCCAAAGAAAGATGTTCAGTACTTCATTCCATTATTTAGTCAGTTGCCTCTGGCCTCACATTTATTTTGAAGCTTTACAGTCCTGAGAGGCTTGTTTCTTCAGAATTGTAGATCAAGTACTTTTACATCCCCATTTTCAAATTTCTTACTGAACTTTTTTTTGTTCTGCAGAAAGTTTAAACATGTTTAAGTTTTTTTTTTTCCTAAAGCTAGCTTTAGGAGCTGCTTGTATAGTTCAGGAGTTGCTATATTTTGCTGTACTTGCTACAGACTGGCAAGCAAAATAAAAACAATATAAATGTTGTAACACAGTATTTTTATGGCAACTCCCTTGACACTGTGTGGGGGAGGACTGTTAGTTCTCAGTATTGAAATTTTGTGGAAGCTTTACCAAAACACAGGTGATTCCCTAAATTGCATTTCTCCTAGCTATGGGTGAAAGAAAGGCCATGCAATCTTCTCTTCCCAAGCAAATGTCACCCCTTTTCTCTGTGCTGAAATTCAGTTAACCTGATTTCAGAAGTTTTTAAAAGATTTGGCTATTTTAGGACTGGTGTTTGGAAAATGTCAGGGAGCAGCTCTGTGGAGGCAGGTGAGTTGGGAGTGAGGGTGTCCGTAGTGCAGGCCGTGCTCTCAGCAGCAAGGCACAGTGCTGCAGCACAAGGTGGGTGAGCAGCACCGAGGGCTGCTAACAACATCTGCAGCCCCAGCTGAGCTGCCAGCCCGCTTCAGGGGACGTGCAGCCACCACGTTATGAGCAGCTGCTGCAGGTGTTGGAGGCTCAAGAGAGGCTCCGTGCACTGCAGGTCTGCAGCCCAAGCCCAGGCAGCCAGAGATCAGACTGGGCACAGGTCTATGTGTGCCTGAGTTCAGGCAAGGCCTGAATGTATTCAAGGTGCTGACTGAATAAACGGAAATAAGTAATCTATTAAACAAAATACAACTGTTCTGATCACTTTTGCCCACCCTCACTCACATTTCAGTACACTGAATGCAAAGAGAATTTTAGGTAGTAAGGAGGCAGCCACATTTGTCTTAAAATACAAGTTAAAACCTTTCCTTTTCACAATTTGTTTTGTTTTAAATAGTTTCTCACCCTTACCAAGTGTGATAAAAAAGGCAGGAGAAACAATTTAAAAGGTATTGTGATGTAGACATGATCATGTTGACAGCAATAGCCTTCTGAACCAACTGTAATTCTCTTTTAGATTTGAGTAGCTGTCCAAACTGTTACTACCAAGTGTCCCTAAACAAAAAAAAGGTTCTGTTCACCTGTTGCACTTACACATAAATGATGAATTTATATACAAAACCTCTTGTCTACTAGGTGTATATTTCTATGTATATACCTGTGTTTCCATTTCCAGTATTTTAATAATATTTAATATGTAATCTATTTTCCTTAGTGTGCATGTTCAGTATTTTTCAAAGCACTTATACAATTATAGAATCAGAGAATTGTTAAGATTGGAAGCTACTGTTAATTACTATACATTACTATGAAATATTTTTAAAAAGAAAACAGACTGTGATTACCATGTGCAAATAAGGTAGAAGAGTAATGTAATTAGAAAAAATGAACCCATATTTTCCAGTAGACTGGATGCTTCTTGTCTGTAAAACAAGGATAATTAGGCACTAATGTAGAAGCTAGTTGAGAGAATGGTTACAAACACTGTTCATGAAGTTGAGCTTTTTTTGAAAGACATATGTTTGAAATTCAAAATAAACCTATAAATAAGAAAAAACATCTACATAAAGATATTCACTGCATACGTCTCAGAAACCATGCACCAAAGACTGGATCTTCATTAGACACAGGAGTTCATATGAATATTATGTCCTTTCACTTTCAATTAATGTTGAATTTTCTATTTTAATTTTGTTATCTGTGAAGGAGAAAAGAAGTTTGTGGCCTTAACAGTGTGCAGCCCTGTGCGTGGTGTCACAAAGTTGTGATGTACATACTGGTAGTTCTCTGTGCTGTCTTTGTATTCCTTTTTGCTTGTCCTTTTAACACCAAAATCAACAAGAGCATTTTAACAATGATAGATGAAAAAAAGAAGAAAGCTACCAAGTCACTTCTTACTCCCAATGTGTGTTTTTGTGAAGTGTATGTCATGGTCAGCAAGTGTGTTATGGGAAAACTCTTCCTTTATTTCTGTTCAGTTTGACATTTCACATGAAGGAAGGACAATTTGGACTCTGGATGTCTGCAGCTCATCTGAAGAAGAAACATTTTTCAGAAGTTGCTCTTTATTTTAATACCATCACCTTGTGAAATTATTTGTCTTCAACTTTTCAAGTGAATGATTAGTTGGTGAGTCATTATCAAAGAAAAATTTAAAAGTTCTTAGCATTTTATGTCCTTTTTTGCTTTCAGCACTCAGTTAAGTAATTTTAGATTTCTATACATATAGTACTGTCTGGAGATAAAGCCAAGTAATGTTTCTTCATCGCTTTTTTCCTACCATGGCCATGGGAACTAGAGCTGTCAGAGACCTGTGTCCTGTATCTCAGACTTAAGCTTCTACAGTTGCTTTCACTGAGAACAGGTGTAACTGCAGTGAACTGTTCCTGCCCTGCAAAACTCTGAAAAACAAATAGGTAATGAAGCCCAGTGGTAGGAGCAAGTGTTACTGAGCCATGCCCAAATGCAGTTTTTTGTCCAGTTTCAGTGTATATGTTCCATCTTGGGTATATCCTCTCTCCACCTTAGCCTTATATATTGTACATCATCATTTAACACCATTAGACAGCTGATCACCTCCTGGTGTTGGAGAGGGAGAGAACTGAAAAGGGGAACTGTGAAAACTTGTGAGATAAAGACAGTTTAATGGGTAAAGCAAAATCTGTGTGCACAACAAAGACAAAATGAGGAATTAATTCAGTGCTTCCTATGGGCAGGCAGGTGTTCAGCCATCCCCAGTATGGCAGGGCTCTATCACACAAAATGGTTATGGGAAGACAAACACCGTAACTCTGAATTTCCTTCTGCCTTCTTCCCCCAGCATTTATTGGTGACTATGCATCATGGCATAGAACGTCAGAATGTCCCTTGGGTCAGTTGGCATCACTTGTCCTGGTTGTGTCCCATCCTAAGTCCTTGTGCACTCCCAGCCTCTGCACTGGAGTTGCAGCATGAGCAGCAAAGTCAGCCTTGACTCTAACTGCTTCTTAGCATTATCTGTAACATCTTCGTGTTATCAACAGTCTTCTGGTCACAAATCCAAAACACAGCACCATGTGCTCTGCTTTGAAGAAAATGAATTGTATCCCAGCCAGACCAGTAGTTTGCACGTTCATTTTCCTCTTTTTTTCACTATGTCTTGGTTTTCACTTCACACTTGGAAGAAGGGTCAGTATTTTAAGTGCAATTCTTGCTGAGAGAGGCAGTCATCAGAGGCAATATGATGTGAAAGACATGTCATAGAACAGAGGAACAGCTGATACACTTAAGGGGCACACATTTTTTTTCAGGTCTAACATTTGCAAATTTTGAACTAAACATATTTTGAATTTGTCTTAAATCCATTTATCTTTCAATCAGATTGAAAGAAGATGCATGGTGTCTGTGTAGAAGAGAAGAAATAGGATTGCAAGTTCCTAATCTTGCAGTGCAGATAATTCTATGACTTTTTAATCACTTTATGTGGTTATTAGTTGCCATAACTTCAGTGGCTGATACTTGTTATCACAATGAGTAATATACTATCTTTGTTATATAGATATATAGAAGTAATAAAATTAAAATATTTTTGCTATTATGGCCAAAGTTTACTTAAGCAAATATAACATTTTACTACATAGCATAAAATTACTGAATCTTGTCCACTTGGTCAAGAAATGTCTGAAATACATGTCAGAAATAAATCTTTTAAACTCATTGTAATAGTCATTAATAAAAAAAGCTTGGATACTGAACATCAATTCATACTCAGAACGGATGTAAAATTTCGGTATATTTTTCCTGGGAAGCATATGATAAATTATCAGGGAGTGCACCATGATTTCCCTATCAGATGCTAACATATGGCAGGGAAAACAGGCACCCCTGTTTATTCTCAGTAGCTATCACACTACTTAGTGAAGTGCAATGATAATGCTGTAGCTTGCATTCTTTTCAGGGCTTGTGCATGGAAGATACTGTTTGAATACCACCATCTGGGCCAAAAAATATGCTTTGTTAGCTCAGCTCTTTCAAGGCAAACTAAAATCCCATGCATGAATACTTGCAAGTTCAGTTCAGTTAAAACTGGTTTCATGTCTTTCATGCTCTGTTCTCGATGAATGATAAAGTTTTACCATTTCATGGGATGCTTGCATTTTTTTTTAAGAAAGCACTCCTTAAAAAAAATAAATATAATTTTTTTGCATTTTTTTTTAAGAAAGCACTCCTCAAAAAAAATTAATTTTTTTGCTTTAAAAATCAAGAGATTATATTCCAGTAGTTTTCTAATTACTCAGAGTGATTTTATGAGAAGAAAAACTTTATAAGATCTCTCAAAAACTTGTCCAAAATTATATGCTGCCCTGATTGATGATGGTAGAAAGAATAAAACCTTTTTAACAAAAGTAAATAATGTGGGAAGGGACACAGTCAGTGTTGAAACAGTAGAAACAGAGTTGACTATAAATGAAGAATAAATCACTGAAAACTTTCAATTTATTTCTATGAGCATGCATCTATTTACCTTGCAGGTGCTTGGCATATATTTAAATGACTGGAAATACTCGAGTGCTTTTGGAAGAATCAGGTGCGAGAGTGAAGTTGGTCCAGGAAAGGGTGTTTTGTGATCCTTACTCACAGTGCCTAACATTGGGCCAGTGACAGGCCATTGGTGCAGCTTTTGGACACAAATTTTCCATGGAAAGATGTAGCAGTGCAGTGCTTGTAGCATCTCTAACCTGTTCAGAATCAGCAGCATGTGCAGATGGCTTGCTGGTCTCCATCATCATCTGGATGGATTCTTCAATTAAATTTGAAACCAGCACAGTGAGGACTGAAGGTCCTGCAGGGTTTCCTGTTGTATCAGCTGCGCTACCAAAATTGCTTTGTTTCAAGGCAAGGGAAGGAAAGCAGTAGATGAGACATCTGTTGGGTTACACTAGAGAATTTCACTAGAGAGAGCAGCTAAAAAAGACTGTTTGTATGACTTGGGTTTCAGAAAGCCTCTAAACAGGCTTTTGAGCATACAAAATACCAGACTAAATACTTGCAGTTCTTTCCCTGAGGTGTGGTGGGAAGTTGAAGTCAGCTAAGGCACATGCAAATTACAGTAGGAATGTTAAAAAAATTCTCTTTTGATGTAAAGTGCTTTTTTTGATCTCTTTTAAAGTTTATCATGGAATACTCGAGTTTCTTCTTCTCCCCCTGTTCCCCCCACCCCACAAAGTCATTGATTTCTGCCATGGAAAGGAGATTAGCAAATATTACTCCATTGTAGCTCATATACACAATGTCTGCCTGGTTTTTTGTGAGATCAAGTTTTAATCTCTACAAAACAGAGTGTGATCTCCATAACCAAAAGGGGTGATGTAATCAAATCTGTCTTCCTGACCTTTCTAAAGAATTTGATCAATTTTTCTATAGTACAGGAAAAAAGAAGTTGTTTTTAGGATTTTTTTTTCCAGAGGGTAAATTCTAGCAAAAATTTAAAACTAAGACAAGAACATTTTCCTATTTCTTAAATAATGTTTTCATAGAAGAGTTTCCAGGTTTTTCTTTTCATCCACATGTACTTTCTGCATATGCATACAGCATTAGGCTTCAGCATCTACTTAAAACATTCTGATTCTTGTCACAGTCTAATTTATTGAGTACTTGGTCTGTGTGCTGTGGGCATCATTAGGACATCTTCCCAGTAAAGGCATAACCCCATAAAATGGGATGAAAGAATTGTGAAAAAACCCTGAAATAATTAGTACCTGACTCTGACTTTCCAAAATTTTAGCTCATGGTTGATTATTTGATTTCATATTTCTGCTTTTATACATCTTATTTTAGTTTTCACTGGAATATTTTAGGGGTTTTTTTAGGTTAATCTTTTTTGATCTCAAAAGTGCTTATGTTAGTGGGTGATAGCCTTCATTTTTGTGTCTCTATGAAGCCAAGATATACAGAAAATTACTATTAGACTTGCTGTTGGTTCAGGTGTTTTGAGAGTACAAAAATCTTGCTGGCTTATTTCTTATTTGGGAGACAAAATTAGTGATGGAGGTGCTTTGTTTCTGGTTTGGCTGTTTTTTGGCACAGAAACCATTGAAATTTCTGAAAAACATGCATAGTTTTGCTTTGCTAAGCATTGTAATAAGTAGCAGCTGAGATTTTCCTGCCTAGCTTTCCATCACCGTAATAGCTCACAGAACTCTACTCAAAAAGTAATACTTGTATTTTTTGCTGACTTTCTTGTTGCTTTGTGGATGGAGTGTAACAGATAACCCCAGTTTGAGCCAAACATGCCTCCTGTATTTCTAAACATTTAGAAACTTAAGGCATCATTTAGAACTCATCGAAAATATGATGATCAGTCTTAGAATCAGTGTAATTTCTGTGGGACTATTCCTCTGTGTTTTTTGATATAATTTTCTTTGATGAATGTATCAATATATATGAAAGTATCAATATTCAAAAATAAAAGTCAGGGGTGTTTGGGTATATGTGTCTACAATTAAATAAACTATTTTCCTAATGACGTGGAAGGCTGTTACTGCCACACTGAGACAGTATCTGATATACTTCCATAAAATAGGAAACATCTGTGTTTTGTTTCTTTTAGTAGAAGAGTGAAATATTCCAACTGTTTCGTACATCTGGTGCTGCTTTCCAGCACTATATATCACATAATTTGTTTCAAAATCCCCAAAGTTTTTCATTATCTTTTCTCTCTCTAATTCCTATGCTGTCTGTACAGTTAGGTTCTATACTGCTGTCCTTGCCATTGCCAAATCAGACTTCCTGCTCTGAAAAGATAATGGACATCATCAGCAAAGTCATGAAAAAGCTATAGGAAAAGTAGACAGAAGTAAAACAGCTACTGCTGAAAATATTTTTTATCTGAACTAAACAGTTATGAAAAAAATTAGAATTCAATGCACTGACCGTAATATCTCTGTCCATGGCAGCTAAATCTCTAATAATAAACCTCCTAAAGCATCTTCATAACTTAAAATTCCACTCATTTATCTGCGCCACCCTCCCCTCCCCTCCCCTTTGCTGTCCATGACTTACCATTTGTTCTAAGTTTTCTGAGTTGTACTCTTGAAGAGTATTTCTGGAGCTAACCTGATTTGAATGACTTAAGTAGCTGAAACTGGTCTGCGTCAAAAGACTCAAGTAAGTGTTCATGAGGAACAAACAATTCTGGTGGCATTTCGATTTTTAGAGGAGAAGAATCTCTTCATGACCCTACAGGTAGTGATGAAAGCTCAACTATTGGGATTTTCTTGGAACTAAAACTTAAAAGACTAGTTTTTACCCCCATATGTACATGTGCCCAAGTATGAACTTGCTGAAGTCTGTTACAGATTGAGCCACAACATAAAGATGCAAATAATACAGTATAATTTTTACCTATTATTACAACATCATATCTTCCTTCAAAAAGCTCATTGGTCATAATAACCTCACAGCAATAATTTTATGTGGAGGAGTAAAAGTAGCAGTCGTGAACATCCCTTCATGGGATTGTTTCCTTCATTTCATTTGCTACTGTTGGACTGCCTACAGTAATGTTTAGTAGGAGTGTGATGCTCAGCAGCCTCCATTGTGTATTTCTAAATGGAGACATGGTGAAAGCAAATTTAAAGTTAACTACAATTAGAGAGCATGAATCAGTGATGGAAGGCTGAGGCTTGAGTGGGATAACATTCAGGTTGTTCAGTTATGAAAAATGAACATTTCTTGATAGTGCAAAGATGCCTTGTTTGGCCACATGGGGTTACTCTTTGCTGTGCACCTCTCTGAGGTCAGTGTGGGAGCTGACTGGTCAAGTAAGAGATTTTTAGGCTTCAGGCATTAGCTTGAGCCTGTGTGAAACTAAGTCACACAGCGTTCTCACTCTGGTCTGAGAAGGAATCCTTAGAGAACGAAAAGTCTTCTTGTTTTACTACTACTACTTGTTGCTTTGAGATTTCAGTTTCTTCAGGGCTGAGCCCCATGGGATACTCCCTAACAAGGAGTCTCCCTTATCTCAGTTCTGTTTCAGGAAAGATTCTCCAAAGGCTTGTTTGCTTCTTGTTTCTCATGCTTATTCATATATAATTAAAACACTTGGCAGGTCTTCCTCAGACCTTTTTGCACAAGTTCAACCGACCATCACATGGCTCACTTTGGCTTGAAAAGCACAAAATGGCCTCAAACTGCACAGCCTTTTTATCTTTCTATTTTTTCTTACCCAATTAACAATAGACACATAAATTATTTTTCTTAATGACCTGACGCTGCCCCTGCCGCGGCTCTCCTCGCCCTGGCTAGCTCCGGCTCCCTAGCCGCTGGCAGCGCCGGGAGTGGGGAACGGTCTGGGAGTTAGTTGTCCCAGACCGAACCTTCAGAGCCTGCAAGCCGCCAAGCTCTGCGGTCTCAGGTGCGTCGTGGGTGCCCGATGAAGGCAAGGAGGAGGCTCAGAGTCCCAGGTTCTCTCCAGAAACCAGGTTTTATTCCAGGGTCGGGAGCAGTGGATGGGGGAAGGACTGGAAAGGTCAAGGGTAGGACAATCTGAGCGAGCAGCACCTCTGTGCGCTCCAATTTAAGGTGGGGAGGGTACAAACACAGGAACCAATCAGGGCATCTCAGGGGAGGAGTTGGAGGGAGGGTTTACAATGTTGGGGACCAATAGGAATAACATGTGGGAGGGGCGGCAGTCACAATGCCAATGGGGCCTCGAGTGAGGGATGAATGGCAGGGAAGGAGCTAGAACAAAAGGTGGGGTTTACATAGATTGATGGGGTTCAGGGGCAGGAACAGGGTGATGGACAAGGAAGGTTCAGGAAAAAGGGGAGGGGTTTACAGAACTGACAAGAGGGTAAAACCATTACAACTCATGGGGGGAATAACATTAGGAACAAACCATTTAACTTAATAACCAGAACAAAATGAACAGACGGCAACAATGACCCAATGACCCAACACCTGTGTGCTGCACTGTGGCATTTTCTATCAAATCACCTATCACTACTCAAAAACCACTAGAAGAAGAAGATGAAGAAGAAAGAAGAAGGAAAAGAGACAACACCCTAAATCCTTCAGCTTGTCTTCTGCTCTCTAAACTAGTTTATACTCTTTGTCACCCAGTGACTTAAGAAAGCTTTCTAATCTACACACTTGCATTTTTAGCTTTTCTATTTAACTTTAACAATGGTTTTCATGGTGTTATATGCAATTCAGTGTTTTCTTGGATGTCAGAGCTAGATATCAGAGACAAGGGCACACTCTGTGCCTCAGACTCCAACAAGTCTTTGCAGATGTTGTTTGTTGCTTTGTTGTTTACTTGCAAGAAACAGTCAAGGGGTGGTGTGCCTAACTGTCCAATGATGGTAATGTGTTGGTTTCATGATCACTGAGAGTTTTACCTTTTTGGACCTTCTCAGAGCTGTCTATAAAAGAAGATCTGGAATAATAAAACTTTCTCTCTTTTACAACCAATGCTAGAGAGTCTGTGTCTCTCTGTACTTTGCCATTCAGTGCAACAGAACAGAACTGGTAATTGAACTCTAGGCTTTCTGATGTGAAGCCACAAATAGAAATTGTAAAGTTCTTCTGTCAGAACAAGCTGAGGAAAAATAAGCTGCATAGTGCAGAGTCAGTAGGGTAAATACATTGACAGTTTATGGTGGGTGTGTCTGAAGTGATGCTCAGTGGTGATAAAAATGGGACTTACAGTGTCTAGTGTAACAGGAAAGTTAATTAACTTCTGCAGAGTAGAACTTATTCAAGTTGGAAACAGATGCACATCAGTTTCCTGCACATATTCATTGAAATATAACCTTATACTCAAAGATGCTTACTCATAATGTATTCTTTAGATCATAATACATTCCTAGAAGCCTTATGCAAATTACTGTAGCTTGCGTATGATGCTTATTTAATTGTACCTACCAACTCAAATGTTTATTAGCGCTTAAGTGTCTTGAGAAGATTGTAATGCCACTGTTAGGAATCAGAGTTGGTGCAAAGCTCAGTTTATTGCACATATCTCATTGCAGAAGCAACACAGCTTCTCATGTCTCTCAGTATTTAGAATTCTGCAGTGCTCTCTTTTTCAAATTGTACTTAAGACTCCCTGTCCAAACAACGTTTGTCTTGTAAGGACTAAATAATATTAAGTGGACAAATGAAAAGTAGTATTAGCAGGGTAGTGTTTTGAATTCCCTATTAAGGAAGTTAATAAAAACAGTTTCAAGGAAAATTGTTCACAAATGGCTTGCAGAAGTAAACTCTTGCATTTATCTATCAAAAAATGTCCTCTTTTGCAGCAAAGCAATAATACTCTCCAGTATATTCCATGACATGTTCCTTTCTTTGTACTTTTCACTGCTTGAGTTGTTTGCTGTTACTGTCAGCTACCATTATTATGAATCATTTCAGTTTCTTTTCTGTTTCTTTTTCTGTTTCTTTTTGCTAAGTTATTCTCAATTCAGTTGTCTTCTTAAGAGAAAATAAGGGCCTTAATAACAGAAATTGAAATGCTTTTCTGTGGAGGCTTGAAAACAATATATCTCCATTTTATTTTGTCTCTCTATGTTTTTTTACTTCTCAAGTCCCAGAACTCTTTTTAATTAAGATATTTAGAACTCCTGTGGCCTGTACAAATATGAAATGTAAAATGTAATGACAAATTAATGATATAAAAATATTTTTAACTTTATCAGGAAAGCTGCAGCACTTTGTTTTGTTTCATTTGTCCACTTCTCTAAAATAATTTTTTTGCTCAGAGTTTTGACTGGCTTTGGTGCTGATAGTTTTTCAGAGTGTTTTTCCACTGTGCAGGGTGAATACATTGACAGCTTATGACTCTTCATGCATAAAATGGTGACGTAACATTTCAGAGCCTAGACATTTCAAAAGCAAAGCGTGAAAAATAGATAGATAGGGTAATTAGTTCTGTGATTTCCTACAGTCTGGAGACTTAAGGAGACAGTTGTATTTTATTGCTCTTTGATAAATATATATGAAATAGAGGATAGCACCCAAAAATTACTTCCTCAGTATGATGGGGAGACTGCAGATCAAGCACTTGACATTAGCAAACCAAATTGATTTCTGGATCAGAAGACCCATAACACAACTCTTTAAAATCAGCTCAGCAGGGTACTTCACGTGCCACTGAGGCAGATCCCTTCTCTGGCTCAATCTTATCATCTTTCACATCTTTCATGATGAGCAAAGAAGAAGTATTTTGCTTTTTTGAGAAAGATTTTTTTAAGTAAAAATAGGCTGTACTGCCATCTTCTAGAGAACAGTAGATTTTCTCTGCCATATTGTTTAGTCATGCTCAGGAACACTGGACCTTTTCAGTGCTAAGAGCTAAAATTTTCTTTAGAAAACCACTTTATTATCCTTGTCATTAATGCCTGTCCATATCTCTACCAATGCCAACAGTTTACCATCTGTTCACAAATACTTGTGGAACAAATATGTGCAAAGACTTATCTACACCTACAATTTTCCATGTAGGAAAAGACCGACCCACAGACAGCCTTATGTGAAGGCCTCCATGACTGTTATATTTCAAGATAAAATAATTTTCAGGTGTCTGAATAAGACATCTAAATGAGCAGAGCTTTCAAAATGAACTCCTGCTTGCACATTATTCAGTAAACCTAGTGCAGTGTCTATGTTGAATTATACTGGACAAATCAAAAAAACAAACCTGTGAGCATTAGAAAAAGGATCTCCTTTCCAACAAATTATTTTTTTACATAAATCAGCCCTATTTATCATGAGAATGAGCAATGCTTCTGTTAAATTTAGCACATTTTCGTTCCCTTCTGAAGCATACTGAAAGCAGCATGTAAGCTGATTCAGTGCCTAGACTAATAGTGACATTCATGTGACCTGCTGCTTCATATGCATGGCTTCTGTCACATGAAACACCTTAATCTGAAACAGTTCACTCTTTGCTTAGGAAAGGGGAACTTTGCAACTATGGGCCTGGGTATTCACAGAACTATTGAAGCTGTCAAGATCCAAACAGAGCTGCTGAGTCCAGAATATTTTTTTTCTATTTTGTTTCTATTTTAGAGAGAACAGCTTCACATCGGTCTCAAAACTAAAGTAATCCTTGAGCTTAGTGTCTGAAGTTAAAAGACTAGTACTGCATAAAGCATAAATGAAATCAGACTAGAAAGCTAAGCTTCCCCAGAAGCATGTACAATATTAATTGTGCTGAGAACAGTTAAAAATTATGGGTTTTGAAGAGTCAATAGTAATCTCATGGAGACTAGACAGGGATAGATGACCTTGAGATATAAGGCAAGTAATCAGCTTGTTTGTAACTTTTCTGTATATAATCTTTATTTCTACTTTTATATTCACCCTACTCTTTGACTATCAGTAAGCTTTGTTGCTTCCTAAATATTTTTGTTTTATTTTATAGGTCTGCCTAGAACACTTCCAATTGCACCCTGCTTGAAACTGCTACTTTTTTTTTTTGTTGTTGGTTTTTTTTGGTCTTTATAGCATTATTCATGTAATGGAATTAAAGATAGATTATTACATATTTGAGGGAAATTTCTTGCATTCCTATTCATAATTCATAAGTGAATTTCCACTACATTAGAATTAGTCTTGTAGTCTTGCAGTAAAAATGCTTTAAAAAATCTAACGTCTTGATACTTTTTGCTTTCCTTCTGCAAGGTCAGTAATGGGAAAAAAATTGTAACTGAAAAATAATTTGATTTTGCAACAATTATCCAACTTCTCTGTCTTGCATATCCTGTTGGATATTGTTAAATATATTAAACTGTTATTCAGCAACCAGCCTAACCTGACAATTTCAGAGCATAATCCTCACATCTCTAAAGAGGCTATGTAAATAAATTCTGATTAATGTCTTCAAGCAGCCAGAATGGCATTTTCAAAAGTACACAGTTTTGGTTGAAATCTATCTCTGAAATCAATGCAAATTTTATCACTAGCTGTAACAGGAATATAGAAATAAGAGAAGTGACGAAGTCATGGAAACCAGCTCTTGGACTTCAGAATGGCACAAACAAAGGAAGAAGTGTGTTTTTCATCCAGCCAGCAGTCAGAAGGGTTTAAGTATTCCAGGCAGTACAGGCGGATGTTTAAAAGGCAAAATTCAAAGGAGAAAAGAAGCTAAAGCCCCTTGTTGTTACACATCCACTATTAAAAAGCGAAGGTAGCCTGAGGCCAAAAAAATAAAGCTGTGTTAGTTATGTGTGGGTTCTGTGAACTTTTTTTCAATCTGTATTTTTTTCATACCTTGATGTCTTACAGCTTATCTATGTGCAAGCTGCAAAAGAAGAACTGTCTAGATTTGAACTTTCTGAAGAAATAAACAATATGTTTGGACAATATAACAAAAATTCTGCTATTTCTTGGGAGGGTCATAAAGGGCATGTTCTTGAAAAATATTTCAAAATAAATAAAATAAAACATAGAGCATCTTAAAAAGAAGAGAAAAGTAAATATTATTTATTAAGTATAGCTGTGAGATAGGCATAAGGAGAGGAAGTTCAGTTGGGATCGCCCTAGGAAAACAAGACATGTCAAAATACAAAGTTCCAGGCATGCTAAGAGTGGGAGCTGTTGTCATTGTGCAAGGAAGAAGGAATGGGTAAGGCAAGAGACTGAGAGGGGGAAAAGGAGGGAGCTTCAAGGAAGTAGCTAAAATCTGAGGGAAGGTCTTTGTCATAGGGAGAACCTCTGAATGTTTCTTGTTTCACAAAAGTCATTGCCATGGTTCTTGAATTAAAGTAACTTATTTTTGTTGGAAAAGTGAAATGGTAAAGTGTAAGTTTTCCGTGTAAACTCTTAGAGCTTGATCTGCTATAGCTTTTAAGCTGTTGTACTTGATGCAGAAGCACTGTAACTGAATAAAACTTGGATTAACAGTTGAGAGCATGTGGCTGGTATGAAAACTGTTTAAACAAAATAATAATAATAATAATAATAATAATAATAATAATAATAATAATAATAATAATAATAATAATAATAATAATAATAATAATGGAAAAAAGTAACTGAAAATTACTCTATTATTTGGGTTCTATTTTGTCTTCCACAATGTCCCCACATACTTTTCAGAACACTTAATATTTCTGTAACTAATTCAGTAGTTAAAGCAGAATCTAAAACTACAGTTCTATGGGTTTTTTTTAACTACAGTTTAAATGTTGTTTGCTTAATATGGTTAAATATTTAGTGTCAGATTTTTCTGTTATGTGATACTGTGGGAAAATCTTTTCTACTATACATTAAGCAACTAACTTTGGGTACTGTCATCTGAAAACATTTCACCCAATGCAAAAGTTACTATCCTCTAATCAAATCTTACAAACTGAATAGGGCAAACCTTCTGTCTCATAGGAAATTGAAAACCAAAAATCCTGCCTGTATATATTTTTTTATTACAATGCTGTTGATTTGCTGCCTAAAGCACTATTTATGTGTCTTTTGTCCCTTGCTTTTGGGAAAGTAAAAATATCAACATGTTAAGAAAAAATATACTTCAAATATTGGACGTCAACAAAAAATTGATGCTAAAAAGCTCTAAACATAAGTGATAGTTTCCAAATAATTTTGGGCCTGTCATAAAATTAATAGCTTTAGCATATAAGTAAATTATGTGATTCACATATTAAAAAAAATAATTAATTGATGGACCCTTTAATCAGATTATCAAGATCAACAGGTTGTTCCTGGCCTCCACCATTTCTCTTGGAAATGCAATTTTGTGTGCATGTGTTTATATGTGTGTCCATACAGTTTAATTTCTGCTTAGTTTGGTGGAGTTAGTTGGTCAATAAATTTAAGATATGTCTATATACTACAGTAATTCTAGTCACAGATACAAGAATCTGTGTAAAAATTCCTTTGTTCTAGTAGATGATGGCAGAAAAGAAGAGCTAATGGTGTAGAAGAAAGAGTTTGTAATAACAACTTAGTTTTAACCTGAACTTGGAGGTTGGAAGTTTGAAGGTCAGGAGATTTTCCAGTATATCAATATGAGCAAGTTCTCTAGAGGGCTGGAGGGGGCTGACTTTGCTGTAATACCCTGGTGATGTTTTTTTGATGGGTCACCTGTTTTGCAATTTCCAAGTGTATCAGAGCACTGAGAAGAGCTTAACTTGGTCAAATACTGGACATTGGATGTTGGTGTGGATTTACATAATGAGAAATTTGTGGGCTTTTTACTCCTTTTGCCTACATGTAGAGGAAAATACCTCCTGGATTTAACTGTACTAGAGTTTTTTGTATCTCATTGTTTCTATCTCCAGGCTAACAGGTCTTGGAGAGCATAGAAAGACTAATCTTGGTATCCAACCAAACATTTACATCATTGCCTCATAGGATATTCATTATGACAGAAAATATATAACTAAAAAAGGGAATAAAATAGAATTTAAGGTGTCTGCTGTTAGGTGACTATTGTGCTTTAAAAGATGTTGGTTTATCCTATTTTTATACTTACCCTAGTTAAATCTGCATGGTCAAACTGTTACTGTTACATGCAAGTGATGATTACAATTTCACATCTTCCTCCTTCATGGCTGCATCAGTAAATCTGTTTATGTGCATGCAGTTTAATTGCCAACATTGTTATCATTTACAATGTATATCTAATTGAATTTTATATATTAAGAAATATGTATTTAATTACAATGTATTCTTAATTTTACACAAATCAAAATTATCTTAATTTTTTCTCCCAATTTTTTTCTATTAATTAATGGGAAGAGGGTTGATTCCCTGAGATAAATACTTGTACCAGTGCATAAGATATAACAAATCCCATAGTGAATTATTTTCTTTTGCACAATAAGAATATTGTTTTCAAGTGATTTTTCAGTGTAGAGTGTTGGGTAAGGAAATCAGATTAGTTTTTCACTCATAATCGCTAATCTGAAAGTACTGTCAGTTCTGCTTAAGATGTAGGTATTTTAACTGTCAAGCAGATGCACACTGAATTGTAAAGTACAGAAAGATAGAAAGAAAGCTAGTAAGAAAGATGCCAATTCATGCCTGTCTTCCTGGGATCAGCATATACTAGTTGAAACAAAACAATCAAATAAGATGCATTTACCAACACTGTGAAGCTGTGATCCTGATAAGAAATCTGACCAATACATAATAAAGTCCAATCCATTCATTGGATATGAGTTCATATTCACATGTATTCATAAATGTTCTTTAAGGGGACAAATTTTGATAAAAACTAATAAAGCAGTAACTGTGACTTTGAAAATGTATATCTTCTTTAATATTGCAATGCATTATCCATTTTTTTAATAGATATCAATCTTTTCCCTAATACAAGTTATTCCTTTGCTAAGTTTTCTCATAGTCAATTTCTAGATATTATTTTCCAAATCTTGAAATCTATTTCTAATTTATTTTCCAAATCCTCAGCTTGAAGACGGAGTTTGTACATCTCAGGAGTCACTACCTTCACAGAAGCACTGAAGTTTTTCATGTAAATGCTGATGAATAACTTCACATAGTTCAGTTGAGTTTGTTCTGGAGAAATATCTTAGTACCTCTTTCACTGCACTCAAGGTTACCCTTACATGTCAGCTTGTCATTTTCTAAGGTAGGACTTTGAAAGTGAGCTTGCATTTGGATCCTTCCCAAGGTAATAAGTGGACTTTGGAATTCTGAGGTGTGTGATGCAAAGGCACATCTCTGGAGATCCATACTTAGTGTAGAAAAATCACTGCTAAGTTATAAAATATTATACTTGTAGAGCCAAATGTCTCTGTCAAGGGCTGTGCAAGTTTATGGATATTATGCTTTCCAGCTCTCCTGATTCTGACTGCTGACTGCTGAGAACCCTAAGCCTGCTCTGCATGGAGCTGTCTGATACTTGTCAGACTTCTAATGAGCGCTGAGCTGCTTCCAAGCCACACCCCAGATTTTTAAGGTGACAAGTACACAGTGAATGCCTTGCTAATAAACCCTTTTGGACCCTTGCTGCCCTGCATCAGATCCAGTTCTCAGTAGCAGTGATTTTGTTTCTCTGCAGTTAAGGCACATCCCTCACAGAAAAGTGAGGCTGCAGCATTTTGGAAAAACCTATTAGTAATACTTTAAAAGCTTTTCTCCTGTTTTTTTTTGTTTGTTTTTTTTTTTTTTTTTTAAAGCATTTTGCCATGCTTCTTGCAAGAGATTGAGTGTATCTTCTTTGAAACTGTGTTAGGAAGTTTTCTCCTCTGTACTCTGAAGGTTAGTTAGTGTAGCTCTTGGCAAGGACTAAAAATAGTTCTTACAATTATAGCAGAAATTAAATGGTGTCCCCCAAATGTGTGGAGGTTTCTGCATTGGAGTGAATGAAACAAAGGCATTTATTCTCCATTATTTTTCTGAGACAATAAAAGCCCAAAGGTCATAAATTACTTAGTTCTGAACAAATTAGTTACCTTTATAAATCTCTTACATTTTCTATAAAGAATCTGAAAGACATTTTTTTTTTCTGTCACGTCGGAATAACTATCAGTTTTATGCTCACTTTTATCTTTTGCTAAGCTCTGTCTGATCAGGTGTGGTGATTTTCATATGCTCGTGGAAGTTTTATAAATTATATGAGTGTATATAGGTATACTGCCAGTGTGCATTAGTTATTCCTTATGACCAGAAATTAAACAAGAGTAAGGTTTGGAGAAGCCAGCCCTGCTTCCAGGGCTGAGATGTCACAGACCTTCTTAAAATCTTTTATTTTATAATATAGTAGTTTTGCTCTTCAGTGACTGTGGACTTTTTGGGAATAAGTAAAGAGAAGGGGACAGACCAAGCTGAAATCCAGAACATATAGTTATTTGAAACTGAGTAGCAACTCTGTCTATTTTAACAAGTGAATTGTCTTTCTTCCTGCCTTCTTCTCAGGGGAGTGTTTGTCATTAATTCATATGAATTAAGGTTCCATTACTAATTAACTTGTAGTGCCATGGAAGTAGGCTATGTAGCCTTGGTGCAGAGTGAGTTCTGCATGGTTCTTTTAGACCAGACAAGAAAAACTTTACTTCCTCACTACAGTAGAAGATTAATTCAATTAACTCATTTTGCTAAGGAAGTATAACAGGAAACTGGTTTACTGCTTAGATTTTACATCAGAGGTCTTTGTCTGGAGGAGTAGGGGGATTAAAGAAGTTATGCTGCTGTGGTTGAGTTTCCAGCTTGCACTGACCTTGGAGAAAGGAACAGGTTATGTGTTGAGAGATATAGAAGTTCTTTCACTTTCCTACAAACTGGTAAAAGGTCTTGTATGTCAAAATCCTGTACCTGCAGACTGGCTCTGGGGTATCTGTTCCCACATCCTTAGGTGTGACAGGGCCCTGTAACATACTGAACAGAACCTCTCCTGGAGGGGAAGCAATATAGCAAGATAATAAAGCATGACTGGAAAATGTTGCTATCATATTAATTCTTTTTAAAAATGTGCAGCTGTAAACAAATTCTATGTCCAAATTTCTCAGAATGTTAATAAAGCCCTTCTAACTCCTGGCCATTATCCTTGGCCTTCAGATTTTTTCTGAGTGCTGAATTTATCTTGCACTGTCAGCTTTCATCATAACAAATGGTGTATGTATTGTATTTGCAGAGATTTGTATGTATGTATTTGCAGAGAAAATTTGAAATGTGTGTTCTTAGGAAATCATTGACAAATAATACAGGTGGTTTTATTCTTTATTAATCTGAGATAGCTGCCTTTGCGAGGTTCTTGAGCTGCACTTGTCATTTAATAGGTACATGTAACATTTATCTCCATCTGCCTCATTTATGAACAGTGTTGCAATTTCACCTTGTTGAGTCTGGCTGTGTTCATGTTGTTTCTGAGTTACCTTGCTTGTGATGCAGTCTAATCAAAGTCCAGACTAATTTTGATACAATCTGTTCCTAATAATACTAATACAAAAAGAAGTATCAAAAGTAGTCCCTATCGGAAAATTTACTAACAAACAGTGGGTAAAATAATCTATAAAAATTTGATTTTCAGCAGTGGCCAATCAAGAAAAATAGTGCTCAGAAATATTTTTTACTCTTTCTAGAAAGCTACATACGTTATTACGAAAGAATTATACATTTCTATTTTTTTTTTCTAGAAGAGCTGCAGGACAATATTGATCCCATAATATCATTTTATAAAACTCTGTAAACAAAACCTTATGAAATCTGTCTGAATCTCTCATTTAGACAAGATAAATAATTTTATTTTTGATAGATATACTGAGGTAAGTGTTTTAAAAGGAACATAAGAGACAGTTATGTTCTTGTGGTATATTTAAATAAAGCCAGGAAATTGAATTTGTATGAGCAGCATAGATTCAATTCACCTTCTAGAAAATGTAGCTGTCTAGCACAGCACAGAATTTCCTTTTAACCAATGTTGCTACTGTGAGTGCCAAAAAAAATTATCTCTCTTCTTCTTCATTTTACTGTTCAAGTTAGTCTTGTGGATTTTAATGTATTCAGTAAATGTAGTTATGATTAGTTAAAGGCAAAACCAGTAGGGGATGGTGGGCTGTGATTCTTCAGTGGTTAAATTAAGTTTGTTGGGCCCAGAGTTCTATATACACATTTCAAAGACCAATGCTGTCACTCATTCTTCAGAAACAGATGAAATAGGGATATACAAGTCTGAAATTTCCATAGGGATGCTATTTTGGCAACTGCCAGTACTAGAAACCATACTTTTAATCAATATTAAAACAAATCCATGGGTGTCTGTCTTAGCACAGAACAGTCTTAGAAGTCTAGCATTGCCTCAGGATGTAAAAAATATAAATAAACACTAACTGAATATTTTTATCTTAATGTGGGTTTAGATGCTATCCAGAATCTTATTTTTTTGAAAGAGAGAAGATAAGTTTTTCTATAAATTACTTGAATCAAGTAACATATTAAAGGAAATGATGAATTACTGATAGTAAATTAACTTTATTTAATGCATAACATTGTTGAAGCATTTAATTTATAATCAATATGAAATAAATAGATCAATAAATATTTCCATGTTTTAACTCTTTTTTCTTTTATAACTTTAATCTGAGTAGATTTTGGACTTTGTCCCAAATGCAGCCTCAAGACACCCAGAGAAATGAATCACCAGCTGTGAGCTAAAGCAATACAGGAAGTGATATGAATATCAGTTACTGTCTTATATTCAAATGTCTTGTCTCCTTTTGGCCTGACTGTGGCAAACCAGTATCGCCTTGTGCTGCTGTGTGTAAGCAGCCATGAGCATATTTTATAATGTGTAAGAGAAATGACACCTCCATATGTCCTATTTGTTGGAACAATGTGCTGCCCTCCTGTGGGTTGTCATCATTTCTTAATAACAATGCTGCCAGACATGTGATCATTGTGCCCAGCCTCTACTTCTCATCCAAGATTTAGAGTGTCAGCTTAACATTCTCCACTTCTCTCTTCCTTCTCCACTTTTAAACAAGAGCTAGGAAACTTTTGGTGTAAGTGTAATGTGATTTGCCTTTGCACAGTAAATATTAGTGATATGAGGTGTTTGCATCAACACTTCTTGTTTCTAAGTGTTGATGTGTCAGCCTGCATCACTGATTCATGTAGCTCTCTTGCTGTTTCCTATTCTCACAGGATTTCTTATGGCCTCCTAAATCATTCAGATAATGGTGGCCTTGAATTGAAATAATGAACACAAATTTCTTTTTAACTCATTGTAACTTGAATTTGCTGTGTTGTCTGGAAAAGAAGAACCTTTCTTTCTTTTCTTTCCTGTGTGTCTGTGTTAGTTCAATTAATGTATTGGCTAAAGATGTATCAAAATCAATTTTTAAGGTATTCCACTTACAACTATCTTTCACAGAATCACAGAATCACTGAGCTGAAAGAGACCTTCAAGATCATCATGTCCAACCCATGCCCTAACACCTCAACTACACCATGGCACTGAGTGCCACATCCAATTTTTTTAAGACACATCCAGGGATGGTGACTCCACCACTTTCCTGGTCAGACCATTCCAATATTTTACCATTCTTTCCATAAAAAACCTTTTCCTAATATCCAACCTGTATTTCCCGTGGCACAGCTTAAGACTCTGTCCCTCTCTTCTCCTGTTGCCTGGAGAAAGAGAACAACCCCCATCTGTCTACAGCCACCTTTCAGGGAGTTGTAGAGAGTGAAAAGGTCACCCCTGAGTCTCCTTTTCTCCAGGCCAAACTATCCCATCTCCCTCAGCTGCTCCTCACAGGGTTTGTGTTCCAAGCCCTTCACCAGCCTTGTTGCCTCCTCTGGACACACTCAAGTGTCTCAAGGTCCTTCCTAAACTGAGGTGCCAGAACTGGACACAGAACTCAGGTGTGGCCTCACCAGTGCCGAGTACAGGGGGAGAATGACCTCCCTGCTCCTGCTGGCCACACTACTCCTGATACAGGCCAGGATGCAATGAGATTCAAACATTTGAAGATATGAGGATTTATTATTTTCAATGTTGCATTCATCTAGACTTATCGTAAAGAAAATTTTGATATTAGAATTTAAGCCATTTTAGAGTTGAATTTTGTGTTCTTGTGCCATTTGCTTGAGATGACAATTTATTCCAGTATAATCAGTTCAAATACTGAAATCCAAGACTGTCAAGTTAAAAAAAAAAAAAAAAAAGAGTTAATTCCTTTTTTAGGAAATGTCTAATAGGAATTTAAGGGGATGAAGAGATGAATTTTCTTCAGAGAAACAGAAGACTAGCAGAAAAATCCCCTTGCCAGTAATAATTTATAGCAGTTCTTCAGAGAAGACAAGTTTATTGGATTTTTTGTTGTATGTTTTGAAGGGGAGGATGTTTTAGAGAGACTGGAGCTGTTTTTTAGATTATGCAGTGGTGCAAGGGAATGTACAGTTCATGCTTACTGTGGCCAGGTCCTTGCAGTAATGAGAGACTGAAAACTGAGTTTTGGAAGTTTTGTTTTAGCTAATATTTTTCAGGTTAGTTGATAAATTTATTTAAATAATAAATAGATAAAATATATTTTTAGTACTTTAAGTTCTTGGCAGCCCCACAGCTGTTAGGCTGATGAAAAACAGAACATTCAGATTAAAATTTATTTAAATCTGCCAGTGTTTGAACTTTACTGTATATTTTTGATGACTTGGGAGGTTTGCTTACTAATTTGGAACTTTGCCTAATGTTTTCGTTAAAATAGAACTTTCTATCTTATAATTAATCTCCTTGTTCTGTATCTTCATACAATAAAAGTGCAGAACAAATGAGTACTCAAAATGCTAGATGTATAATGAATAGTTGGGGTTTAAACATAACTATTTTCCTGACAAGGACATGGTAGTGCTATAAGCAATTGGCTGTCTTACGTTATTCTTCTGCCAGGTTCTTTTTTTTTTTTAAATAGATTACCCAATAAGAAACTGCAGATAGTCATGACTTTTACAACAACACAAAATGAACTAGTTCATTTCCAAAAACAGGGGAATTTAGTTTATTCATTGTTTATTTAAAATTGAAATTCACTGGTTTTGTCTCTACTTGCACCCAGTGGGCATAAATGAGTTTTTGTTATTGATTTATGAATAGAATTTCTGGGGAGAAAAAAAGAATATAGTCCATCTGTTCATGCAGAGTGCCATCTTCCTTTTCTTAATGAACCCAACTAGTGAATTTAGTCAAGGATGCAGAACTGTATAAAGTCTCATACAGAGATAACAGACTAGGTTTGAAGTTCAGGAGGGCCTGTGCTTCTCAAAGGGGTATTGTGGATAGAGTGAGAGCTTTAGACAAGCCCTGCCTTAGGCTCAGAGTTTGTCAGCAGCTCTACTTAGGAGACATGCACCTAAATTGCTCTGGCTCACAAATTCTCAAGAATGGCTGATTAGGTCTGTTATAAAATGACTTATTTAGTGAATAAACAAGATTAAGAGGCCCAAACACAGTTTCTTACTACGCAGTATAAAACAAAAGAAGTAGTAGTAGCTTACATAGAACGGTGCACAACATAAAGGTACCTATTTATGGCTAACACAGAAATAGTATAGATTAGGAGTCAATATGATTTGCCACTGAATTAGTGATGTTGTACACTGAGTCCTCAAAGCAGGTGTCCCAAACCTTGAAGAGTCATCCCCTCACACTTCCAATGAATGTGCAGAAGCTTTCTCTTTTGTGAAAGTTTGGTGTACCTTTTATAGTTTGTAAAGTGAATTATCTGTCAGTGAGAAATTTCTACTTATCTTCCTACAATCTTGCTTTCAAGGTATTTATTGTCAGCTGGGACTGTCACTTCCATGGTGCTGAAATAACTCACTACAAGACAAGCTGTCCTGATTGAGTTATTTTACCAATTAGCAAATTCATGTGAGGGGGAGATGCCCTGAGTTATTGCACCAGCTAAAAGGCAACAGATAAGCTCTCCTGTGGTGGAGGGAGGGAATGTCTGCTACCAAGGGAGAGAATTGTCCAACTTTATTACTCATATTCTTCAGTTCACCTGAGCTTCTATTGTATCCATTTGTCTCGCTGTTTCTTTTGATGCTGTCTGCATTCAAGGCTGGAATGGGTATAGTGTTTCAGTCAATTAGATCTCCCATGTACAAAAATATCTTTCCTGTAATGTTAAGTAGAAAGTATGGGCCTAGACTAGGAAATGATTGCAGTTCTGTGCAGTGAAGGACTTTGACAGTACATCTACATAGATGCATATGCACAATCCAGTTCAGAACCTTATTGATGAAAACTGATGATTTGGGGTTGATGTGTCCACCATTGCATTATATTTTTTCAAGTCAAAACTTTCTACTTCTGAAAGTGCCCAATGGCTGGCTCATAAATTTGATCCCAAAATAAGATGTGATATTTTTGGTGTGGTGCTGCTCCTTATCTACCTGACTGTGCAGTGTACCATGGAAACATGATGCCATGTTAAATGCCAGGCCATGTTTCAGGTAGATGAACTCCATCTTTTCTAAGCATACTTGTGCAAATTATATTTTCTTGTGTGAATCTCCGTGCCCCAGATTCATAGTTTCTTTCCAAATCCTTGTAATTTAATTTTTTGTATGTTCTGGTGTTATTTGATTACACTTTTCCTGATAGTACCACTAACTGTAATAAAGGGCTGTGACACTACTTTATTAGGTGCCTGAAAAAAAGGCCTGAGTACAGGAGTCATGTTACATCATCTCATGAGGGTCAAAGCACTGAATTTTGAATAGTATTGAATAGTCATACTTACTCAAGAACACTTAGGCAAGTGAAGAATAACATTATGTAGATTATGGTAGTATTTCCCAGCAAAAAGCAGGGATTTGCCAAAACAGCTGCTCTGTCAAATGTCTTTGAAGAAGGCTTTTCTTCTCAAACTAAATGTGATAAAAAAAAAAAAAATATGAAAGAAAACCTCTTCACAAGTTGGAGTACAAACACCATGGAGCCACACTGCTATTTCTGACAAAACAGCTTTTGTAATTGGAAGCCAGTTGTCTTGTCTAAATCAGGTCTTTAGTAACTTACTCAATTGACCAGGCTTATATGGCTGAAAACTTTTTTATACTATTTTTAGCATTTCTTAACCTAATATGCTGGAAGGCAGCTCCATGGAAAGAGAAGGAAGACTCATTGCTTCAGAATTTGCCTTTAAAATATGTTTTAACTAAAATTTACAGTGTTGCATAGAAAGCATGACAGGCCCAAAACACAGAACAGTAATAACTATTTCTACCTTAGTTATAGCTAGGTTATTTTTTACCTATATGTAGGCTAGCTTTACTGTTGGAAGTTGTGTCAGGGGAGTTTTGTTTAGATACTGGAATGAGGTTTTACCCAGAGGGTGGTTGGGCACTGAACGGGCTCCCCAGCAAAGTGGTCACAGCACCAAGCCTGAGAGAGTACAAGAAGCATTTGACAATTCTCTTGGATTCATGGTGTGACTCTTGGAGTTGTCTTGTGCAATGCCAGGACTTGGGCTCAGCGCTTCTTGTGGGCCCCTTCAGCATGTTCTGTGATTTTGTGAGTCTGTGATAAGAGAGATCTCTCTGTATTTTACTCATGCCTGTCCATTTAGCTTGGTGCTAATACACTAAGTGATACTATTTGCTATGGATGATAAAAAGATTGTTGTGAGATTATAACATGAGATTCCAAAAGGACATTCGACGTGTCAGAGCTGAATGGGGATGAACTTAATTTATTATTTCCTTTGTGGTTTAACATTTCTAATGGTACTGTTTTCCATGGACATCATGTACTAGAAAGTGAACAGAGATAATTTTCTGAAGGCTGCTGGAAAACCAGACAGCTATGATATGTTGCCTGAGTCATATATTACATGCAAGTGCAAGATTTAGAGAGATTTCCTGTAGTCACAATTGTCCAATCCTTTAAAAAACTACTTCAGAAGGAAAATAGTGGAAGTGTCTGCAGTCTTTCAGAAAGAAATTTCTGGTTTCCCTGTAATACTATAATGTGATAGTCCTGAAAACACTATCCAAGAAAAAAAAAAAAAAACAGGAAAATTAAAAATCATTTTGGTCCATGAAGGCAAGTTACTCCAATATCTCAATAAATAAATATAAATATAAATAAATTGCATCTGATACTAGAAGTGGCTGTGGCAGAGAAAAAGGTCAAAAGTAAAAAAGGTCCAAATAATCTGAACAATCTGAAAAGGTTCCATATGTGAATAAATTTTCAAATATTATCAGGATAAATAAAGCTATTTAACATGTGGGACAGAGGGAAGCGCTTTTTTGGTAATAGATGTCCTTTGAATGAATATCCTGTAGTGCCTTTTGTATGATATAGCGTGTTAAAGTTTATCAGAGAGAAAAATTCAGATGAAATTCCAGACAGAAAATCAGAATGTGAAACCATTCACTTTTGCTGATGTTTTGGATTTTGTAGTTCAATTTTATTTTAGCAGTACATCACAGCTTCACTTAGACTGCTATTGCTGATGTGCAAATTCCTTTTCAAAACCCTTTTTTTATTACCAGAAGCTTTTATTATATCTTCTCTACTTGACTTTGAGTGTATTTTGTGATGTAAAAAGTAGGGAATTAGAGCTGGAATAATTATTTTGGTTTAAAAACCGGAGTATGGACTTCAATCAGTTAAACAGCATCCCAATATTTATTTTCCTGCTTTAAGAAACCATTATAAAATAATCCAATATTCATACACCATAAAATTATGAGGCTTATTACTGCATATTACTTTTCCTCACCAGATATGCAGTTATTTGCATCTTAAAAGAATGGACTGGACAGACAGAAGAAGTAGCTTTCCAATTAACACACAGAAAATTGATGTTTTACATTAAGTTCAGGTATTCTTTACAGTCTAAGAACACAGTGCTCTGCCACAATATTTTTATATTTAAATCTCCTTTTCTGGGCTAGAGCTTTCTTGTATCCTTTCCTGCTTTTCAAAGGTGAAGCTACGTGTACTTTGGTTAATGCTTTTCTCAAAGTCTCACCTTTTGTTTTCCTCTTAAAAGCCAGAGAAAAAAAATCTCTTGCTCAATATTAGGTCATTCCCTTATTTGTTTTTCTGTAAAAAACCATTTTCATATTCATTTTCTGTACTTGAGTTCAAGCTTTGGATACAGTATTTTCCTACCTGTGAGCTGACAAGGTTGTTGATTTTTGACTGTTATTTTCTTCCATATATTTAATATCTGGTTTTTAATTCTGATTTATCACAAATGCATGTGTTCAACTGAGACCTTTAAAACAAGTTAAAACAAGTTAAAACAGACTTAAGCTGAAGACATTCCTTTTCCTGTCTATTTTTTTCTAAATTATTAGTTATATATTTTTAACATAATTCTTAACTGTGCATTGTCTTTATCTTGGCTTGTATTCTGAACAGTAAAGCAGTAATATCTAATACAATTATTACCTTATTGGTCAAACTACCATATATATACAAAGCCAGAGTTTTTACTTACAGTTATATAAAATGGGCTAGTAAGTTTTTAAATTTTAGATGAGACTGGAAGTTCAGATAGTTTTGGGGACACTGTGTTCATATACAAGTACACTGAGAGGAAGATAAAGCTCATCTTGAAGTGCCCGTATCACTGCTATATTTGCTTTATTGTCCCATAGGCTCTTGAATAGCACCTGAATTCCCTCCAATGGCATAAATAATTTGAAACATCTTGTGCTTGATTTGAAGCCCATAGAAATCAATTTCTACATCAGACTATATTATTTATGTCTGCCCTTCTTTTCTCCTCTTTCTCTTTCCAGTAATTGAGTAACCATGGACATTTTGGAACAAGAGACTGAGATGCCCATTTTACATATACTAAATTATGTATATAGAAATCCTACAGATGTACTTTAGGACCTCCTAGCATTCTTTAAACCAGACTACACCTTGGTCTTCACAGGAAAAGTATAGAGAAACACACTACAACCCAGTTTGGAGAAGTTAGGCATTTTTAATTATTCACCAGTTTGGAGACATAAGTCTTTTCTAGAAGACAAGAATTAAAGAGCTTTTGCACTCTACATTTGGGTTTGCAAGAGAAGATGGTATGATAACTTTCTTTTCTTGCTGTAAACTCTGAATAGATATCCCTAAAATATACTGATATATACAACGGTACTAGATTATCTACCTCTCTTCCATGAATTTTCCAGTATTTTATAATTTGTTGTTCTAAGCAATAATTTGTAAATCAAGAGACAAAAACATGTTTGATCAAACAGACATGAAGCCTATTTACACCTTTCTTTTTAATAATTAGTACATGTACTAATTTGCTTAATAAATCATGACAAAAGATTTGCGAAAACATATACTTATTAAGGATTAGTACAATAAAACTAAAAAGCTGTATCTGAAATAATGTAAATTAATCTTTTTCAAATTTATAATGCACTCTCAAAAGAAGTATTTTGAAGCATAGAAGTAGATAGAAATATCATGTGGTAATATGTGTCAGCTTGATAAATAGCTTGAGGTTTTAGATTAAAGTACTAAAATACCTGAACTGAATTCTCATTCAAAAATAGTAAAGAAAAATTGATAACAGGTATTTTTAGAATGATTTCTGAAATTGTATTTTCTAAATAAGATTGCAATGTCACGATAAGAATAACAGAATATTAAAAAGAGTAGGCAATAGTTGTCCAGATTATGTAAGAAGTTTCCAAAACACTGGCTTGTAGTCAATTTAATTTCCAAATATTTTTTTAATTTTTCAGAAAACATTTCTTCAAGATGCTACTTAGTGTGGTATATCTTACAGTAGTTAAAAAGCTTATCTGGAACTGCTTTTCTGAAGTATGGATAAATTTGATTTACTTAAATAGGTACTTCCCTATTTTGGCTATTATGAGACCATTAGTATACTAGGATAGAAAAAATTTTCTTATGGTATTTTCTCTTACACTTGGTAACTTTATGGGAATTACTAAGGTCAGTTATGTAATCGTTTTAGCAGCATGAAAAATTAAATTGGACAGACTTAGAAGTGTATCAAACTCTCCAGATATTGATGTCATTAGAAAAGCTGTACATGCTCAAAACATGAGGCAAACATAATCTTTTCCTGTAGTTTCACTGCTCAGCTGTTTGGTCAATGTCCCCCAGTGGATGAGGAAGAGAATTGGAAGGGTAAAAGATAGAAAACTCATGACATGAAGACAGTTTAATAGGGAAGGCAAAAGCTGCACACACATAAGCAATGCAATACAAGGAATTAAGTCACTGCCTCCCATGTCAGACAGGTGTTCAGCCAGCTCCAGGAGAGCAGGGCTCATCACAGCTCAGAGTGACATATGGGAAGACAAATATCATCACTCCTAACATCCCCCACTTCCTTCTTCTCTCAGCTTTATAGGCTAAGAATGATGCCACATGGACTGGGATATCCCTTTGATCAGTTTGGGATCACCAGTCCTGTCTGTTTCTTCTCTCACTTCTTGTGCACCCCAACCTTCTCACTGGTGGCACTGTTTGAGAAGCAGAAAAGGCTTTGGTTGTTTGAGCAGTGCTTAGCAATAATGGTGGAAATATATCCGTGTCATTAATACTATTTTGGCCAAAAATCCAAAACACAGTGTTGCAGGGACTGCTGTAAAGAAAATTAACTATATCCCAGCCAAATCCAGTATATTGTGTTATTGACTAAGTACGCATCACAAGCTGCATTCTTTTCATTTCTAATTTACTGGTTTCTCTCTATCAACTTCAAGTTTCTCATATGGGAATTGAAGGAAGTATTAAAACATTTTTAATGTGTATGTACATGGCTATTTCTGCATCACATTGCATCATCTTCCTGAAGTGAAGCTCATGGATGATAAAAATTCCAATTCATCTTTGACACAAGGTTACAGTGTCATATCGATCCTCAAGCTGATTGATGTTATGTGGCAAAATGATATTTCTGTTTCTGGGAGAGGGCATAGAAAGGTAGAAAATTAAGATCTAAAAAGATATTTTTTAAAAAATATTCACTCATTTACAGCCTTTTAAAACAGAAGTACATTTCCTGAATACTAAATGTATATGAGGATGCAGCAGAGATTTGTAACTTATTTTTGCATGCCTAACTTATGAAAGGAACATTATCAGCAAAAAGAGGATTATTGCTGTGTTCCCAAATGAAACAAAGGTCTGTCCTGCATGAATCCGTTTCCTCCTTTTGAGTTATAATCCTACAAAACATGCCAAATGTCATCTGACTCTTTATACACAGAAAAATAAAATGGACCAGTGTATATGTTTGTCTTCTTTCAGACCAGTGGATTTAGCTCTTTATTAGCAGTATTCATCAATGTCAGCATTTCTGAATTAATGAATTCTGCCTATTCCAGATAAGTGGGAATCTGTTATTCTATAATAATAGTAATAGTTTTTTCAGATTCCCATTAAAGGAAATTTCTAAAATACTGCATTATGCAACAAACACTTATTATCAATATTGTCAAAAAATAGAATTCAATATTAAAATGGCCTTAGGAATACACTCCTCAACAATGTAGACTGGTAAGGTTCTTTGAGATAAAGACATGAAAATTAGAAAAGAAGTCTGAAAAGTCAGATTAATTTACATAGAAATCATAGATTAATAGATGATAGGGATGTAAAAAGTCTCTACTGTGTATGCATTTTCCTGAACAAACTATTTATTAAGGCCTTTAAGACATGTGATTCACTAAAAGGCTCAGCTTTATCTCTTAACTAGTTTCCACACAAAAACAATTTAGAAACTGTTTCATTTAGTTGAGTTACATTTATATTAACATACAATACTAGCCTCATCTTGTAGTTAAAAGACTGTCATTCCCCTTAAGACTTTTGGAATCCTCTAATTTAGAGAAACATATCCTGATGAAGTATATATAAACTGCTGTTTGGAAATCCAAGTAGCAATGCATGAGCTGACATCAACACAGAAAGCTAAGAATCACAAAAGAAGGGTGGAGTTGTTTGTTTGTTTTCTTATACAAGTTTGTTTGTTTCTTATTTTCTTATATATTCTTTCTCCTTTTTCTCTAAATAGCTAACTGCAAATGTTGAGTTATGGCCTCTGCTATTATCTATGAAACAGAAAATATATTTGGAATATTGGTAATGGATGGTGGTGGAATAGAGTAATGCAAAGAGTTAATTAAAAGAGTAAATAAAAGAGCTAATAAAATAGTAAAGCAAAGATTAATTAACCTACTTATGGTATTAAGGAAGAATTGTTTGTTGGAGGGAAAATAGGAGGAAGGAGAAGGAATGGAGGGGAGCTGAGAAGGCTTTCTGCCTACTGAAGGACTGAGGCTGTGCTCAAGGTGTGAATGAAATGTAGTGTTACTGGGCTGGTAACAGCTGAGATAGAATGAGCTAACAAGTGTTGTTAGATTGAAGTGCCTTTAAACTGAGCTTAGGCCTCTGATCTGTTCAATATTTTTTATAGGAGAACCATGTTGCATTTTCTCCCTTTAATTCTGGAAAGCTTCTGTTGGGATTTGTTAGTGTCATTCACAGTTCTGCTCTTAGAACCTATTTTTTTTTCCTGTACCAAATTAGAAGCAGTGAAACTACTTTTAAGTGAATCACAATGACTTAAAATTGAGCAGAATATTTCTTCCATTAATTCACCATTGGCAGACTAGTTATGTATTTCAGTATTTTTTGAGACAATTTTGAAAGCATATTTGCTTTTTTTCATATATATATATATATTTGGTTTTGATAGCTTCTCTCTATCTAGGTATTATATCAGACATACATTGTTAGCAGTCTCTTCAGCTGAGATCTCTGATGAATAACAGCAGGGATTTCTCTCATGTTTATATGTTTTAGAAGTATAATTACATGGAGTAGAATTCAGCTTTAAATTTAGAACTCCAGAACTGCCTTTGGTAAGTTTTTATTCTCACAAATATTGCACAGAATCAGGTCTAGCATGCAGGTTACTGAACCCTCAGTAACAGTTGTGGCAGAATTGGAGGTACATGGTGAAAGACAATTGTTGTTCAAGGATGTTGTGACACGGCAGGCAGAAATTGTTCAAAATTATTTAAGTAGTGAAAAAACTTGTATTGGAGAGACAAAAGAGGACACAGTTTTCTTTAAACTTCTTCTCATTCATGAGAAATGAGATTTATGGCATACAGTTTGTTTATAAACATTGGAGGGTCTTTCAATATAGATCTCTTGAGGTTGCAGCTGTTGGCCATTCCTGTTCATTAATCTCATGCTGTCTGAGAAAGTCCTGTTGGAATGGAAGGAAACTTACTGCTGACTGCAATACAAGTAAAAGCCATGCTCTGGAAATGAACCTGGTTGTGATATGGAAATTCCTACTCCTAACAGTGTTCTCTCTGTCATGGATCAAGCATGAGCCAGTGATAAATAACCCATGTCATTAGTGTGCTTCCACTGCTGGGGAGGGTGTGAAGAAACACCATGGATCCTATGGGCTTGAGACACTGCTGTCCTGGTGGCAACAGCTTGTGCTGGGCACCCAGCCACCCTCTGCTGAGCAGATGGGGAGCAGTGGGCATGCAGGGATATAACTCAGGAAACGGAGCATGCTGAGAGAAGAACCCTCAGTCAGGCTGTAGCAAGGTTTGAGAAGTTGGGGCAGTCTTCAGTGTGTTACTCCTGGAGGGCTGATGTCCTTTGCTTACACAGGGACACACACTTCTGCATATCTTCCAAACTGATTAACCCTTTCCTGGAGTTCAAATTATCTCCAAAATCAGGCTTTTTTTGTTTTTTTGTTTTGTTTTTTTTTTTTTTACTTTTTTTTTCTTTTTCTTCTCTTTTGTTTATTTTGGTGCAAAGTATAAGATCAGTGAGATATCATGGTGCTCTTACCTTCCCTTTTCATGCATCAATGTCTCTAAAAATTCCTTTATCCTGGATTCATGTTTTTTTTCCCTAAAAATCGTCTGTCTAGGTTTATTTAGTATCATTTCTCTTCTTGTCTACATAACAAGAACTTAAAGACCTTCTTGATCAAATACATAACTGGGCTATGTTAGGGTCTCTATGTCAGATGGCATTTATCCAAATACTGTAATTCTAAAGTCTATAAACCTGACAGTAACATAGTTTGACCATGTCCTTCATACAAATAATGTCAATTACTTCTACCTGTGACTGAAGCTGTGGTAGCTCAAATGTATTAACTTATGATTCTCTGACAGGAAGTCAAAGAAAAAAATGTGTCTTTTTATACATAAAAGAAAGCTAATGACAAAAATCCACCCCACATTGTTCTTCCACAAGTAGAGAGAACATGTAATCCTTATATAAATATTTTAAATTCTGAAAAAAGGGAGCCAATGAAGTTAAAAGCATAAGAAGCTGGTCCTTTTTTTTTTTATTAAGTAGTAAACTTAAATCTTTTACACTCAACTTTTTATTAAATGATAATTATTTGCTTCATCCAAGAAAAAGCCCTTCCCAAACTCCTTTTTCAGGTGTGACTTATTATTTTATAAAGATTATAATTCTCTGCCAACCCTCAAAGTGCATAGGATCTTTTAATATGCTGCAGGAATTTTGCTAATTTTCTTGATTTTATTAAGAATCTCTGTCTTCATTAATGACATAGAAATTGTCATTACAGATAGATCCTGTGACATAGTGAGTTGAAATGAGGAATTAGGTTGTATTTATACAAAGATGGTAGAAACACAGAACCATCACAGAATGGCTTGGAAGGGACCTAAAGATCATATCTAGTTCCTACCCTCCAGCCATGGACAGGGATGCCATCAATTATATCCACTTGATCAAAGCCCCATCCAACCTGGCCTTGAATTGTTCCAGAGGTGAGGCATCCACAGCTCCTCTGGGAAGCCCATTGAAGTGCCTTTGAGTAAAGAATTTCTAATCTAACATAATCTGATCTAAAGTCTCTCCTCTCTTAGGTTAAAAATATTCCCCCTTGTCCTATCATTATCCGTGTGAAAAGTCCCTCTATTTTATACTCCCCCTTTCAGTACCAAAAAGTGCAGTGAGCTCTCCCTGGAGCATCCTCCTCTCAGTGCTGAACAAGCCCAGTTCTTTCAGCGTGTTCATAGGAGAGGTGCTCCAGCCTTTTGATCGTCTTTGGGACCACCTCTGGACCTACTCTGACAGACTCTTGTCTTTCTGCTGCTGGGACCCCAGAGCTGGATACAGTGTTCCAGGTGTGGTCTCATGAGGGCTGAATAGAGGGGGATAATCACTTCCACTGACCACCTGGCTGCTGCTTTTGATGCAGCCCAGAATGCATTTGGTCTTCTGGGCTGCGAGTGCACATTGGTGTGTAATTTCCAGCTCTTCTTCCAAAAGAACGTCCAAGTCCTTGTCCACAGGTCTCGTCTCAATGAGTTCTCCCAATCTTTATTCATGCCTGGGTCTGCCCTGACCCAGGGAGAGGACCTTGCACATGTATTTGTTCCCATGGACCAAATTCTCAAACTTGTCCAGGTCCCTGCAGGTGAAAACCTATCCTTCAGTTGTGTAGACTGCACTGCTCAGCTTTATGTTATCTGCAGACTTTCTGAGGGTGCACTTGATGGCACTGTGTCATTGATGAAGATGCTAAAGAAAACAGGTCTTAAGGTAGAAAATCATATATATTAATGGTACTTGCTGATCCAGATTTAGGAAACTAAAAAATCTAAGATTGAAATTCTGGGGCACTGATACAAAATATTCTTATAAGAGAATGAATTAATGCTTTCCATAAAAAAACTTTACAAAGCAACAAAAATACATTTTTATAGTCCCTTTCTGTATCTTCAATCAGTATCAGCAGAATTTCTTTTCAGATTTTGAAATGTATAAAATTACATAGTTAATATTACTAAATTTCAAAATACTATAAGATTAGTTGTGCTCTTTCCATATGGAATCTTACTTCTACATGAACTTATGTATGAATTTAGACAAAATCTCAATTTAAGCTAAAATCATGTCCTAACAACTGACAATAGAAACAGCTATACTGCCTTTATGATTGGTTTGCATGTAGACAGTTTATGTTTAACAGCCATTGTCAGAGCACTCTCATAAATTGTTCTATTCTGGGTTTTTATTGTTCTACAGTGTGTATTTAAAATGCAGAATTATATGGCAAATATTTCCACCATGAAATTGTGTGTCATGTGAAAAAAATCATTCTAAAATATATTCCCAGTAAAATTCTGAATTAATTGTTTTGTCAGCCACCTTTAGGCTAACTGAAACTGACATGAATTTTCATTTAGCATTTAACAAAATCTACATGGAATATACCACTTAGCATGGGATGAAGTTTCTCCCACCTGAAAAAGATAGACATGGCAAGTTTGTTGTGGCACTTCAAAGAAATTGCAGTTATTTACAACCTTAGATAAGTAATTGCCCAAGAAGAAACTCAAATGCTATAATGTTTATCTTAAGAAATAGATAAAAGAATGCTTAAGAATCACTGCAGCTTAAATGTAGGAGGAATATCTGGCAGTGAAAATTGTCCTGAAGGACATCTAACATGACAGTTTTGTTTATCATGTTTTTAAATTTCATCTGTCAATTTAATAGCTTCTGCACTATGTGAAGCCAAAAGCCTACATGGGAAAGTCTCCTTAACATACTTCTTTATTGGGAAGATAGAGACTTTCTTACACATTAGCTACAATTTGTGATGTAAATGTACAGCAGAAGGGAAAAACACCACCATATTTTCAATTAATTCCATTCGAACTAAGTTTTTATTGTAAATCTGCTAGAAATAAAGCACAGAAAAACCCGGAATCTCTGCTGATTTCTGATGAGTATAGCTAGTGACAGTCTTTATGCCTAAAACTAGTATGAAATCAATAGGAGCACAAATGTGGTAAAATTGGTTCGGGAAACTGTAACAGCATACACTGAAAACACTACCTTAAAAAAAAAAACCTAAGTGGAGGTAGGTATACAGAACCTCTATCCTCTCTTTGACAAATACATAAAATAATTTGCTGCATTTTAAATACTGTGGTTCTATCAAGATTCTAGAAATAAAAAATGGACTTTTTAATTGGTTTTCTCCATGAAAACTATTTATTCTTTTTTATAGATCCATCACAGAACCATAGAGTCATAGAATACCAGGCTGGAAAGAACCTCCAGAATCATCTGGTACAGCCTTTCTTGGCAAAAGCACAGTCTAGACAAGATGGCCCAACATCCTGTCCAGCTGAATTTTAAAAGTGTCCCACACTGGGGAATCCACCACCTCCCTGGGGAGATTATGGCAATGGCTGATTATTTTCATTATGAGAAATTATACTTGTGGGTCCACTCAGAATCTTACCCCTCACCTTTTACATGTGAGTCCTTATAAAAAGGGAGTCTCCATGTTTGTAGCCACCCTTTAAGTCCTGGAGCATGGTGACAAGGTGTCCCCTTCTCTAGGCTGAACAAGCCCAGTTCTCTCAGTCTTTCCTCACATGGAAACTTCCCAGTCATTGATCACCTTTGTGGCCCTTCTCTCGACCCTCTCCAGCCTGTCCACATGGTTTTGTGCAGTGGGAGCAAAACTGAACACAGTGTTCCAGGTGTGGCCTGGCAAGCCCTGAGCAGAGTGGGACAGTGACTTGTTTATCTCTGCTGGGGATGCTGTTGCAGATGAGCCCAGCACCCTGCTGGCTTTCTCTGCAGGAGCAGCACACTGCTCCCTCACACTGAGCTGGCTGCCCACCAGGACCCCCAGGTCACTTTCTACAGAGCTGCTTTTCAGTGCTGTTTGATTCAGATAAGGAACAGAACAAGCAAAGTACCTACTTTTATGGAACTTGGGATGTTTCTACTCTTGTATAAAGATACTCTAAAAAGACACATCAATCCATGATTTAAAAGTTGAAGATTTTCTGAGATAACTATTCACAAACTGCAGATCTAGAAAAAAACCTGCCTATAAATAGGGATTCAATATTTACAGATCCACATTTTACCCTGGAATTTAATATAGAAAATTTCTGACTCACCAAGAATATTGCTTTATGATAACTTATGAATAATAGTGAATTATACAGCTAAATCAAGGTCACCTGAAAGATATTTAACATATTAGTCATAAGATCTATGGTGGAGTTCATTAAATGCATTTATAAACTGCATAAAATGTGTTCTCTTCACAATGGTTCCTTGAAGAGTTACTCCCATGCTGATGAAAAAATGCACAATATTTGCTAATTACACTATTTTCCCCATTTTTGTTCTATTCTTAGTCTTTATGGTTATGGATATCATAGATAAATTCACTAAGATAACTTAGGAAACAAAAATAATTTAATATAAGTTGAAAAATTGAAAAATTAAATCCATTGGCTTTTATATAGTCTGGGGTGTAAAATAGTACTTTTCTATCTCTTTTGTTTTAGTACCCTAGGTCAGGGATTATGTGATAGTTCATTGTATAAAGAGCAATACAAGATAAAGTAATATAAATTAGCTATACAGTACAGTGGTGATATACCATTATTGTGATGCATTGATGCCAAGGGATTTATGCATTTGCAGGTTATTAAGTGTGCCAGAGGACTTCTGAAAGGAGTGACAGATTTTGGATATCAAACCCCATTCCTCTATTTAAATTTTTTTTATAAATTTTGATTGTTATTCAGTACCCATGTAAATATGAAAATCCTATATATTCCCAAATCAAAAAAATTCACACCAAATAAAATCAAAACAACCTAGATTTCTTCATTCTTAGGTGGATGCTCCCAGATGAGACTCCAGTTCTCTTTGTCTGCAGTCA
>NC_031770.1:91000678-91078123 GCF_001522545.3 Parus major
AAAAAAAAAAAAAAAAATGTATTTCAGAGGGGATAGTAGCTGAGGAGTGAAAAAATCTGAATTTTAATCCTGTCAAGTTGAGGCAAGAACCTCAACTCCCACGTAGAGGCCAAGAACCCAGGCCTCCCACGTAGTCTGAGTGTTGTAACCAATAGGCTATTATGCAAATACCCACGGCACTGAGATATAAAGTGACTGTGATTACTGTGCTTTGTGCTGAGTTCAGTGCTATCAGTGTGTGGGAGCCATGTTCAAAATAGGCAAGTTGGGTCCAACTGTGTTGTTTTATTTGTAAATCACCCAAAACCTTAGCTGTTCAGATACTGTCTTCAGTGAAGGTATCTGATCTTCTGGAAGTTACACTAATGCATCTTTTGATGTCAGGGGAAAGAGATGAAAATCTAAGCACTCCACATATTCATATGCATTATAGTCAGGGATTTTTTTGAATGTTTTAAATTGAATTGCCTAGATTTTATATTGGCATGCTTCAGTCCTTTTCTGGGCTGCAGTAGTTCATTACAGCTTAATAAAAATTTGTCTTAAAGAAAACTCCTTTTATGTATATATAAAGTTGATTTTTTTTGTGATTATTATTGATGCTGACAATTTGTTTGCGAGAATGGTTGTGGCAGTCAGACTGAAATTCTTGGTCATTCTGAGGGTGGCCAAGGAAGGAAGAAAGGGAAGGATTTTTCTGTGGGATACTGGTTGCCTCAAAACAATTTGAAACCTCAATTTTTTTGTTTCACAGCTGTTTCCAAGTTTGTCACTTCCCTTTTTCCTCCCCCCTGATCCAAAGGTTTCTGTGGGGTCTTTTGGGTTACTAATGACCCCAACTAGGGGAAAGAGTAAAGCACTGGTGGCTGTAGTTAAGCTATGGTGTTAGAATCATAGTTTAGGTTGGAAAAGACTTCTGTGATCAAGTCCAGCCTTAATCCAGCACTGCCAAGTCTACCACTAAACTATGCCACTTTAGTTTCACAGGTATGCATCTTTTAATGTCTCCAGTGATGGTGACTCCATCACTTCCCTGGGCAGTCTGTTCTAGTCCTTGAGCCCCCTTTCAGGGAGGAAATTTTCCTTACCATCCAATTGAAACTTCCCCTGGCACAACTTGAGGCCGTTTCTGCTTGTCTTGTCACTTGTTAGCTAGAAAAAGAGACCAACCCCAACACAGCTACAGCCTCCTTTCAGGTGGTTGTGGACAGGGATGAGGTTCTCCCTGAGCCTCCTGATCTCCATGCTAAACAACCCCAGCTCCCTCAGCTGCTTCTCATGAGGTTTGTCTTAAAACCCTTCCCCAGCCTTGTTGCCCTTCTCTGGAATCCCTCCAGCACCTCAATGTCTTTTTTAGTGAGAGGCCCAGAGCTGAACACGGGATTTGAGGTGCAGCCTCAGAAGTGCCAAGATCAGAGGGGCAAAAACTGCCATTGTTTTGCTGGGGTTTCCATGAAGTTCTTCAATTAAGTCTTGATAAATGCATGTAACTTGTTTTGGCTAAATCAGTTCAACCAGTTAAGTCAATTTAAAATAACAGCAAAAGTGAGAAAATGAAGACTCTAACCTGGATTTGCCACAGTGGGTACACTTGCATGAGCTGCCAAGTGAACTACTACTCTAATTACCTTATTTTCAGTGCTTTTTTTTTACTTAGCCTAAGTAATTAGCCTCACTAATTAGGCTAGTGAGCATTAGCTTTTAAAAGCATGGGGTTTTTTTCTTGCTTTTTTTTTCCACTCTCAGTAGGTCCTGGGAGCCAGCAAAATCAGAGCTACATAAAGGATGTTATATTTATGTATTTTTAACTGGTAAGGGTTAGTACTGTAGAGCATACCATGCACAGGATTATCAGTTTGTGGTAATTAGTTAATTACTTCCATTGATAAACTGAAGCAACCTGTAACTATAGGAGAGAAACCTTCAGAACCCTATTGAATGTTTTGTAGAATTGTTTTCAAAATGGCATGTTGAGCTTTCCATGGATAGCTAATACACATTACACAGCTTCCACTGGATCAAAATGGGCTTACTTCACTATTCTCTAACTAAAATAGGAGTAGAGAAGGAAGAAACTGAAAAAAAGCATGAACAGGGCATGCAATTCTTTTCTTAGTATAGCTTTTGGGAAAAAAATTTAAAAGTATCCAAAAATAAGTGTTTTCTTGGGAAGGGAATGCCAGGAAAAATGAATTTTCTCCAGTAGTTAAAAGCCTGCAGGTTTTGCCCAAATCTTTGCAATGGATGTTAACACCCAGTCGTTAAATGAAGAAATATATGTGTTCTGCATCTCTCAGGTCCATTATTAATGGAAATAATTTTGTGGACATATCTTCCAAAAAGACGTATTAATTTATTCAAAATGCTCAGGCAGCTCTGAACAAAATTCAGTCCTATGAGTTATAGGAAATAGTGCAGGGCTTAACAAAAATTCTTAGCTTTTAGTGCATGTGACTTCATATGAAGTGGAAGACATTTTATTAATGGTAAAAAACCCAAACCAAAACCAACTTGACAAGGAGATGAAAATTGTACACATGTATATGTATATCTCCGTGTTACAGATTCGTGAGAGACATGACTTAGTCTCAAATAGTCTAACACTGGGTGAGTCATAGCATCTGCAAGGCATTATTTTAAAAGTATGTTGAAGTGGATCTTTCAGGGTGATTGGATTGGCTTCTTCGGCAAAAGTGTTACAAACACCCCCTATCTGTTAATATGCTAATAAAATTAATAAATTTCTATGAGCCAATTTTAACTTCTATTAGTTATTTCTGTATTTCAAGGCCTTTAAATCTTCCTCAAGAAAAGAATTGTAAGTTGATACTTAAGAGTAGTTTTGCTCAGTTTAGTGATATTGTTCTAGAAATGCAGGTATCAGTATTTGTTCTGAAATAGATAAAGGACTTCTGTAACAGTTATATGCTGTAAACAACTTATTTAAGTGTAGGCTGACAGTGGAAGCACAAAGTGAATAGACCAGATGTGAATACAGAGTTAGATATAATACATATAATATACAATATAATATACTAATATAATTATATATTAATAATTAATATAAGTAATATAATATGTTACTCTGAACACTCAGCCCTTTCCTGTGATAAATTACAATGTGTAGTAAAATAATATTTTTCATTTTTTGAAAAAACTAAATGAATATTGCAAACATAGCTTCTGGAGCAGCATTGTATTCAAGCCTATTATAATGCTGACTTGGTCCCAGTTTATAGCATAGTTCACATCATGCTACACTTTTATTCCTTCCCACAGCAAGTTGAAGGCAGGCTGTACACTTCTCTGTTAAACAAATGCACCAGTTTTCATTTAATAATGGCTCTAAATAACTGCTAAGTAGAACTACTATAATGCTATTAATATATTTCTAGTTAGTATTATATTTTGACAGAACAAAATAAGGAAATCTTAAGACTATGAAATGAATTCAGTTTAACAACTTTTTATCTTTAGAACAAAGTAAAAATAGATTATTCTGATCATTAGGTAACTTTAATATGCCTTCATATGAAAAGTTTTGGCACAATATTTCAGTGAGCTGAAATTTAATGCATAGGAGAATTGCATAATAGGGGTAAACAGACTATAGAATAAGTCTAGACAGGCAAGTCTTATTTTAACTGTGCTGCAAGAACAAGAGAGTTCAGCATATGATTGCACTATTGATTTAAATGCTTAAAGTTGTGCAATCAATACTCCATATGAAGCCATTAATAGAAAGAGGTCATGTCATCACATATAAGAGCTTGGGAGCCTTTTTCTGATTTTCATAATAGTGTTGATTGTGCTGCCAAAATAATTTGTGAATTCACCTTGTCAGGTGATTTGAAGTTCTGACTTGATTAAAATAGCATTTTTTTCTTTAATCAGAATTAAAGATTTAGCTTAGATTAAAATGATGCAAAATTAGTAATTTTGAATATATATAGGGACAGGCATACTTGGGGAGCACTGAAATTGGCCCTGCCTCTGTGAGAAATGCTTGAGAACCCATGATTCCAAACTGATGAAAAGATATGGACACTTTAATGAAATATTGCAGTTTCCTGATCTGATTTTTGGTGTGGAAATATTTTTAGTGATGCTCGAATTCCGATAAATTGGTTAAATGCTGTCTTCTCTACATGTGATCGGGAATTAGTTTTAAATATTAAATTTTTAAAAGATTTTATAGATTTAATTTGCATGTATTTTTTCTCATTTTTGAAGGACTTTGCTACATTGGTGCAAGATTTACATGCTAACTGGGGTGTAAATGGCAGATCTTCTGTGTTAAAACTGTGTCTTAATTTGTAAATTAAAAATAATATCTCATCTTTAGGAAGGTCTCACTTTCCTTCTTTCTTTTTTTTTTTTTTCCAATGACCTGAAACTACTCCAACTTATTTTGTTGTGCCATTCTTCAAACTGCCATGTCCATTCTCTTTTGACCTCTTACAGATTTATTTATATATGTATTTTGGAAAAGCTTCAGAAAGTAACTTTGGATTAAAGTAGTACTTTCCATTTCATATGGAAACTGAATTCAGTTGCCAGAGGAGGATTTTGGACTAAATGATGTATTATAAATGCATAGGATGAAACTGATACATGTGAACTTGAGGACTGCAGTGAGTGAAATGAGTTTATGCCACCAACAGACTAAATATGGAAATACACGTTTACCAGTGTGAGATGGTTATTTTACAAAATGATTATCCCTAACCTGTCAATCCTTCCATAGAAGGAAGCTTACCAAGTGCATTTTGAAATCTGGGGACCTCAAATTCACAACTGCTGGGCACCAAAGTCCACAGTTTCAGTACCCAGGTTTGTTTTGTGCCTTATTCTAATTTTGCCTCTGTTTTTTAGTCTCTCACCCCTGCTCACCAGAGCAGTTAAGAGTTTTCAGTGTGCTTCATACATAGACTCTTTTGCACTCAGTTTTCTAGATAATTATTATAACTTTTAAACTGAAAATGAGAATTCCATTTATGCTCAATATTGTCTTAGTACAAGCCACAATGCAGCATCCTCTGCTGCTTCTCCTGTGCTCCATCACAGGGCCATGGGTTGAATTTCCTTAGCTCTGTGGCCTGATGAGAAACTAATTGTCTGAAGACTGTTTTTAGGTTTTCCTTGGATGGACAAGACAATGATATCTCTAGAAACACTGTGAGGAAAGTGGTTGAGGAAAGAAAGCACAAGGAAAACAGGCCTGCCATTTTAGCAGGAGTCTCTTGTACTAAGTTAAACACAACAATGAATCTGGAAAAACAAACATTTTCCAACTTCCATTTAGTGTGGAGTTCCTTTTATTTTTTTATTTTTTTATTTTAATTTAAATTCTGACCCATTTATAAACATCTATAGTCCAAAAATTTGACTGCACTTTTCAGCTGTAAGTAAACATCATTAAAAAATGCTACTTTTTCCTACCAAAATTACTATTCTTACATTGGTAATCTTCTATTAACTTGTGAGATTTTATACATATTTGCATTTAGGTCTAAGAATAGATTTAAAATAGTTGAAGTTATGTCATAAAAGAACAATTATGAGTATAAAGAGAGGAAGACAGCTAGGGGACAAAGGTTATATATGTGATATAGCAACACACACATAAAAGTGTTTTTGTTAGTACTTGCTTCCATTTAATTTTGGACCTTTCCCTTGATATTGATAAAAGGTGATAGACTTTATTTAATCTTGAATCTCCCATTCAAATGAGTAGTTTTGCTGATGAGAAAAGAACTGCTCAGTAAGCAAGAGCTTATAATAAAGGCTGTAGAGTTTGTAGTAACCTCAATAAAAATGTTACAGTCTTCCAGAGAAAGTATTAGGCTAGATACCTATGTCTGCAATATCTGTGCTCAGAGATAAGAAAAATACTTTATGGCTCAACACATAAGTGACTGTAGGTTATTTGCCCTTGTGCTTTGGTCTGAAACCAGCACGTTTCATGACTAGAAAAATATTTCCTGAAAGAAAGAAATGCACATCTATCAGACATACAGGAAATAAAAGATTTCCCTATGTGTAAGAAACTTCAGTATCACACCAACTAATCAATATGAGAGATTAAGCCTAGGTATCTGCCAGAACTATCTGTCTGTTTGGAGATTCTGGGACTGATTCAAGGCTTTGAATCCCCTCTTCCTGGATAGCTTCAGAGTCAGAAGTTCAGTTTTGGTTTTTTGCTTATTTTTGGCTTTCCAGTTTGATGGTTTCTCATTATCAAGTAATGGCTTCAAAGTTTCCAGGGTATTCATCTAAAGTCTAATATGATGTACACACAGTGTTTTTTATTTATAATAGTGACAAAGAAGTACCTGAAACACGTAAAAGGAGATAGTCCTTTCTGTAAAGGGTCCTATTGCAAGCAGAAAACACCTGAACAACCTCCACCTCCTCAGAAGAAGCATACATGGTTTCTTATTGCCAGCTGTGTAAGCTCATCAGAGAGTGGAGTACATGATCCTATTCAAATGATCCTGTGCAAACATCAGGGATGGGTTGGATGGGGCATGGAGCTCCCTGGTCTAGTGGAAGATGTCCCTGACCATGGCAGGGCGATTGGAATCAGATGGTCTTTAAGGTCCGTTCTAACCTGAGACATTTTAAAATTCTATGAAACCTTTCAAACTACTGTGAATTCCTGGGTATCTTTTGGAGCATGACTAACTCCTGTATCTAGGTGTATCGCTCTCCTAGGTTCTTGTTTGATAATTTTCAGTATTTGGTTATCAGAAGGGGCAAGGCCTTCTACCGGCTAGGAGATAATTAGAGATAAATCCCCTTTCCTGCACAGATGAATAACTCACAACACTTTTTTAGATACCAAAAAAGTTATATACTTGGTAATGTTAGTGTTTGACTGAAATAATATTTCAGTCAAATATTTGGAAAAATTGACTGAAGTATTTGGACTGAGGCCCCACAGTATTCATTATATTCACACTGCTGAGGAATTCCATACAGTCTGCAAAGCCATGGCATATATCTATTGTGAAAAGAGAGGAGTGTAATGCATTGTCTTTACCTTCTGTTCTTCACTGTATCTTACAGTCAGATGGTGTCACAAAATCCATGGAATTTGGAAAGAGGAAAAAAAAAAGCTTGGAAAGTTCTTTTAAATCTGGAGGAAGCACAGATTGTTTCCACTCTTTTATCATTATGGGACAGCAGGGCTCAGGAGCTTTCCTATAATCCTCAATACATAAGAGACTTGAGTATGCCTGAGGGATTTTCACATTACTATTTTTGTAAACAATGCATTTATGCAGCTTTTCTGATGCATGGAATAAATTTTGAAACCAAGTGTAGTGAGATACAGTTGAGAAGAAAGCTCTAACTTAAAAAAGTTGATCAAAATATCTCTATAAAAACATGATTAATAGACAGAACAATAGAATTTAACTTAAAAAATCAAAATGAACAGCAAAGAGAACATAAGAATAGCCTTTTATATTCCCCTACAACTCAGATTAGTTCCTTCCTTTATTAAAGACTGATTTGTAAATTTTGCAACCCTAAAGGATGTGCAGTGATTAATCACTTCCTCATCCTTGTGTCCCTGTTTAGTTTTATTTAGTTTCATTTTTATGGAAAGAAAAATTGCCGAGTTGCTTCTCTTCTGTTTATTCCTGGGCTTTCAGAAGTTTTGCTTTCTGCTGATCCCTTTTTTCTCAGCTGTTGAAATTGATACATTTCTCATACTGTCAAAATAAATATGCTTTGACAGAATTGTAGTGATCTTAATGTCTAGCTGTAGTGTATGGTACTGGCAATATAATTTAATAACCAATTTCTTTTTGAAGTCAATTGCAAAGTATTCCTACTAAATCAAAACAGAAGATTTGAAATAGTTTCCCTCATTAAAAGCCTATAGGACTCTTTTACATGTAAAAAACATTTTATAAATGCGATTTTTGCTTCTAACAGTCTTGAAAGTATTTGTGTGTGTACAAATATATATACAAATATTTATTATATATATGCACACTATACATATAATATAGGTATATTATGTATATATGTGTATATATGTATATATATTCTATATATATATACACTATATAAATTAATGCATACATTTTTAGCAAGTTTACTGCTACTTCTATTGAAAAGTTAAGTTGTTCAGAACTTAGCTCAGTTGCTGCAGCTGTGCTATGTTCTTCACAGGGTTGAACCAAGTGGTAAAACCGCTTTTTCTTTTAAAGATTATAGACTAGAAAAGAACCCAGTACTTTAAAATACAATTAATACAGACTTTCAACTTTTCCCATCAAAGGAGAACTCTGTTCAGTTCATTAGACTAACGCTAATATAAGAGCAAATAATATTTTTCTTCTTTCTTATCATGAAAGAATATCTATTTATATATACACTTCTCTAGAGGAAGGCCTCATAAATGTTTTTTTTCTATTTACTTACATGAAGGAGATTTAAAATTCTAAAGTTTAAATTAAACATATTTATTTTGTTTTAAATTAAGCCTATTTCTGCTGGTTTCTCAGCAAATAAAGATTTGTAAGGCTTCCTCTTTCAATTTTAATGTACTTAGCAATCAATTTTATGTCTGTAATTTAGGAAAATAATAACTAATATTTTGGTGCTAATTCCTTTTGATAGAATGCTTACAATTTCTGGCAAGAAAATGATCTACAGAAAATTGTTTTCAGGATTTATATATTAGATAAGATTAATTCATTGAATAAATTTCACAGAGCCCAGAGAAATGCTAAAAAGTTTTTCAATAGTGATGGGTCAATTCCATGCTCAAATTGAGCATAAGAGATGTCCTAGAGGGAGGACTGGAATGACTTGTCTTTTCTAAGTCTGATGCATAGTTAAATGTATTGCTGAGTTGGAAAGGTGAGGTGGTATTTAGCATCTCATCAGGTAACCACATTAAGAGTTAGACATCTAGTCTCATCTCAGTTTGTTAAAAAGACAATGGAGAATGACATTTCTATGTGATTCATATTTTTGTAAAGTTTATATAGAAAATAAAATTGAACGATTCACACTTCTAAAACTCTCATCTATCTCTGAAATGGGAGTCTTGATGACTAGTTTGCATTACATGACCAACTTTGGGTGGTTAAATGTAAGTGAGAGTAATCCAGTCCACAATGATTTTACATATAGGCATAATCTGACATTTATAAGACTTCTAGAAAACTGTGCTACTGAGTTCAGAGGAAGAATCAAGTTTGTGTCAGAGTTGTGTGTTTAAAAATGACCACCACTCAGTGAAGTTGGAAGAAAGTTCTCAAAATAATAATGGGAAAAAGAAAACATGTATCCTTCCTCTGCACTGAGGAAGGTCTTAACAAATTGTTGTTGGATGTGGTCAGTTGGTCTGATTGCTGTAGAGTTTGCAATGGGAGAAAAATGAAGCAATTTTGAAGCAATATGTTTAGAATATGTTGCAGATATTGAAGAAATTGTGATTGCAGATTAAATGATACATGATAAAGAGAAAACATTGCTCATGGGACAGTTTGAATTTTGTGGGATAAAAAAGGGTTGGTAAGGTTAAAATGAGACTTTTTATATTTTCATTTATTTTCATACATGTTCTGTTTTCATTAGAAAACCAAACAAAAGCAAATCAAAAGCAAAAACCTGACATATTTTAGTCTCTAGGGTAGGGATGATAAGTAAAAAAAAGGAAAAAATTGACAGTAAAATTTGCTAACTAGTAATATATATTCAGGGTTGGTTTCTAGAGCTTTTTGTCTAGGCAGCTATGAATAAAAGTGAAGCTGAATTTTCAAAGTGTCTTTTAAAAGACCTCATTAAAGACTTAAGCAAGTTTATGAAAACCATGTATACTTCAGAGTGGACCTAATTTATGTTGCTCTGAATATCCACTACAGACACAAAGGGTAGCTCTAGGAAATCCTTTGTAAGTAGGAGCAGCAGAGCTAGACAGCAGAGTACCACACTGTTTTCTCTTGGAATACAGGCACTTTATCTTACAACACCAGCTGAGTCATTCTAAACATTTTACATTTTTGTAATTGCTTATTTGTTTCCAGGTTTCTTCAACTGAAACCCTTCTAGTGGAGCAAAGGCCTAGATTTTATCCTGGATCTCAGATCTTCTGCTTTCTGTCTTGGACAGTCATTGGCTAAAATTCAGAAATTGTTTGGAAAGTAGACTTGAATCCAGGTCTTCCAACTGTGTGATAAAAGAGCAACCCCACAGAGAAGGACTTAGGATACTGGTGGGTGCAAAATTGGACATGAGCTGGCAATGTCCACTTGCAGCCCAGAAAATCAACCATTTCCTGGGATGCAGCAAAAGAACAGTGGCCAGCAGGTTGAGGGAGGTGATACTGCTCTTATGGTGCCCCACCTGAGTGCTGCATCCATCACCAGGGCCCTCAGCACACACCATGGACCTGTTAGAGCAGGTCCAGAGCTGGGCCACGAAAATTACTACAGGGCTGGAGCACCTCTCCTATAAAGACAGGCTGAGAAGGGTTGGAGTTCAGCCTGGAGAAGGCAATGGAGAGAATGTATTGTGGCTTTAAGCCTCCTTGAAGTGAGCTTATTAAAAGGAGAAAGACTTTTCACCAGAGGCTGTAGTGCCAGGAAAAGGTTTAATAGTTTTAAATTGAAAGATGGTGGATGTAATGGAAGAAATTTTTTATGATGAGAGTGGTGAGGCAGTAGAAAGGTTTCTCAGAGAATATGTGGTTGAGCCATCACTTGAAGTGTTCAAGGTTTGATGGGATTTTGAGCAACTAAGTAAATGTGTCCCTGCCTATGGAGGAGGGGTAGACCGGCCCAAAACCATTCTGTGAACTTAAACTTGTGTTTGATTGTCACAGGAGTCATTGCCCCACAGTTTTCCTCCAGCATAAGCTTTTGAAAAGTATGAGGTATGCATAATTAAGAAGCTTTGGTCAACTAGACATCATATGTTTTTTGAGGCAGTTGCCTAAACTCTATAGGGGGAGCAGATTTTTTGCATACTTTTCCATAACATTTAATGAATGTTACACTCCTGGCATATTTCTCTTTGTGTGGAAATTTCAATCCTTCTTTAGAGGATAAATATAGTAAGTCTACTTGTATAAATTTTCTATCATAGTAAATATTAGAATTTGGAAAAAAGTGAAGCAACAAAATTGCAATGACCTAACTAAAAGTTCTAGATTTTATTTTTGATTACCTGCTATTCTTTTAAGTAGCTTATTTGTGTGAAGAAGAAGAGATGTGTTTTTAGGAGAGAACAATAATGATGTTGAACTGGAGAATGTTTACAAAGTTAGAGAAATGGTTAAGGAATGGAAGGAGACTGGATGTGAAGGAGAGAATTAAAAAAGTATGAATATGTGATCATACAACTAAAGACTATCATCATGCATAACTAAAAAAGCACAACCTATGTTTTTGTCTTTATTATTATTTTAATAGGATTACGGCATATATTTATGATTTTTCTCAGACTTTTAGAAACAAAGTCCCCAAACACTAACAAATCTGCCTTTCTTTGTCACAGCCATTGCATATGGATCTAGTTCTCTCTCCCACTTATTCTAGTTCAGCATTTCTTAGTTTTTCACATTCTGTGAGTGGAGGGTGTGAGTGTATGTGTGTGTGTGTAGCACTCATGCACACTCTGGTGATTTTGGAAAAACACCCCCTCTTCCTATGACACCATCCTTCGCTCCACTCTAAAGCAACTGGAAGCTTTGGATTTTTTTTACTGAAGTAGAACTAGAAAAATAAATAGCTGTTATATTAGCATACCCAAGAGAAATAATAAATTTTAATATTGGAAGGAATTGGGACAAAATAGCCTTAAAACATGTCATACCGCTCTTGTAAGAAATGGTGCAATTCAACAAAATAATGAGCACTAGCAGCAAGTGCAATACAAAAATGTCATCACTGCATTTATCCTTGATGAATACTGTATGAACTCAAATCAAAATATTTGTATAAATAGAATTCCATTGAAAGAGCTTTTATTTGCAACTGGTTTTAGTGCTAAATTGGATCAGAAAACAACTTTATGCTAGTAGAAAAGTTCACTAGTCAGGTTACTAAGAACATGGCACTGTTATTATCATGGAGAGGAAATCAGGACCTTCTCACTTGAAACAAAAAATACTCCAACTGAAAAAACCCTGCACTTACTAAAGCTTTCTTTATTTTCAATCTGAAATGAAAACAGCTTTGTTGCAAACAAAACAGATTATCAGCTCTTATATATAAGCAAAATTTGCAGGAATATATCACCATCACCTACCTGCTTATTTTACTGATTCACCCAGTTTTGTTAATTGCAACAATCTCTCTTGTTTATTGTTCTGTGCAAATATTTTTATCTTTGTAAGACGCAAGCTTCTGTCTCTGGACACATTGGTTTTGTAGTTCTGACCACACATCTTGTGTACAGATTAAGGAAAATCTGTCTGCTAAGGATAAAAACTAGTTTTGTTCAAGTACTTTGTCAATCATTTCAGTCACCACCCATTTTGAAAGGTAAATATTTTCAAAAAGTCTGTATGTGAAAACAGTGGTCTCATGGAAGTTTATGGTTCAAGGAATATCTTCCCACCATGCAAACCCAGTATTTCAAGGTTTTAGACACATTTTCCCACCCTGAAGTTGCCTATTATCAAATTATTTCACAGCTTTCTTAATTGTCTGATTGAAGAGCTGACCTCTAATACCAAAAATTCAGTTATTTTATGAGAATAATGTGTGTTTTTTCTCTATTATTCATAAAACTTTTTGTCTTTGTGGGAAAAGACTTTCAGAAAATTACTGTGGTTTTTAACTAAACTTTTTTGTGGCCTTCTGTAACGTGCTGATAGTCCCACAAGAAATTATATCATTCTCATGTGAATGCCAACATCCCAAAAGAAATTTCCAAGGTCATTCTCCAGCTCAAAGTGTCTGTAGATGTATCAAGATTGCCTGTTTGGAAGATTCAGCACACATTAGGCATAGTGTTGCAAACTAATAGATGATGTTCAGTGAACAGGGTCTGTGAAAATCAAGGACCAAACTGTTATATTCTTACAAACTATATTTTCCTCCTCATAAATGACTGCTCAGTGAAGTCTCATGGTGGCAGTCTAATCCATGTGTATTCCTTTCACTTGCTTCCTACTGAGACAAACAATAATAAAAATGTTTTAGGCAAGTATTAGGCCAACCAAAGCTCACATAGTATGAATTACTCATGACAACTTGCAAGATCCTCTTTGTTATAAAACAGTGGTTTAAGAAATTCAGTAATAGCTACCATTGCTATTAACATTGATTAGCTACTATAACTATTGATCAGCCTGGCTGTTAATAATGCTAATTTTTATTTGGTAAAAAAAACTAAATAAAAAGGCAAAGGTTTTACAAACAAAAAGGACCCAATGTATTTAGCTCCGTAAATATTTTCCATGAAGGTAAGAAAAGCAAAACCTAAGAATGGCTAATGTTCTCCTTATTAATGTGCACCTTATTAGGACCTTTAAATGAATAAGAGAACCAAAATATTTAAACATAACCTATTAATTGGCTGTTATTCAGAATCTGACATGGATAACCCTTGATGCTTGGAGGTCTATCCCTCCTCAGTGATACCCCCCATTTGGTAGAGCTGACCAAAGTCAGAGTCTGGTCTATTTATATATATCACTGACTGATAGCAGATGTCTAGAAAAACTAAGAATATAAGCATTTTTTCAAATATACTTATAGGTCTGTGTGTCTGAGAGACTTGCTAAGCCAGAGGTTTATATTTCCTTCTAAAATGATCTTAATGTATCTTCAATTCTTTTTTTTTTCTTCTTCTGCTGACTTCCCTATTGCTACAGTCCAACTGCTTTCTTGTTGAAATGAGTTCCACTGTTTATTTATACACTAGGTGAAAATATATCTCCTTTGGGTTTGAACATATCAGCACAAGGATTGTTCTGAGGAATAAAAACAGAAAAATAAAAACCAGAAGAATATTTTTTCTTACCCCTGTCATTCCATGTACCTCTCCTACCTTTGCCCTTAGCAGTCACTTTTGCACGCTAATAAATCAGTCTATTTAGGCTCCCTTTGCAGAAGCTATTTCCTGCTTTTAATCATCCTTGTAATTCTTATTTACACAATTTCTGATAAGATAGTGGATTTGAATTTTCATACAGACTTCAGATTAGACAGTAAGTTTAAGCAGGGTTTAATGATAATTCTGATTTTTTTTTCCACTAATAATTTAAAACATGGTGTTGACTTTTGACTCTTATGGTTTTATGGCCAAATTACTCCAACAGTCCAGCTACTTCACAATGGTTCTCCTGAGTTCTAATAGGTAGCTTGGAACCCATTTCTATGTGTGCAAAATTCATGATGGCCTTGGACACAGCAGTACTGTACCTGTGCCAAATGGAATTTCTCAGTATCACAGTCTTCCTGCAGCTCTTCACATAGCAAAAGCAAGTGAAATTGCAGCTATATTCTATATCTATTCTGTCCATCATACAACTAAACTAGCAAATAGTCTGTAAAAAAATTTAACAAATGCAGTATTACAGACCTCTTCCCTGCACTTGCTTTGATTTCTAGTCATGTATACAGGGCTTTGTCTCAGAAGCATAGAAATAGCAAAGTAATTGATAGAGTATCATTAAGAAGATCAGATGAGAGAGTAAATAAAAAAATGTCATTGCCAAAGAAGCATCTGAAAATGGAAGGAGGGCGGGCAGGAAGGAAGGAAGGAGGAATCATTGTATGTGCTGGAAATTCAACTAGTGTTAGAGTTGATCTGATGTGATGTAGCTGGTGAAGACACGCCAGCTTGTATCAACTGAAAATCCACAGTGTGTGACACAAAGACAGTTGGCTTAAAGAGGGCAGAAGATAAATAACTGAGAAAAGTCAAAGATATTTAGTAATAAACCTGCTTGTTGAAGATTTATATTTTTATGAATAGATCAACTTGCAGGAAGTGTATTGGGGGCTGTCTTATGTTCTTCAGGTACTGTAATTTCATCTGGTAATTCCTTTATGTGTGACCTTTAATGTTCTTTTCACTGACTCTAGTCTTTTTAATAGCCTACAGAATAAACACATTATAAAATTAAAAATACATGGTATGTCAAATTACAAGAATCACAAACAATATTTTCTTATTTTTAAAATAATTTTATTGATAATAAGTATGGTATTTCATGATCAGATTTTGTTTACAAACTATGAAATTTTGTGAATCCTAAATTCGTTTTTAAAATTCACTAATACTCCAGATTTTTTCTGTGAAATTGTAAGAACATTGTTTGTATGGACTGGGTGACTGCAGCTTGTGACCATACCTTGATGTACACAGCTTCAGGTATAGATTGCAGTGACAGAAAGAAAATGTTATGGTTACAGCTAAAGCAAATAATCAATTTAAATAGTCAATAATGTAGCTGAAGCGTCACATAACATTTTGCTGTCTTCTCTGCAAGCCATTGTGGACAATTTAATTTTAGAATTTCTATCACAGGAAGCCATATGTTCAGTGTTTTTCACATACATATGATCATGTTCCTCCCTGAATAAGGAAAGTTGTAGACAGAAGGGTGAACTGGGAGTCAGGTGGGCTAAGGGCATGACAGAAGTGAGCACTTCCAGGATTTCAAGAGAAAATCATAGCTGTAGTTTAATAACTATTATGTTGCTCAGTGAATTAATAATGTATAGTTACTTGTATAAAAATTGTGGAGTTGAAAAGGCTTTTTATTGTTGGGGATAAGAATCTTCTAACTAATTAGAGCTTGTTTTGTGGTATCTGCTAATTGAATATTCACCTCAGTTAACATAAACATGTTTTCAAATGACTGCTATTTTCTCTGTCTTTATGTTTTGTACCAGAAATGTGCCTGTCAGGTGAGATGTGAGACAGCATGACATAATGCAGTCTGATGTAACATAAGTGAAAGCCAATATTTTAGATTCTTATCCTGCTGTGGTCGAGGACCATGTGCAATCTCCCAAAAGCATGCACACTTCTGTTGAGCCATTCTAGTAGCTTCCCATTCGGATTTTTCTGCTCCTGGAAGCAAGACAGATATGTAAATCATTAGAGTCTGTATTTACCGAGTGGATTCTTCTGTCACTGAGATCTGTGGATTCCTTGGCATTGACTTCAGTGGGTGTATGATAACACACCTGGACACTTCCATAGTCAGATAATCTGTGCTACTGTTCAGAAAGGCTAGGGTCTCAGGACCAATGCCTTCCACCCCTCATCACCCCCATACCTCAACTATTTTATTTAAAGGCAGGTCACTTGATTATCACAAACATCAAAGCAAATAATTTTAGGCCTAGAGAAAGGGCACACAATGTTGTATTTTTACCTTGTCTAGAAAATTGTTTGCATTAGAATACGTGTTGAACCATAAGGGTATCTAAATTAAAAATCTAAAGAATCTTAAAGAATCTCCATGTCATTTTGTGTAAGCAGTGACTATGAACATTAGAATAGCTCACAGGTCTGAGAGCAATTCTGCACCACAGACACAGGCCTGACATGGCAGATCAGCCTACGTTTCACCCACCCTGGCACAACCAGCTTTAGCAGTGCCAACATGAATATCATCTACTTGCTGTGCTGCTTCTGGCTCTGCATTTCCTGTCAGTCACACGGGTTCCTGAGGATGAGTCAGTGATGCAGACAGCTTTTTACTTTTGTACATTATTTCACATAAAATGAACATAATAAGGTTTTGCTCGTAATAATCTTGCAAAGAGTAGATCTCTTCTGTGTATTTCAGCTGTGCCTTAATCAAGGATTAAAGATCCCTTTGAGAAATCGAGTTCAGGACCAGTCCCTGAAATAGTGCTTGTGTGTTGTGATGTAAACACAGTATGTGGGGGCACAGGCTACATGAATTGTCTGAAATAAGTTCAGTTTCTTCAATTTCATAGGATTTACCTCATTTAAATAATTTAATATTTGGGTTATTTTTTCAATCTGGTATTTAAAAATAGCATCCACTATAATTCCATGAGAAACTTTTGTGTGATATATAGTTGGAGTGTTGCACTCTTAGGTGAAATAATTTAATTATGTAATATCATAAGCATCCTCTTGCATCTTTATATTTTCAGTTTGTATTATCATCTAAGTCTCTTAATTTATTTGAATTCTGCTTTTATTTCTGGAGCATATCTGAATTATTTGCATAGGTGGAAGGTGTTTTAATTAGTAAATAGACAAATTACATATACACTATTTATGAAATATGTTTCTAATCAGCTGTACGTTAAAGCTAATGCTGATTGCATTTTTCTTACGGTTCACAACATTACTTGCTATTATTTACAAATATAAATAATTGATTGAGACTTACACAGTGGAAAACCTAACGCCGAAGCATTCTATTTCATATGGGAATAGTAAAACTACATCTTGCAATGATACAGAAAAATATCTTTTTCCTTAATCATTTTATTTCAGTATGAGCTGGGGCTACCAAGTCAGACTAGCAGCATTTTGGCACCATTTTGAGGTCATGAAGATAAGGCCAAAGGATTTGGAGTAATGCTGAATTTAACCTATAGTTACTCATTCAGTTGTGTTATTGATGCTGCAAGATGGTGGCTAACTACTCCAGTCTGAATATAGCTGTGCATGAATCTTAGCTACTGACATCATGACTCGGGCATAGCAGGTGCATCACCCTTCATGCCATCCCATTGCCCCATTAGAATAAGAAATTAACACTGTGTAAACATATCAGTAAGATACAAAACATAAGGTACTAAATTTCCTGTGATTAAGATTATTAGAACACATCATTTCAGTTCCATTCATGAATGTCTCACACAGCTGTACTTTGATTTTATAATTTCAAGGGACTGTGTGTCTGTTGCATCATTCGAACTTCAGTGATGTTAAGGAAAGTCATCAATTGTATATGTTTTGTGCGTGTAAATTTCTGGTTTATGCCTGCATGTTGTCCCTTTACCTATGTTTTGATGATATCTAAATTTGATAATGCTGCAATACTATGTTCTGTTATAATGTTAATTTTTCATTCTTCTTTCTTGTATATGCATTTCACAATACAAATATTTTGCTTTATCTAAAATTCAGATCTAAATCAGAAGCACAATTATGTGCATAGAAATAATGAACCTCTCAGAAGAATGTTTCATGATTTCTTGCAAAAGATCCATAAAATATAATTTTTACTGTTATGGATAAAATTCTTCCTGCAAAACATGCTTTTATTAACAAAGTGATGGTTTTAACATTAAACCCTAATGTAATGTCATCAGATATTTCTAAATTAAATTCTAAAAATAAGTCTTCTGTCTTTGAAAACGAAACTTCTCTAATGACTATTGAAAAATTTATTGTCACTCATTCTTTTCCTCATTATAACTTAGCCATTTAAATTGGAAGATTTTTCCTTCTCAGTTGATATCAGTTGACTCTACTCTGTTTAAAATGCAAAGAAGGGATGAATTCAAGTAACAAGTGAATAAATTTGAAACCTTTTCTGTACTGGTTGTGTGAACAATGGAAAAAATGCTGGAAAGCCTGCTGGATAACAGAAGTGATGCACAAAGTAATAACTTTCAGGGAAGAGAAAGTAGTTAATAATGTAGATGATGTTCTTGGCGCAGTTACAATGAGACAAATGGATTTTTCCTGGTCTTCAGAACTGGGCTTTTTGACAATAAGTTCTTTAGCAGTCGTTTAAAACCAAGCTGCTTGAACTGTGGTACACTTTTCAGCCTCACAGGGTAGGCTTCCTGTGACAAAGATTGTGATAAGAAAAGCTGCTATGAGATCCTGACATGTGAGCAAGGCTGTCAGTGGAGTGGTCTGGGAGAGTGGCATCAGTAAAAGGAATCAATACAGAAATGAAAGTCAAAGTGACAGTGCTGAAGTGATCTGATTTGGTACAGACAATTATCCTGTATGTTCTGGGAGTCTGGCAGAAGAGAAGTAAAGAAATCTTCAAGGTAGTTTGCCTACAGTTGTGTTGCTCCTGTTCCAGGGAAGCTCAGAAGAGAGTTTCTTTTATTGTTTGAGTATTTCACAAACAATGAAATCAGCACTTTCCTTTTATCTATCTGAGCTGTACAATGCTCTCTAATTCTACCAGCTGTTGCTAAGCAACTGTAACAGTAATAGTGATGTTTACCTAAAGCCTCAATTTATTTTACTTTATCTTAGGAAAGTAGAAAAATAAAATCCGAACTGTTCTCAGTGATCTCCATTTGCAGAATGAGTTTGCATCTATGAAGAATAGTCTTTTTTTCAAGGGTACTAAATCTACCTTTAGCTCAGAACTTTAAAACATGGGATCTTGCTCTCTATAAAATAACTTTTTCAACACCATGTTCTATATATTTCAAGTCTGGTATAGGCCTTGTATTGCTTTCCTCTCTTTCTGATGCATTTTCTTTCCTTCATTTTGGTGAATCTTAAGAACGATTGGAGTAGAATCAAAGGAAGAAAGAGTATGTGAAGATGTTTGCTTTACTGGGATATTTACTGCATTTTCAAAGGAAAAGGGATTAACCAACTTCATGTAATCTATCTGTTTTTAATTAAGGACTTATTGCTGTGTCAGAAGGAAGCACTGTCAAGCTGTAGCCATGAAAGAGCTATTATGGTCTTATTATTTTTTTGTCTCTACTAACCAGTGGCGCTGAGTTGATAGTGTTATACACTGGATTTTTTTTGTTGTTGTTTTTGTTAAAAGCCTTTTTTTTAAAAAAAAAAAGTTTCCTGCAGAGAGACTGTTGTCCCACATTTTATTTCGCCATTAACCTTTGTGAATACTGATTTAGTGGTCTTTTTGGGCAATCCAGTACTGAAAAGAGAACATGAAATACCTTTTCTCAATTTGGCAGCATAATCCAGTTTATGTATAATATACATTTCAGCACTTAGAACTTCATTAAATAAAAACTTTCATATACTAGTAATTGAGATGTTTTGCTCTGGTACACAGCAAAGCTAGCATTATGGCAGAATTGTTTCAGAATTGCTTGCCGAATAATAATATTAGTCTCTAACCTTTAGGAAATTTTAATTTCAATTAGGTTCTGGATAAAGACTTCAGTATACATAGGAAATGGTCCAAAAAGCTAGTGCCTGACTCTCATAGTACTAATCTGAGACTATAAAAACAGCAGCTTTTATGTTTCATCAGCACAGTCAATGAATAGATGTCCTGTAGCCAGAAGGGCTGAATTTAAAATGTTTTATAGATTGATGAAGTTCCAGTCACCTTGTGAATGTCTGCATCAGAATTTAAGGTTATTACATGCATTCAAGCATCTCATGTGAGAGGGACTCCATGAAGGTCCTAGACTGGTCACAGCCAAAAATTACAGGGTTTAAATAGATTTGTATTTAAAGGAAATCCATCTAAGTTTTGTAATTTAACTGCCATTTTCCCTCTATTTTTACCCTTAATGACAAACTACAGAATATTTAGTGATTCAGAAGCATCTGACAGTGTTTGGAAGGTTGAATCCAGCAGCCAACAGAGGTGAGGCTGCCCCATCTCTTTCCCGGACGCAGGCAGTGACAAGGCTGAGCAGCTTTTCCCAGTAGGCACACAGAGCACAAGAATACACCACGTACACATGTGCACACGTACACAGCTGACTGCATGGATGAACAGAGTCAGACATGTTCTCCCTCCAATGAGCTCAGGCAGCACCAGTGGCCTCACTTGATTTCCCATCTCTGGCCTGGGGCAGTTGTGTTCCACCACTCACCCACCCATGGAGCTGACTGCAATTTCCCTGGGCTTCAGTAGTCCCCCAGCCGAGGGTCTTGTCCTTGAAGAAGCCTTGCTGTGTTCCTCTCCTTTTCCCCAGCTCACCACATTCACCAGCACCCACACACTCGCAGACCTGCAGTGCCTCGTGGTGCTGCGCTGCAGCCAGGCAGGCTCTGGTCTGGTCCTGTCTGGGGCTGGCACAGGCTGAGGTCTCCCCAGTCACTGGGCCCCTGACATTAATCATTTCAGATCAAATAATTTTGAAAAAAAAATCTCATTAATTCTCTTGAACTATCTTTGCCTGAGTCTTGCAAAACCTAATAAGTAAATTTACACTGTTCTCATTTCATGTTGCGCTAGGACTGTCTTGAATATGTTTAAATAGCTGAAACACTGAAGTCTTGTGGTCCCAGTTCTCCCTGAGCCTGGAAAGTGATGTTGAGCACAGCAAGTGGAGTCTGGTGTGGCGCAGGTGCCCTCTTTGTGAGATGTCTGTGCTGGGGCATGCTCTAGGTATGCCAGTAAAGATGATTGCTTGCTTGTGAATAAATCTATGGTGATCCCTAAATTAAAAAGATCTCAGTACTTTCTGATTTGATTAATTCCCTGGAAAGTGCCTCATAATGGTGCTGTGAGGTTTTTTTATGGATTTTTAAAGGACACTTGAAGAAGGTACATGCTATTTAAAACGGTCCTCAAAGAATAGTGCCTTTGCCTCTCTGGCCATTTGACATTTCCGTTCTTGATTGAAGCTATTTAGGAAATAGCAGTTTTACTGAGTAGTAAGACAGAAAATGGCTTGAGGTTATACTAATGAGGAAGAAGTGATGAAGGCCCAGTGCAGAGCATGGCCAACTGATGGCAGGGGCTGCAGGGCCTGAAGGCCTAACTGGGGGTAGGAAGTGCTGGCAAATTACATAGAGCTCAGCAGAGGAGAAAATACAAAGAGAGAATATAAAAACAGAAGAGAAAGGAAAAATGTATGTTAGAAACAAGGTGTGCAATCACCTGTTCATGTCTTACAGTTCTCAACTGCTCCACCATCTCAACTGATAGCAGCAATAATTTCTATCTGTAATTATCCGTTGCAGTTCAACAGGAAATCTTTTTTGTGTACAGGACATGTGTGTACATAACACTTCTTTGCACTATCAAGGACATTTCCTGTTTATTCCTTTTGTTAAAAGTCATATTTACAGAACTGTTGCTGTCATGCACTTTGCCTCTCAAAGTAATCTAAGTTACCGTGACTAACACGACAGTAACAAAGTTCTGCAACTGTGCACGTGTTTGAGTTAAATTAGTCAAAATTTCGACATGAGGTGCTCTGGAGCCATGAGAAATGTGTGTCTGAATTTCCTGTGCAGGAAAGAGGATTTAAAATCTTTGAAGGCTCTAAACATCAGCTCCTATAATTTAGGCCTCACAAATAAGAATAGGAGAGAGATGATGGGACTCATCCTGCCATATATCCAAAGCATGTGGTCAGTGCTGTTTTGTGCCAGAGGGAAATATTCCCAAGATAAGGGGAGTGAAAGCAGGTGTATCAGTGAGATCTAAGTAAGATTTAGGGGCTTCTCAACCCTCTAAAGGTTTTTCTGGGAGTAAAATATTAGTGTCCAAGAGCATTGCAGGCCAGCATTGTAAAACTAAAAATTACTCCTTTTTGAGCACAGGTGGAGCAAGTACCCTGCAAGAGATTCTTGCTTGGCCAATAGATATTAACAACATAAAGACAAGAAGAAGAAAGACAGTAAAAAATACATATGCTTTGTTATTCTCATGCCTGAACTCTGTGGAAAATTCCTCAATGTCTCTGTTTTAAAGTTGAAAATTTGTTAGAACAGGTTATGGAACAAACAGACAAAATAAACAGTAATGTCACAAGCACCATGTATTATCCAGAGTTTAAAAGACAATCTAGGAAAAAACCTGCTGCACAGCAAAAATAATCTCCAGCTTCAATTCACCTTAGATGTCCATATTTAAAAGGGACCGAGGGCTGTTAAGGTATAAAAGCTGGAACACCTGAAATTTGTGTTAGGAAAATCTATTATGGAAAAAAGAAAAATCAATTGGCACATGATTAAATACAACATATGGAATAAAAAGTTTAAAATTATATGCTTTTCAAACCTATTAGAGTTCTCTGAATGAATCAGCCTGAATGTGGATAAAGATCAGAATTCCAAAACACAGTGACCAAGGGTCCATGGTAACAGCTGTAAAGGAAATAAACCAGGTATGGTATAAGAAAATTGCTGAAAGGTTGGATGAAAGTTGTGCCTTAGGAGAAAATGGATATTTTTTACAAAGGAAAGGAGTCATCATGACATCCCAAATAAATCTGTGCTGTGTGTTCAGTGTGCTCATAAGTGGTCTGCAAAAGAGGGTAAGCAATGAGGTAGGTGACTGTAATGATAGGAAGTAATGAATTCATGAAAATGAGGTGCAATTGTGAAGAATTACAAAAAAATAGCCTAATGTGACCAAGTAAAGGGGTGTTGGAGTAGTTGATAGAATTCAGAGTAGATGAATGCAATGTGATGCTATTACATAGCAATAAACTGTAGGAAATCTTCTAAATCACATTTTTCTACATAAAATGACAGGCTCTAGCCTCACTGTAATTCCAGAGAAAACAAATCTTAGTTATAACCCATAGACATATAAAATGTAGATCTACTACTTACCTTAGAAAAGAAGATATGAAATTAGTGGGAGAAGAGGGAGAGGGATTAAATAATGTTTACACATTTTGAATATTACGAGAAGTTTTTGTATCAAACAGTAACTATAACACAGTATCAAAATAGTCACAGAAAGCTGATAAAATTGCTTAGGGGCAAAGAACAGCTATATGATACAGAACTTTTGAACCTGGAAATAAAAGAAGCTGGAACATGAAAAAGGTCAGTGAGATGCTAAGTGACATAGAAAGACATAGATAGGTAAAAATCATCTGTATGCTCTCTTTTCATTCATAGACTTACTGGGGTGTCAAATGAACCTAACAGATGGTAAATGCTGGCAAACACAAAACGGGATTTTTTTGTGTTTTAGGATTCTCTCTACAATACCTGAAAGACCCTAGAAGTTAGTATAGACTCAAAGGATGACTCAGAGATGAGTTAATGGAAAAGAACTATAATATCAAAGACTATTTTACAGAAGGACAAGGGTACTGGAATGTCTTCATTATAAGAAATTCCTGAGATGCTGTTCATGAATGGGAAGGGTGATTTTTTGTCAGTGTCCTGCCCCCCTTTGACTTGCTGTTGGAGAAAAGGTACTGAGCAGAATGAGCTTTTATCTGGCTGAGCACAGCTGGTCTTACTTATTAAATTTACTAATACAACAAATTCATATTAGAAACTATTTCAAGGAATGAAGAAGATCTGGTCTTGCTAGACATATTTTCTCAGCCTCTGTAGCTGCAGAATGGAAGATGCTACTTACAGTCATAAGAATAAATGTGACTTCATTTTCATTGGCATGATTGATCAAAATATCTTTAGCATCACTGACTTTACTAGAGTTAGTTTTGATACATTTTATAGTTTTCGTGTTCAAAATACATGTATCCTGCAAAAATTCCTAACTATTATTATTGAAATATGTATATGTATATACACATATTAATCTTCCACAGACAACCTTATGAATCACAAGAAGAGGAGAAGTGCTCCTTTTTGTATGTTTTTTGTAAAAGCACTTGAAACTGGAAACAAACAAACAAACAAAAATAAGTCAATGAATATGGTAAACAGGGTGGGAAGTGTGTGTAGGCTGAGTATGTGATAAATAAACCTAAAGGCCCAGAAAAATAAAAATCAGATGTTTTTTATGAAGTGTTTTCTAAGGTTTTATTTTGTGAAGTTTGTTCAAAATCTTACAGCAAAGCAGTATTAAAATTATACTGATTCCTAGTGATTCTACCACCCATTTGATGTGATGTATTTAGGGCAAAATTGCAGTGTTTTGTTTTCTTCATTGGCTCTCACTTAGGGATCACAACTGAGAAATGTTGAGCAGGTGCAATAGGACTGGTACAAGTTATGCAAAGTAACTTTGAAAAATAGAATATATAGACTGCTGTAGTCAATTATTTTTCAACTACAACCCAAGAGCATCATTTTTCTTAAAATACACTTTTTATATCATAGGGTAAAAAAAGTTGTCTAGAAATATCTTCTTACAGACAACATATGACAAAAATAATAGTAGCCGCATAGTTTATACTCATATAAACAGTTATGTGGTATCATGCAAACAATCACAGTCTAATACACCTTTAGTATTAAAATAATTCAGTGTATTCATGTTGTACTCAATTGGTGACTGCACATCTTGTGAAAAATGGAAGTATTTATTTTGTCATTTTACAGAAAGGCCAAAGCTAAAGTGAAATGTATTCAGTGTATTGAGTGATATTCACTCTATATTCAGCGCTTTAGTAGAACTAGTTAATCTCTGCTAATATTTTTTAACATTTTCCTGTTATGTTTATCATCTTTACATTGATGCTTCTTTCTTCTCTTCAAATACACGTAAGAAACAAAATAGTCTTAGTTATACCATCAGTGTAATCTTTCTGGTCTGTGGTGTCTTTGCAATCAGAAACTGCATTATTTCTTGTGGAATACTGTATGCTCATCTGCTATCTAATTTGCTGCTACCTGTCACCCTAAGTCTCTTTGTTCCTGTTCTCCAAGTATATACTCCACTGAATCTCTCTTAAGTGGTTTGATGCTGAATTTACACCTTTGAAGAGGTGTACCATTTGGCAGGTTTTAGACTTACATATATTGACAAAATAGGTATTATATAGATAGCAGCTGGATTATTTTCTTTTTCCTACATTCTGCTCTGTTAACATGCTTGTGTCTTAACTAGGCAGAGACAGACTTAAAAGATGTGTTTTCTTAAAACCTCTTTGAGTGTTGCTTACTTCAGAACCAAAATCTTCCTTGAAATTATGTGTATTCAGCAATGAGTTTTCTGGGAGTTAACTGTGTGTTAAATGTCTTCTATGATTTTTACTGTTGTTTTTTTTTTTACTGAACACTAAGTAAATAAGTATATATTTATATATGCGTATAAAATTAAGAACAAAGCTAAATGGCATTTCACAGTAATCGTTTTTCTTTATGATTCTCCTTTGCCTCATGTTTTCTTGGGTGAAAAGGGAATAGGCAATATGTGTATGAATAGTTTCAGAACTGGCAGAATGATATACACAGGAGACTAAAAGAAAAGTAGAGAAAAAAAGGACTCTAGGTTGTACGAAATGCCTAAGTTAAACAGTGGTAAACATTTTCTTCCTTATTCCTCATTTGAATGTGTTTATTTTCCAAAATAATATTGCACAATAACCTGTATCTACAGATAGGAGTACAAAACACCTTTTGGAATAAATCTGGGAGCAATCACTGGCAGTTACAACAACTTCTGCAAGTAGGTAACAAGCGTCTGTGCAAGGAAACTGCTAAGTTATGGCCATGTGGGGGCTGTGAGAGTTCACTTACTACCCCAGCAATATGGAGTTTAAAAATAAAAGTTAATAAAGTTTATATTATAAACTTTATAACCATATTACTATAAAGTTAATAAAGCTTAAAAATAAAGGTTAATAAAGTTTTACTTTAAGCCAGCTCTGGGGTTCCCAAAGAGATTGGGGACATAATTTGCTTGTCTCCATGGATGTCAGAAATTTAGTTAAGATACTGCATTTACATATGCAGTTACATATGGCGTACTATATTCTTTATACACTAGAATTACAAATTTCTGCTCCTAAAATGGGGTTCTGTCTTTGACAGATTTTAGATGAATTGCTAAGATGCACTCCTTATTCAGTGCAAACCCTTCACACCCGAGCAGTAGGAAGGCTGCTGTGTGGCACAGCTTTCAGGGAGGGGTACTTGACTTACTGAAACCAATGTTGGAGACATGAAGTAGCTGGTTAGAGTAACAGGGTGGTGGGTTGTCACTGTAATTTCCCTTTTCTGTTTTCAGAACGTCAGTTCTGTAGTAATTAAATTATTTTAAATTGTTTGTGGCATTTGTATGACATTTCCCCTGTGGTTGTAGGAAGAAGGATACAACGTGTCTGCAAGAATGCTGATAATTTTTAGTGAACAGTACATAACTGAAACATTCATGCTAAGTTCATGGTGTAGTATGTTCCTTCTTTGCAAATGTTGGATAATAAGATGTCTTATTAAAGTGATTCAATGATAGGTATACCAGAAAAGATTTTTATTTTAAAAGTTTCCTGAATCCCCACAGCCTTTTTATCTCTTCATTAGAGTTATTATATTTGAAATTTAGTAAAAAATGATTACTTGTAAGTTCTTTAGTTTTAGGAGCAAATCCCTTTTATTAAATCCATCTTATTAAGATTTAGAAACCTCCCACAAGAATTTGACAGCTCTTCTCTGAAAGATCCAGTTTTGAGAGACCTACTGCTGGGAAGTTAAAAACAAAATTGCAGTCAGAAATACTCTTCTGCTTTAGGTATAACAATAAAATGTGGGATAATACTTGTTCTGAAGTGCTTAAAATGCATATAATAATCCAAGCATTACAGTCCACAGAATGTCCTTATATTTTTCTCTGTTCAAATATTTCATTAATGTTTTTCAGTCAGTACAATTCTTGTATGGGTGATTAATAAAATCAAGTAGGAAGCTAGCAATTGTGTGCACTGTAAGTCAAGGTTTCTTGCTGAGGACTTCCTGTTAATGAGCTATCATGCTTTCACAAAGTCTGTAGGATGTACAAACCAGACACAAAAGCCTGCTGAGTAAACCCTTAGTGTTATTTTTTGAGAATAAAAAAAAAACCAAACAACTAAAAGCAAACTAAAAAAATCACCCCACTCAAAAAAATGACCAACAAAAATCCAAACAAACAAAAAAAACCTCAAACAAACAAACAACACCCCCCCAAAACCCCAAAAATCTCCAACCAACCAACCCATCAAAAATATCAAACAAACAAAAAAACCCCACTTTTCTTATCACAAAATACATGGAACTACAAATATACCACAGAATTTTTCCCGTGTTTTTTAAGTATAGAAATCTCGTTGTTAGTTGCAACAGAAAGCATAATAAATGTGTCTACATTTTTCTCTTCATATTAAAGTAGGTTTCAGAACATCAGAAACTCTGATATTTTAGTACTTATATAGAAACTTTTAAAATGGCATTTGCCAAAAAGTTTCGAACACTCTCTTGCCATTAGAACTGTCAATCTGTTGATTTTATGGCATTAAGGCTAATGCAGAAATTTCACATTTGAATGAATAAGTCATACATTGTTAACACTACAGAACCTTAAATAATGATTCACTGCATAAAAAGATGTAAAGTGTCTCAGAAAATCCGCCTCAGAAAATGAGGTTTCTTAATCCAAAGGGAAGAATGGTGTAAATGCAATTTCTGTGTTGTGCAATACACATTTATTGGTGTAAATGTGCTGCATGTAATCTAGAAATTTTAAAATTAAGTTTGCATATAAGTGTCTATATGAGAATATATACTGGGTGATGGAAAAGTAAACCAACTTCAAATTTTTCCTTTTTTAATTTTTCAGGTCAGAACTGTGGAGGCTTAGTACAGGGACCAAATGGTACTATAGAAAGCCCTGGATTTCCTCATGGTTATCCAAATTATGCCAACTGCACATGGATCATTATCACAGGAGAGCGTAACAGGATACAATTGTCATTTCATACTTTTGCCCTCGAGGAAGATTTTGATATTTTGTCAATTTACGATGGACAACCACAGCAAGGCAATTTAAAAGTGAGGTAAGATACCTTTTTTCTTTCCCAATTTCTTTCTGTCTGTCTCTTTACCTTTCTTTTTCCTTCCTGAGTATATGTTCTGATAATATGTTAATAATAATACGTTGTGTTTGCTTGGCTCATCCCCAGCCAAGAGGTCAGTAGTGCTCCAGAATATCCCAGAGAAAGATGTCAATCCAAATTTTAGATTTTTATGGCCCCAGCTTTGTTGTACTTAAAATTTTCACAATCCAAAGTCAGTTTTGGTGAAGGCCTGAGCACAGATGCATTCCACATTTCAGTATATTAGTTTTATTTTTCTGATGGTGGAGTCTAGGTTTTGCCAAGAGTTCCTTTCTTGAAGGCACCAGTCACCAGTTTTTGAAAGAACTTCTACTGAAATGAGTTCAGCCGTAAATTGTTTGACATTGCCAAAATTGAAATTCTTCTCCATGAAGCAGTTAGGGATCTTTAAAGGTCAGAAACTGGTGTATCTTATCTGTTCAAATACCACTGAGGTCATAAAATGGCTTTACGGAAGCTTTTTGATCTTGAAGCTTTTCACAGCTTCAGATATTGAAGCATTAATTTCATTGGTGTCTTGCTGTAAGTTCCTCAGTCATTTTCTGGATCTGGACTGCAGAGCTGGAAAGCGAACAGTGCTTTCAGTGCTCTCTGTCATTTTCTGTTCAGGCATGAGATTTATTGAGTGCTGTAAAACACTGCTGTCAGTTCTGTTGTCTGATTACCCTTTTACATGTTGCTGATTTATACTATAGTGCTAAAACAAATATGGGAGCATCACCAATTTGTTCTGCATTTTAGCGGGTATCATCACTGGATATTTTTGACAAGAACAATGTTCTGATTGATTGCTTACTCAGTTCAAAAAGTTCTGAACACTTTGGAAGGTAGTACACAGCTACCACTTATTTAGATGCATAGTGTGTGGGCTTCATTTGCTGTACTTAACTGACCTTTAGTACTTGTATCACCAGTATAAAGAAGAAATATTTCTTTTTCAGTCAAATGCTTTTATTAGCATTATCTAACATGCCTGCTTGTTTTGTACTAATCTCAGTAGAAAATTTTTAAAGGAACAGCACCAATAAAGCAGCTATTTATTTCTCATTGCTTCTGTTTGCCAAACAGTTACCTTCACAAATGTCATTATGAAGAAAAAAACATTTGTTGGCTTTGCAGCATGCAGAGGTTAGCGTAGCAGAATTTGAATAACAGGTTTCTATTGACTTCTCATATCCCATGTCATACCATTGTTGTACAAAGAACATTCACAGGTGTGCCCCTCTGGAGTTACACATTTCAAGACAATTCCTTTGGCAAATATTGGAAAATCACCATCTTGGTCTTTTAGCTGACAGCATGCAGATTCAAGAGAGCATCTTGGAAGTTCTGCTTCAGGGCATGCACTTCTTTTTCCCCATAGATAAAAATATTCCACTACATTTTGAGTAACTGTGTTTCTTTACCCACCATGCAAAATCTGGAGCTTATCCTTAAAAATAGCTGTGTATCTATATCACCATCACAAACTATGACAATTAAGTAATACTCACTCCATATTTTGTATAGTATTTTTTCAGCTGCTACAGAAAAATTGAGTAAAAATGAATAGTACGTTCAACTAGTTTATTGTGCTGCCTGAAGGGCCTTTCAGTATGCTAAATGTGCACCACAGTACTTCCACTACTTATTGATTGAAAAATAAAAAAAAAAAAAAAATACAAACACATATAAAATATATTGAAATGATTAGGCAATCATTAGGAATAAAGTGGCTTAAGCCATTAGTGTGGAGAAAGAAAAGCAAAACAGTGAGTGATTAAATCTATATGATGGTTGGTTAGTGCATTATTAAAAGGTTATATGATAAGTGTATATATTAGTTTAAGGAATAAATTACACCTGGTAGCAATCACAGGCTTTGGTAAGCTATAAGGATGTTGAGAATTAAGATATTAGTGGGAAGAAGAGAGTAAACAAAAGGAAAGGTACTAAAATGTTCTATTTTATGTCTTCCTATTTTATAGAAAATATTCAACTAGAATTCTGGAATTCTATGTGATTCTGAGACATGGACAAAATTGTCTTTAAAAGATTGTTATAGTGGCTTTATTTTTATCATAGAACAAAAAATAAGATTTTACATATAATATATTTTATATATATATATATATATATAGTATATTATATATCATAATTATGTAATAATATATGTTTAATTATGTAATAATATATATTTATATATATTTATATATAGTGTGTCTATTTATATCTATATACATATATTTCATCCAGGAGTGCATCTGGGTTCTATCCATCTGAGAAGCAGATCTGTGGAAAGGGTCCTGGTGGGCAGCCAGCTCAGTGTGAGTGAGCAGTGTGCTGCTCCTGCAGAGAAAGCCAGCAGGGTGCTGGGCTCATCTGCAACAGCATCCCCAGCAGAGATAAACAAGTCACTGTCCCACTCTGCTCAGGGCTTGCCAGGCCACACCTGGAACACTGTGTTCAGTTTTGCTCCCACTGCACAAAACCATGTGGACAGGCTGGAGAGGGTCGAGAGAAGGGCCACAAAGGTGATCAATGACTGGGAAGTTTCCATGTGAGGAAAGACTGAGAGAACTGGGCTTGTTCAGCCTAGAGAAGGGGAGACCTTGTCACCATGCTCCAGGACTTAAAGGGTGGCTACAAACATGGAGACTCCCTTTTTTACAAGTCACTTGGAAAAAATTAGGGGTATAGGGTACAAGTCACTTTTGGGTAGATTCCAAATGGACACACAAAGAAATTTTTTCACAAAGAGAAACATCTGCCATTGCCATAATCTCCCCAGGGAGGTGGTGGATTCCCCAGTGTGGGACACTTTTAAAATTCAGCTGGACAGGATGTTGGGCCATTTTATTTAGACTTTGCTTTTGCCAAGAAAGGTTGCACCAGATAATTCTTGAAGATCCTTCCCACCTGGAATTCTGTGACTATGAATCTGTGATATATAAAATAGGAAGTTTTAAGTACCACCTGTTTTGGTAATACTTTGTTGCATGATGTATTCTTAATTCCATAGACAAATATGAAGTTAGATAATTGACTTTGTCATATATTAGAACCAAAACAAGTATTTCAGTTCTACATTATTTAAAGAAACTTACATTAAAGGCAAAATATTGCTTTATCAGCTGATGGAGAAAGACACTTGCCTTCATGGCTTCTCCAAGTGTTATTTAGTTTACTGCAGCCTAGCTAATAATATAATAGATGCCACTTCCTATTACTCATATCAGTTGAAATAAACAGTTTTGTTTTAATGGTGCAGTAATGCATATGATGAAAGTTGCTAATGTAATGTAATAAAACACAGCTTACCAAAAACTTTCTGACAAGAATATATAAAATGTGTGCTTACTAGCAATATATTCCCTCTGTTTTCTTGAATCATGCAGCAATAATAAGAATTAAATATGAATTATTCACAGTATTCACTTTTCCCTGTCTCCAGCAAGCAATAAACCATATGTATATTCTGCACATCATAATCCAAGCACAGAGGTCAAACTTAAAGTCTGCTCTTGCTTGCTATTAAACCTCTTTTATCTTAAACAAACCATGATTTATCATGCATGCAACATTTTCATTTTTTTTGTTTGTTTTTGTTCTGTTTCTTTGGTGTTTATTATTTGATTGTTTCTTCAGAAACCATTTCTGTCTTCCATCTCTCCAGGGTCAAGAGAACAGTGAAGCAATGATGGGGTGATTGACTTTTCTACAGAACTGCTGACACTGCAGCAGCAAGAGCTTTGTGCAGTTTCAAGTTCTTATTTCTTATTTCTTTCCCCATGAAAATGACATATGTAATTTTTTTTTTTTTTACCTTTTTATTGCACATCATTTCCTACAAAGTATAGAAGACTTTTTTTTGTTTGAGTGAGCTGGTGGTTGTGAAGAAAAGAATGTAGATTACTATTGTAGCATTTTTCCAGCTGAAGCTTACCTAGAACACAGCACAAAGTAACAGGCTGTTGTTCAAATTTTTAAAACAAGGTTATTGAATAATTTCAGCAGAACATTCTGGTACTTCATATACCTGTAGGAAAAGGAAGGCGATTACTGTATATTATACAATTATTGATGAGTTCCTGCCAGTAGACACACCAATCAATTACTACTGTTCCCATTTTTATGTTAGTCATAGAATCACAGAATAAAATACAGAATTGCTTGGGGTTGGAAGAACATTAAACATTAAAACATTAAAGATCACCTAGCTCCAAGCCCCTGCAGTGGGCAAGGACATCTTCCACAAGCCCAAGGTGTTCAAAGCCCCATCCAAACTGAACTTGAATACTACAAGGGGTAGTGCACACACAGCCTCCCTGGGAATCCTGTTCCAGTGCTTCAAAACCCCCTTGAGGAAAATATTTAACATCTAATTTCCTAATAGCTAATCTAGACCTCCTTTTTTTCAGTTTAAAACCATTGTACCTTGTCCTGTCATTCTTTATGGTATAAAAAGTCCCTCTTCCTCCTTTTTATAAGTCATTTTCTTCCCTCCCTTGAAGTACTGGAGGCCACATTGAGGTCTGCCCAAAGCCTTCTACAGTCTGAACAACCCCAGCTCTCTCAGACTGTCTTCATGGGAGAGGTGCTCCAGCCTTCTGATCGTCTTTGTGGCCCTCCTCTAAATCAGATTTTTATTGGGTTATTCACTTATTGATGTATTAGGAAGAGAAAACTTTTGTAGTACAGGGCTAGAATGTGATTCATTATACATTACATAGCTGTTTAAGGAAAGAAAGCAAGAAAGCTATGACCTGATCAGCTAAATGCTGACAAATAGTTTCTGCCAATGTGAAAAGAGCGTGCAATGGGAGGAAGATAATTTATGTGGGCAATACTGACAGGTTAAAACTCATATTTAGAGTGTTGTTGGTTTGCTTTTTTTTTTTTCTTCATCTGGGGTTAAAAGGTAAAATACCTATTCCCAAAATTTTAGCTTCCCAATTCAAAATCATAAGCTTTCTAGTTTTGTTGGCAAGCCTACTTGCTAAAAAGATTTAACAAAAGTTGTATTGAATATAAAGTCAAATAATGAGACTTCTTGTTAGCTAGCCAATTATTTGCCAATTATTATAGGACATATTAATAACATGTTTTAAACTGATACTAAATGTTGTCTAACTAAAAAAGATTTTTTTCCCTTCAAAACCATGAACTCCCACCTAAAAAAATACATTCCACATTTAAGGAACTATTATTTCTTGGGAAAAAAAAAATAGATTAATTTAAGAAGGCAAAGCAGTGCAAGAACATATACTGTAATATTCTTCATAGGTTATTTAAAGCTTTTTTTAATGTAGTTGTTTAAGTCAGCATAAGATGCATGTGAGACTCACCATAGCAAAAAAGTTAAAATGTAGCTGTGCTCAATTTCTTTTTCCTCTTGGAGGCAGATCTCTTTTTTCATTTGAAACTGGCCATAGTATATCTTCAAAAAACACATCAGTGTTGCTTCTTTGCCTCTTCCATACTTTTGAAACTGAACATGTATAGGTGCCAGCAGTGGTTTGATGCATTTGTATGTAGTACTGCACTATCAAAAGCATTACAAGGATTTAGAAGATGAGAGCTGGGATATGGTTCCAAAACACAATTTTCCAAAAAACAGGTGATAATATTAACTCAATTACTGGTTGTATAAGGAATTTTTATTCTTAAATTAATTTTTGATATTTCTGCCTTTTACTTTATGCCATCTAAACATGTATTACACATACAGAGTGCATTAAGCAAAGCAGTTTTATATTAGTATTTTTGCATCTTCTGTTATGTTGAAAAATATAAGTCTGTTTCATTTTAAATGATAAATGTTGAATTGACATGATTATGTACAGAAGCCCTGCTGATCAGCATTCCTAAATACTGTGTATACAATAATTATTTACAACTGGCTTTGGTCAGACACCAGTCCCTTCCCTTTGCTTATACTGTGACTGAAAACTATTAATTAAATTACAGCCATTGCAAAATTTTAAGCTGGACTTCACAAGGAGAATAAAGTCTAGTTGTCAAAATCTTTCCCCTTTTGATTTGTTGCTCTACATTCTTATTGTGGGATTTTCTATAATTTCTGTGTCACTGTAGTAGATAACTTCTTAATTAGTACATAACCTGTGTGCTATGAATAATTTTTGATGCTTGTTGTAGAGAGGAAAAACATATTTTAAATGTTAACTGTCAAATTAAAGGGAACCAAAAAACTTTTATAAAAATGTAGCAATCATGTAATTAGGTTAAACTGCGAATCATGTTCTCTTAGTGTCATCTGGTAATTACCTGATCGCCTTAACTGAGCCTTGTGATTATTGATTATATGATCACATTCTGGTTTTGGATCACTCTGTGCTGGACAGGGATGTAGTGATCATGTGACAGAACATCAGAAATGTTCATGCATTTGAGGGGAATTCTGCAATCCCTTATTTCTAAATTTCTGCAGTGGAAGTTCAGATTCCTCTCCTTTGTCATCTAGTCACACACAATCAATTCCTCTTGTAAAACAGACTTTGTAGACAAGTGTTCTCGTAATCTTGCAGTTTCAAATATTACTTGGAGACTTTCCTCCATTTTCATACTGTTCGTGTTCACAAGAGTATCTGCTGACATTATTAGGGGATTTGGAATTTGACAGTTATGTTTTTCCCACTAACTTCAATCTAAAGTATACTCCTGCTGGCATCCCAGATTATTCCTGTGTTCATACTTGCATTTGAGAAAAAACTATACATTCTCATCTCCGTTCAACTCAATGAATTTATTAAGAATGGTAACTAGCCAGTGGCTAACTGAAACATGTATAATAAGACTGACTCTGATCATAAAGCAATTTGAAGAGAAATTTTGATAACAGGCCCAATACAAACCAGGGAATAGCACTCTTTAAACCTTCTCTTCTGTCTACAAACCTCATTTATATGTTTCTGTCTTTCAGAAAAAAAGGTAATTTAAAAAATAATCTTTTGTTTAACTCCCACAGCCCCAAAACTCACATATATACACTGCCACTTTTTTTTGGAGAGTCTAGTGTGACCAGAATCATGAAAAAAAAGCAAAATGGCAAAGAAATTAAAATAACATATGTCAATATCATATATTAAAATAACATGCCTGTTTATCTTAGTTGCTAAAATGGGCTTCTCTTGAAGTAGAACTTGCACGTTAAAGTAATAACAAAATTTTGATGACTTTAATGTAAATTATTAGACATTATTTACCCAAAACCCCCCTAATTTGTTTTTAAATACTTGAGATAATTCCTTAATTAATGAGAGAAACTGGGGACAGAATGGCTGGAAAGTGATGCAGCCGAAAAGGACCTGGTGGTGCTGGTTGACAGCAGCTGAACATGAGCCAGCACGTGCCCAGGTAGCCAAAAAGGCCAAAGGCATCCTGGCCTGTATCAATGTGGCCAGTAGAACCAGGAAAGTTATTTTCCCCCGTATTTGGCACTGGTGAGGCCTCAAATCCTCAAAACTGTTCAGCTCAGGGGCCCCTCACTGCAAGAAAGACATTGAGGAAGCTGTAGTGAGTCCATAAAAAGACAGAGGAGCTCAGAAAGAGTCTGGAGCACAAGTCCTGTGAGAGGCAGCAGAGGGTGTTTAACCTGGAGAAAAGGAGACTCAGGGGAGACTTTATCACTCTCTACAGCTGCCTGAAAGGAGGCTGTAGCCAGGTGGGGGTCAGCCTCTACTCCCAGGCAACCAACACCAGAACCAGAAAAAATTCCTTCAAACAGTACCAGAGGAGGTTCCAGTAGGACATCAGGAAGAAAGCTTTTACTGAAGATGTGTGCCATCCAGAAATTCTCTGGGAAATCTGTTCCACTTCACAACAGTTACTTCTTGATATCTAATCTACATCTACTCCCAGTTTGAAGCCATTCTGTCTTGTCCTACATGCCCTTTTAAACAGTTTCTCTTCGTTTTCCTTGTAGGCTCCGTTCAGATACTGAAAGGCTGAAATTAAGCCACCTCAAAACCTCCAGTCTGAGCAAACACAATTCTCTCAGCTTTTCCTGATATGAGAGGTGCTCCATCCCTTTGAACATCTTGGTGGTTTCCTCTGGACTCACTTCAAAAGGTCCATGTCCTTCCTGTGCTGGAGACCCCAGAGCTGGATGGAGCACTTCGAGTGAGGCCTTGCCAAAGCAGAGTAGAGGGGCAAATTCCCTTCCCTCACCCTGCTGGCCACGCTGCTTTGGATGCAGATCAGGACACCATTTGCTTTCTGGGCTGTGAGAACACAATGCCAAGGCATGTCCAGCCTCTCATCCACCAGCACCCCCAAGTCCTTCTTGGCAGGGCTGCTCTCAATTGTCTAGCCTAGACTGATATCAGGGCTGCACCATCCCAGGTGCAGCATCCTGCACTTGGGCTGGTTAAACCTCATGAGAGTCTGGTTTGTCTTAATGGCATTACATCCTTCAGGTGTGTCAACAGGAGCAAACAGCTTGGTGTCAGCTGCAAGTTTGCTGAGGGTGCACTCTATCCCCTTGTCTGTCTCAATATGATTATCCTTTACTACTCTTAACAATTGTAACAGTTTGAGGTTTTGAGAGTATTGATCAAAAGTAAAAATGAGACAAGATCATTGCTTTGTTCATGGTGATGAAGTAATGAGGTAGAGATTCCCAGAACTGTGCAGGGACCATGTGTCCCAAATTCAAAGTAAAGATGACTGACATCCTTTGTCTCATAATTTATAACATTTCCATCATAAAATTGATTCAAATTTCATATTAAAAATACAGGGTTTTTCTTTGCATTTAGTAAATACATACATTTCTGTATGTGAGAAAATTAATCAGATATTTAAATTAAATTAATCGGCTATTGTGACAATAAACAAAATGTTTGTATACCTTTTTGAAATTCTGCTTTTTTTCCACTAATGGGAAGATGGTTGCCCAATATCTAATAGAAGAAATTACCATAACTGTTTTTTTTATTATGAAGGGCAAATACTGTGGAAATCATTGATTAGGAACATAATTTCAAGTATCAAAAGAGGAGAAGTTATTGGTGTGTTACAGAAAGCCAATGAGTTTCAAAGAAAATTGTTTTTAAAGGTAAATATTCTTTTTTTAATGACAGAAGTGTTAACTAGAGAGAACAGTAATAAACAAAATTATGTTTCTAATAAAGTCCAAGGCATTTGAGCAACGTGGTCTAGTGGAAAATTCCCTGCTCATGATGGGTTTGGAACTGGATGATATTTAAGGTCTCTTTCAACCCAAATCATTCTATGATTCTATGAGTACTTTGGAGAATTAGTTCCACAGGCTTTTAGTTAGAGCACAATTCTTGTGTGCTATTAGATATGTGAGACAAACCTGTCAGCCAAGTTAGAAAGTATCAAGGGCAGTAGGAAAGCAATCATCCTTTCACACAGTGAAATCATCATTTCACAACCAATGTAGTGAAATAAAGATTTTAGTTCATACTTCTCACATTTGGTTTTTTATGTTATGTCTTTCAAAATCCTAATTCCAGACAATAAATAATGTAGTACATTAGTTAGATTGCTAAATTTTGTTCAAATTATGAACTTAAGTAGTGGTGTTGTGTATATATCAAACATCATATCAATCACTTTTATGTTGCACACCATTTTATTTAATATTTATAATAGGAAAGTGTTGTTTGCAAAATGTATACCTTAATTTTGCTTTATCTCGAAAGAGGAAAAGTACTGAAAAAGGTTTCAAAAAAATTCAAAGTAACCTTGAAATTTCAAGCAGTGTCACTGAATAAGCTTAACATCACTCTGTACAGTAAAAGAATATGTTTTTTGGTTAAAACCTACAGTGTGCAGTCCTTCAATAAATGTTCCACAGCATACAGAATGTGAGGCTCTGAGAAGCATGGCATTTAACAAGAAAACATCTCTCAGCCATAGCTTCATATTTTTTTCCTGTAGAAATCATTGAAAATGGATGGAGAAAAGGCTTCCTTTTCTTATAAAGATAAAACACCAGGCCATTAAAACACCAAGCCATCAAAATTTCCTTTGTGTGCTACAAGCATGAAAGAGCAAATTGAGCATAACAAGTAAACACACGGATCATGAATAAGATTTTTTGTTTGTTTGTTTGTTTCTTTTTAATGTTTTAGGGCCTTTAGCCAAATATTCTAATATCATGCTGTGTGAAAAAGATGTTGGTTTCTCTGCTTGCTGTGAGATGTTCCAAGTTTGGAAGAAACTGCCACTCTGAAAAAAAATGATGAAAGAATACATTAACATGAATAACTCAACGCTTTCTAGTGAGAAAAGAAAAGCAAGTTATTTACATATAAAATGAAAAAATTACACTCCATCAGTGAATGAGTATCTAATATCAGATTGAAATAGGGCCAGTTTTGGGCTGGTGCAAGGGAAGTTAGCATGTGAATTCCTAACTTATAATGAAGTCAATGGCAGCATTCAGTCTATAGTGACCTAGCATTGATGACAGTGAATGGAAACAAATAGATGCAATTGTCTAGCAAATTGAATTTCAACCTTGATAACAGTTAAGAATCTTATTAACAAGGACTAAGATTTTCAGTGCCATTTTAGAAGAGGTGTAAATAAGACCTTGGAAAAAGAGCAGAAACTATGGCTTCAATGAGAAGTTCCCGGCTCTGGCTTTTGATTGTGACAGTGACTGTGCAGCAGTGACTGAAGTTAGAAAGGCACAAAGATCAGTGATAGTGCCATTCTTTTCCCATTGTTCACAATCTCCACAGCTGATCTGTGTCTTACTATTTCTTTTCAATCCAAGGTTTCTTAAAGTTTTTGTCTCCATCTACTTATAATTTCTATGGAAATTACTTCCATATGAAACTGGGACTTATGTTGTCCCTTTTATGTTTTACCTAGCTCTTTTTCCTTGTCTTATTTCAAATTTCCTACCCATGATCTTTCCACATCTGCCAAAATTAAACTTGCCTCATACACTTACAATATTTGTAATTTTTTTAGGAGACAGAATCTTGTAAACATGAGTGTTATGAATCAATACTTGAGAGACATGTAGAACTGGAAAGTTAATGCATTTGAGTGGACACAAACCAAATCTGTCCAACTGCATATTATAGGCAACTATGCTCTTTTTTTAAATTCCAAGAAGCCTAGGATTTAGTGACCCCAAAAAAAGCCAAAAAACCCCAGATTCCATAGACAAAAATACTTTTTCATGCAAAGAGTTATAAGAGAAAAAAGGATCTTCTACAAACTAAGCTTTCAGAACCTTTCTTTATTTGATTGTTTACTCCAAATATGACATTTTTGAGGGAATGTAAAATCACAAAACACATATGAAAACAACAATGATTTGAAATGAGTATCATTTGAAAAGGGGCCAGTTTTGGGCTGATGCATGGGGCAATATATGTAGATGTGGACTGTAGGGAAGGTCTAGTTTAATGTATCCAAAACACTAAAAGGACATTTTTTTCTACTTCAAACAAAATCATAATAGAAGAATTCTATGAGACAAATAGAAAACCGCAGCCAGGAACTCTGAATCCCCTTTAAAACGCTGCTTCTGAAATCCAGATTTCCAAATGTTGCTCTTCTCTCACTCCTAAGGTGAGCAAGGGCAGAGGAACAGAAGAAGAGTATGTGTTGTAGTTGTCCTAGGACTCCATTTATACTACAGATCATCAGCAATATACCATGCAGCGCTATGTTTCAAGATTCAAGTTGCTTTCTTCAAGCCCTACAGCAGTGACAAATAAGGGGTGTAGTTCCAACAGATTTAAGGAAATAACTTACCAAATAATAAAATAAATAAAAATGAAAATTATATATATAATAAATCACAAATAAAAATAAATTTATAAAACAATAAAATAATTTGTGCAATGATTGAATTATATATTTTAAATTTTAAAACAAAGCACTAATTTCTAACTTCATAATAAAGAATACAGTGATTCATTTTAAAAAAGCCAGTTTTCAGCTCTCAGCATATTTGGCAACTTTTTGCTATCTGTTCAAGTTTGCTTTCACAGTATAGTCTTGTCCTCATTTATTTATCCTTTCTGCAACCATTAGTCATAGGTTCATTCTTTTCATAAAGACCTTGCCAAAAGGAAAGCTTGTTAACTTCAGCATTTCAAGATGTAGAGCACAGAAAGGAAAAGTTATTTTAATATTGGGCCTTAATTATTGGTACTGTTCCACTATTTTCTCTCTGTGTTTTAAACTCTCTGTCGTGTCACAAATGGAGAAAGGATTTTTTTTGTGCACACAGTCTCAATAAGTCTTTGTAATCTTATAAGTTCACAATAAAGGTGATAATTCATCTTCTCAAGAAGAATGTGTTAACACGTTCTTGCCAATAAGCTTTAGTTACCTATGCTCAGAGTTTTCGCTTGAGTGTAGGAAGACCCTGCCTAAAAAAAGTATGAATGTGCTTAGCTAAAGCTTTGGCTAAAGCTATTTATTTTGTTTCATGGCAATGCTATTTTAGGAACCAATTTATGACTTTGAAATTACTTTTTTTTTCTAAATTCACATATTTAATATAACTAGAGGCATTTGACATCACATTATGGAAGTAAATTATGATGTATGTACAATATTGATATGAGCAGTTTGAATTTTTGAATATACAATTTGAGGTTTAATTATCATAAGAAATTTACATAATTACCTTATTCTTGATTTTTCAAGTGGATAGTTGTAAAGATTAATCTCATAAAATGTCTTTGCCTGTTTTAATAGTCCTTACTGTCAGTATTTGCATGCTGTATTAATTAGTATGAAGGTTCAATAAAGTTTCTTCATTGCAAAGTTGAGCTAAAAAGACTTCAACTGGTATTGTATCACCTCTTTCAAATTTTGTATTTAAAATCACTTAATTGGTCAGGCATTTCAGTAGTTCATAAAATTGTTTTTTATTTGAGAAAAAAAGCCCTGAAATAATAAATCCCTTACCCAATGTAGGGTACATTACTTAATGAATGCACCTTGAAATCACATGTATCAGAAATTCAAATTTAAATTGCCTGAAATACGCTTGGTTGGTGTCATTTTAACTCAATCTAACTCCTGTTTTCCTCAAATAATAAACATTTTATACTCTTTCTATCATTTAGTGTGATTAAGCAAAACTCAGTCAGGTCTTAGAAGCAGACTTAGAGCAAGAATTCTTTCTGGTTTTTAAAATATCACTTAATCTCTGTTTTATTCTTTGTGAAAAATAGTGTTTTCATTGATAGATGTGTTCTCTTGCTAAATGCTGAGAGATTGTTAAGTGCCAAGGAAGGTGTAGAAGTATAGAAGAGTATCACTGTTTTCCTGTGGCAAAAGGAGATTCCCTTTTCCAGAGTCTTTACATTCCTTTGGTTTTTCAGAAACTTCAAATTGCTGGGTCTGCAAATCTGTATTTTCTGAGCATCTTTTAAATTTATTTATGTTTAATGGTTTTTAGAGCCCTGAGACCATAATCCAAGGGAAGCAAGCTGCTAGCACACGTGGAGCTTTCCCAGCTCGGCAGTAAGGCAGTCTAGTATGTGCTAAATCAAGTCTTTTGTTTGTAATTGTAAAGACAGGTCCAATGAAGGCAGCTGTACTAACACTAAAGTGATGTTTATGGGCAATAAAAGACACACTTTTGACGTAACATCTCTTGGCTCTTTGAACAGAGGAAATAAAGCGGATATAGAGCAGGAAGTATATTACCTCAGAGAATGCACACATACAGCAGAGGCATTGGGGCAGGTTGTGGTGTGTGCTTGTGTAAAGGATGATGAAGAGACAAGTATGTCACTGGAAAATATCTTCCCATTGCCTCAGAGGGTCATGGAAGTGTTGCTCTGCCCTGCTACCTCCTAGTGTTGGCAGTGCCCCCATACCACCAGAACATTTAATAGCAGAGCCAGAGCTTCTCTCAGATTTTCTGAGACCTTTCAGAAAATAGGTGAATATTTGGGTCTTACGTTTCTCTTTTCTTCCTCCACAGCTACTTCAGTCATTTCTGTTTCTTGCAGAAAACACTGTGAGATTGAATGAGTGCTCACACATGCTGGATGTAGACCCACTGTCTCAGGATTGGCTCTATTTTGTTTTTATTTTTTATTTATATTTGTTTTCTGTAATTCCAGACAGGCAAACTCATGTGATTTAGTTAATTAGATCAGGTTTATGCTGGAATTAATTTCAGAGTTCATACTTAAATGGTTTTCTTGTAAATACACAACTTACCTTTTTCTACGAGACAAAAATAGCCATTCACTTAAATTGGATAAACACCACCAGATGAAAAAAGAGGGTGACAGAGCTAAAAAAGAGGGTTTTTTAATTCAATAGCCATACTGATAAAGTTACCTTTAACTGGAATGATAAGCATCTCCACAATGATTTTATTGGATGGTCATTTTCTGAATGAGACAGGAAACAAGACAGCTTACATCTTTGGCTTAAAAAGTTTTAGTGAAATCCAGGTATAAGGTAAATAATGAAGTATATTGCATTTAAACTGTCCAATTTCAGCATGCAAAATCGCATGCTGGAAAACAAAGTGCATTTGTTGAATAAAGAAAATTCGTCTTTCACATCTTCATCCTTTTTACCCTAATCTTGATCATGACTTCCTTCTTCTGCTTTTTGCTCTTTCAAGTGTAATTGTTTTCTTTTATTCTTATATGTAAATTTCTCTTTAAGTACTATGAGTCTAAGCTGAATTTAGCTAATTTACCTCATTTACACTTGGCTTCCTCTTACTTGGGGAAAATTTACAACTTCTCTGGTTCTATCTAGCTCCCTTGACCACCTCAAAGTGGAACACAAAAGAAGTAGATTGCTTGTATTTGGGCTCACCTTCCCAGAGAAATTAAGGTAAATTCAGGGGTGAATTTAGAGCATTCATTAGCTAGATTGGTGAGAGCACTTGGATTGCTCACAGAAGATTGAAGGCATTAGTTCATTGTGCCCACCTTAAGCACTGGCAGCATCACATCCCCATATGACAAGTAGAGTCCAATCTACTTTATACAGCTTTCAATTAGGTTGTGCTCAGTGTGGCATTGTGTGTTACTAAAAAGCTTCCTGCTGGTTCAGAGTGTGAGCAGACTACAGCTTTTAGATTTCTGCTAAATACCTCCATAGGTGTAACTGCAGAGTGCCCTTAGGCAAAGAAATTTACTCCCTTTAAAAAAATAAAAATAAATTATCCAGTATTAAGTCTATAGTAAAAGTGAGAAATCAGTGAAAAATAGCTAGTATGCTTAATTTTATTGTGCATTAACATTTAGTGGCAGGTAGATAGGTTTTCAGCATACAGTTTCATAGAGTGGTTCAGTTGATATATATCCTTGTCTAGACTGGAGAAATTGGCCCTGATCCTGCTCTCCCCCCAGTTCCTATGGGAATGCTGTGCCACATTGCCTTGCACAGCACAGTGGTGCATGCAACAAACATGTGCAATTTGCTACTGTCAAAAACCTCTTAGTGGTTCTTCTGTCTTTATTTAAATTCTTAAACAAATTTATAATGATTGAACAGAATGCCAGTTGCCAGTGTAATGTTGAAAGTGGCAAATGTCATGTGGTAATTTGAAATTAGAGACATGTGAAGCATTCTAGCTGGCTCATTCATCTTGTTATCCATATCCTCAATATTCAGTAATATCAGTTTGCCTGTTTAGTGTTCTCATAAATTCAGAGAAAGTAGCATTAGGATAAGAAACAGAAGTATCAGAAATTACCTGACAAACAGATTTTCATTGGAAAATACTGGAAGTCATATTACTTGGACTAAGAAATTAACTTTACAAAAAAAAAACCAAAAAACCAAAACATCAGGAATTTCCTGCACATTGTGGTTCAAGACAACTTTTTAGGACAGCCTGAGACAAATGTCATACTTCAACTTTCAAAGAGTTTATTAAGTGGTGGGGAAAGGAAGATGTTCCTTGTTTACTGGTTTTTTTTTAGCTTGTGAAATTGACAGCTTTAAGAAAATGTGTAGAATTTGTGTTGTTTAGAAGAGAATCAAAATTTGGAAACAAGGACACAGATAAGAAGCAGTAGCCAGGAGCGAAAGAAAAAGCTTTCACAAGTAAGCTAAACCTTCCATACAAGCCTTCTTCCCAAAGTAAGCATAATTAAAAAAAGAAAAAAAAAGTCCTCCTTGGATTATAAGAAACTTTTACATTATCATGCAAGTTTTTATTAACCAATTTCATAAAGCTATGAAAATTTAACGTTATTTATGAACAGGATGTTCAAATAAAATATGCAAAGTACACTTGAAATTAAAACATCTCACTATAGTAGGAGATGGAGAAGTATTTAAGCTGTGCCTGATAGTACATAAGGCAAGGCTTTTTCTATTACCTTTGCGTCACAGTTCTGAATAATTATTCTTTTTGTAAAGGGACCTGTCAGAGTTCTCTCAGATCCATGGCTGTGAAGTGCTTTGAACAGAAGTGAATTGCAAACCATCTTTACATTCTCATTTTCTGATATATTACATGGAAACTTTTGTTCTCCACTCTCTTCATGTGTAGAAAAAGGAGTAAAAGAAGTACCTTCTTTCCTCAGCATTTGGTTTTGTTTTAAATCTTTGAAGTGTAAACAAAAGCTGCTTTGAAGTAAATGCTAAAAATCTACCTCTTTAAAGCAGGTAGATCTCCTTAGCTTTGGCTTTCCTTATTAGTAATATAGAAGATGTTGTCAGGTCTCACTGATGTTTTATTTGCAGTGTTTCACACACCTATTGGCCTTTTTAATTTCATGATCACATTGAAGTGAAGCCAAACTGGTATCTTTCCTGTCTGATAGTGCTTTTTTTTTTTTTTTTTGCTTGATAGATATCATTTTTTTACAAGTCTTCCATTTATATATCAGTCTTTCCTGACAACATTAACTTCGATAAAACATCATCACAGAGAGGAGAAATACCTGAGAAGTCACGTGTATGTGTTAGCATTTTTCTGTATTGTACTTCAGATGGGTTTATGCCATAGGGTTATTTTTTCAGTCTGGTATTCATTTACTTTTGTATTGAACTTTTGCAACTATTCTTGGTTTAAAAACATTAAATATATTTGATTTGGACACTCATAGTTAACATGAGATTTATAGAACTGAGCTCCAGCAGTCTTCTCTTCCACATCATCATCTTCTAGGTGGGCACCTAGAAGAAATATCAATGTAATAGCCTATTTTTGGGTCACTGGACTTTGGAAGACAAACTTGAAGAAAATGACTTGTAGCTGAATGACTTTGAAGTTCAAAGATACCTGAAAGCTTACTGCTTTTGTTAGCTGTCAAGAATATCTGAAGGGAGAACAAAAAATGGCTGAAAGGAGAGGAGCAGGCAAAGACAGAAACTAAGAACCAGGGAATTTGAGATTTATTTCTGAATCTTTCCCTAAAATATTTTGTGATTTGAGAGATACCACAATTTTTTTGTGTGTTTTCAATATGAAATACATGCTCAAGATAATTTTTTGATTTAAAAAATTAATTAACTTTTTGTGAAATAACCTGTTGAATTGAAAGACATATTTATATACAACACAGCTTTCATTTAATCCTCTCAATGTATTTATACAGTGGCAGTGTAGCACAAGCACATAAAGGCTTTACATGGGCAAGAATCACTTCGAAAATCTGACGCAAATTCATAGTTAAATTGTATGTGGTCTCCAATGCAAGAAAGTGAGAGTAAGTGACAGCTGTCGCACATCTTAGGAACGGTGAGAAACACAACATGTCTCTTAGCTGCATTGTCCAAGAGAGCAAAGTTTATTATTCTTCATCTTCTTTTATAGACAGGTTAGAGAAGGTCCAAGAGGTAAAACTCTCATTGGTCATTAAAGGAACACATCACCATCATTGGTTAAGTGGAACACCCCTTGGCTGTTTTCCTAAACAACACCTACAAAATTGTTATCCTTACCAAGGACTGTGTGGATTTTTCCTTGTGCTTTGCCAGGCCAGAGTGAGAAGCCTGTGTGACTTAGTTTCACACAGGCTCTGTTCTCTGCTTGCTTTTTGCATTTAGCATCCACAGACAGCAGCAAAAGAGCAGCATCCAGAGAGATCTGAAATATCACTAAAGTTCCTCTAAATAATTTTTTCCCTGCAATTTTTCTTTGCAGCTCTCCCAAGGGTATACAGAGTAATTAATTATTGTGGAAAGAGAGAAGTTGTTTATGGAACACGAAATAGTCATTGCTTTATGGAAAAAAAAGATATTGTCTAAAATATGGCTTTTTGTCACTGTTTAATCTACACTACTCTGAAGAGCCAGTCTGGAAATTGTCCAGGAGTATCTATCCTGGAGTAAAATATTCCCATGTTAGCTTAAGGAAACAGAAACTATTTAAAGATATCAGTGTCATAATCCATAAAATCATTGGTGAGATTTGCAAGTAATAAGTTTTGATTTAAAACATCAATATGTTCTGTTTTATGATGGTACCGAATACCTCTATTGAGAAGAGATTTTATGGAAAATTTTGGACTTTTGAATTCTGAGACAAAATTCTACTACCACTTATAGATTTCAGGTGCTGATCAGTAGATTAACACACACTTTGAGAGAAATTATAAATGTCATTATAACTTCTGGACCTGATTTTGGATTTTGACAGAGAATAAGAGATCAAGTTTTAATTCTGTGTTCTTCTTTAGATATCTTTTATGTCTGTTGCAAACTTTTTGTTGTGACAGGATCGTGTATACTAAATTTATATGATAAAATATTATGTACTTAGCTGCCCTTTGTTTTCTTTGCAACAAAGACATATGGATTCATCTCACCTTAGTTGTAAATATTACATATATGAGAAACTGCTCTCTGGAATTGCTTAATTCCTCTGATTAAACAGACACTGTCAATTCAATGGCAAGCCTTTTTTATGATTTAAACAGCTATGGTTAGGTAAGATGAATCTTACCAAAATGAATGCTGGAGGAAAGAACAATATGCTGAAATAAAAGTTGAATCCTCAAATCTTGTGTTTGCATGTGGAGCAGTGTGGGATCCTGAGACAGAGATTTCTTGTACTTGTAAAACTGTTTTGTGATCCTGTGATTCTATAATATGGTCACTTACTATCAGGATAAAAGACAAAAAGAAATACCCTTTTTCTGATAGTAGGTATATATATATTGGATTAAAATGTGATCTAAGAGGACAATACTGAGTATCTATATTATCTGACTTCAATGAGAATTTAAGTTTTGTGGATTTTGCCTCAGTTTTAGTCCTTTTATAGCTAAAGTAAAACAACCCCAAACCTACATTTTTGTAAGTACTTTCTTCCACAAATTAAAAAAAAATTATACTAGTCTCTAAAGAATTTATTACACTAAAATTAGCTCTCAGCTCACGAGTTTAGGTTTCCAGTGTGGGAAGAAATGTTAGATCATTGCCTATTTGTAATCGTGCTCTTTCCCAAAATAAAATGTATTTGATTTATGCATTTACCTCGAGGTTTAGTAGGAACTGTGAGAGCTGATGTATGTGTTTGGACAGAGCTGCATAGCAGCTTCTTTTTCTGATACGTGAGCCAGAGAAAAGGTTTCATCTGTGGCTGGAACACAGCCAAAGGTTGCATAGCAGCAAAGTCTGATACCCCTTTTCTTTCCCCAAACTCCCTTCACTTCATCCAGTGCACTGGGAAGCACTGACTGCATGTGAATGAAGGTTTGTCACAGGATGAATGAAGGTTACATTTTTTTCATGCATGGTAGTGACAATGAGCTTCTGGGTAATACTAGTAAAGGGACCATTTTACCACCAATTTTTTTGCATAGCTATGTTAACAGAGGCCATGTCTGTCCTTGTCTTGTAGAGTCAGACTTGAAGAAGAGATGACTGTCAAGCTGGAGGGTTTGGGGGCTTGGCTTTCTTTTTGTTTGTCCTTCAAGCTGTAAACTTGAACTTAAGTGCAAGACTATTCTAGAAGGTCATGGGAACATTTTTACTTTCATACTTGTTTTGACCAAAGCAAAATGCTCCTCTACTATAAGACATATTCCTATTTCAACTGTAGCACTTTTAAAAAACGGTATTTTTCTCAATAAATAGTCATGCTGTTCATTTTATTCTTTATGGAAATTGTATACTTCACTGATCACTGTCCAGAATTCCCAGTGATGATGACAGAGTTACCCAATTTTTAAGGAGCCCGTGTGATGCTGTCTGCACCAAAGCTTACTTACAGTAAGCTGTATTAACAAAGATATTATTCCTCCTGCTGCCTCTATCTGTGAACTGACTGCTTTGCAAATGGCTGCAGTCTGTAGTGCTACTCTAGAATCAATGAATAGAGATAAAGAAGTGTTTTTGTTTTGATGATGAGTGCAAAGAAGAGAGGAAAACCAGCACAGACAATGCAGCATTGATTCATAGATAGTATTCATTGCATTGCAGTTAATTTCTAATTGTTATGACTCATTTTGTATATTAGACTGAGTTGATGAATGTGCTTTAGAATCAGTTAATGAGTAGTGAATATATTATTTGGTAACACTGTTCACTGTATAGCTGGCAGAAATGTCACAATTCTGTCACAGTAATCAGAATTCATTTGTGACCTGGAAAATCTCATCTAGTGTCAAAATTCCTTGGGATGAGCACTTTGTATGCAGAGCTTTCTCTTATAACTCCACAGGATCAACTCTTAGAGAAGCAAAGTAACCGTGTGCTTAGGGTGGCAGGTCTCCCAGGCACTACAGCTCATATTTAGTTTAAGCCTTCAAGATTAGGTGGCTTTCCAGTTGCAGAATTCTAGCTTTGAGTAACTGCATGTTGAATCAAGGGCTCTACACTTGCACACAGGGAACAGTGCTAGTAACACCCAGGTAACTTGGTGTTTTCAGGAAGAGTGTGTTTTTCTGAATTCCAGCAGCATCAGTTATTCTGCTTAGGTGACTAGATCCCAGGACTTTTATTTTAGAATTAAAAAGATCTTTTCTATGTCAGAACACCTTCTTTAATGGATATATTTTGAACTTACATTAAAAATGAGATTTTTTTAATTCAACTCTATTTCTAAAACATTGTCTGACTTAGTCAAAAGAACAATTCACCACCTTATTCACTGATAAGAGTGGATTCTGTAGTTGAAGATTTTCAATGAAACCTTTTTTCTTCTGATCTGTGGCAATGAATGCTGCTTGTTTCTAACAGGTGGCCAGCCAAGTTTAATTTGTAATTGACTGTTTTTAAACTGTACCAATGCAGAATTTTATTTAGGAATCCTATTGCTTAGTTCTAGCTAGATCAGAACACTCAGCTTTTCTTTGATCATGAATTTGCTTCTGTGATAGTGACAGCAGCCTACAGTCGAAGTAAAAAGATTCACGGAGGTCTTTAAATTGCTTTACTTAAGAATAGGCGAGTATGGACATAATAACTTTAAAACTGGACATACTAAGTTTAAAATATTAGGCTTCATTAAAAACATATTTACTTAAGAACACTGTGTAATTGAGCAGCTCTCCATGAAAATTGTTTTACTTTTTTAAAAAGGCTATGCTATGTACAAGTGATTGGAAAACGAGGGATTTATACTTAATATTTTTGTAAACAATATACTTCAGACATAGCTGTTCTGTTCTACTTTAAACTAACAAAGAACTATAGTTTAGGTTCTCATTACTTTTTTTTTCCCCCCTTTCTCTTGGTAATTTAACAGTTCTTAAATGGGAGTGCAAAGGTGGTTTAATCCAAATGTAGTATTATATCCTTAAGGTGACGTGGTAAAAGTGACAATCTGATTGTTTGTGCTCTAAAGAAGTATAGCTGTATAGATAAGGAGCTGTAATAATTATAAAGAGCCTACAACAAAAATCATTATGGTGTCTTTTATCACAGTAACAAGAACAGAGACTCAGTAGTGCATAGTGTTTAATTAGTTTGTTATGTACAAGTAAAAAATAAGGATATTAATACAACAATGATCATAAAAATCATATTAACATTCAGGCTCCTACAGAGACTCCATTAACCTTGACTAAGAGCTGTCAAAGCATATGCCAAGTTCTCTTCCTTTCTAGACAAGGGAACAGATTAATTTTACTCTTGGATGAAGTATCCCACTGCTGATGTGAAAACCAAACCACAGCTCCTGGGTTTCAATTGGTGGTACAGATCAGGTGCACTGCAACAGATGGACATCTAGAATACCATGGACATTGGAGTCAGCAATTGCACTAACTGAAACTTAACTGCATATTGCAATGCTTCTCAAGATGCTTTCAGGGAGCACAGGGACTGCAAAAGGCTTTATGAAAAACTTCAGAGTTTGTTCTTTTATCAGAGTAGGAGTTAAGTTGGGTGAATAAATATTAATAAACCCAGTCTTAACTAAGGACCCGAGCTAGTAGAAAAAGAATTTTCTCTTCTTTAGAGTAACAACTAAGAGAATTATATCTGCCTTGGCAATCATATCTAACATATGCCTTGGAATTATGGCTAAGCCAGTGTGAGTTTTGGGGTATTAGCTGATGTTCTCTTTTAATATTTTTTTACCTTATAAGCTTTGTAACATAATTTCACAGAAAATGCTGTCCCATCAAATAGTTCTTGAATTATCTATTTTCTTTTTAAAGACAGTGTAGCTCTATGTGCTTTGGGCGATTTTTAACCATCTACTGTTTTCAGAACTGATTTATTATTTCAAAATGTCAAAGCCTATAAAATATTTTCCTTATTTTTGCATAAAACAACTTTCTTAACAAGCAAAACAAAAACATTCTTTTTGTTGCTTCTAGTGTACACCAAAAAAAATTACTACATTTGACTAACTTTTTTCTCAGTAGTCATGAATTTTCTCTAATATTGCTTGTAATTTCAAGCTCTTATAATTTTAAGCAAGGGTTAGAAGGCAATTATGAGTTTTTCTCCTGTGAGGTGGTTTTATAAAAGCAATCTAGAATGTAGCATTTTACTAATTTTTTTTTAAGAGATTCAGTTTTGTGTTTATAGATCTTCATACACTGAATAGCTTCTTAATTTCTGACAGAAGTAAACATATATTATGCGTACAGATTTTTTCCTGAAATGTTTTCATAAAGGCATGGTTCAATAAAAGTTATTAATTTAAGAGTGTTATTTGAAAGAAGTTTCCTGTAGCAGTTTCTTTGTTCAAAATATTTTCGAGTGGAGACTAAATACTGCACTGCTCACCCTACGATTATATCTCTCCTTTTGGCTGCTAAAACTTCTCTCCACGAAGTCTAGAAATGCAAAAATTGTTCTTTAATACGTATCACTCTTGCTGAAACATCAGCCAAACAACATGACCTTCCTTCTAGTCTTCGAAATAGTTTTTGTCATCCATTTCCATCTCAGTGATACTTCTGCTTTTCAGAAGAAGCTTTAAATATTACAGCTTGTCATAAAAATGACAAATAATTTTCCTTTGTACTGACAGTTATAGGAAGTATGAGATTCTAGACATCTGCATGATGGTGTGAAAGCAAAGGATTAAATAATTTCTGATCACTTACCAGCTACCAGTCACCTCTAGTGAAGAGCACACCTTCTTAACTCTTAAAGCACATACTCCCCACCTTATCTGAAGTTCTCAGTGTTTACCCATCTTTCTAATCTCATTAAATATTTGAGTGTTGTTGATTAGGGCACATATCTCAAAAGCAGAAGCAGTGATAGACATAAGTATCAAGCTAAAAAGTTTACAGTGCTTGCAAGTGTTTGCCAACTCTCACCTTTCAAATATTAGACACTTAAATGTGTCCAGAGCGAGAAATATTCAGCTTCTTAGGTTACACTGTATATTCTAAGGTCTAAGCTCTTTCTTCACAAACTTCTTCTTCTTCATCTGCCAACACTCAACAAGTAGTTAGAGCCAAACAGATGCTCTGGTTGGTGTTGGTTTCTCCCTGTGATACATTAAGCTTACAGCTGTTCTCTGCATGGAGGTACTGGTCCTTTTTACCTCCCTCTATATCTTATTATAGCCCTCATACATTTCTCCCTGATATGAGTGCTGACTCTTAAACTCCAAGATTTGCACACAAGACCATTTCTGAATTGGTCTGAAACTTATGTTTCACTGTCCCTACTTGCTATGATGACATACATATCAAGTAGAACTATTAAAAGCCATTTTCTTCTGGTGTCTCCATACCACCTGGATTAATCGTGCTCCCATCTTAAATGCATCAGCAATTCTCTTCAGGCCAACCTTGTGTTTGACTGAAACAATGTAAACAATCATGTACTCCTCTGACCCCTCTCTCTCAGTTTTAGTTTAGATCATTTGATAGAGCTGAATAGATTGGACATCAAGCAGTCATAGTTAATTTATTAGCAGTACCAAAATATATCTAGCTGCCAGACCATGTCAGCAGCTACAGTCAAACTTGTCAACCTGTGAGTGAGTGGCTGTGAACATGGGATTCAGAAGCAAAGTGTACTGAGTATAGCTGAGCGGGAGTTAATTTTCACCATAGTAGCCCCAAAAATCCTTCCAATGGCTTTGTTTATATTATTTGTAATCACAAAATAATATGGATTTACTATCTTGCTTAAATGAGGAAGCCAATATATTTCTATTTCATTTTTCTGCCCAGCTTCCTCTTCTCTGCAGTTTTTGGTGATGAAAGCTCCAGACAGATACAGTTATGCCAGTTCAGGAATGTTTTTTGTGCACCATTTCTTTTTCAGAGGATCCTTCTGCAGGTTGCTAAAATCACTATGTGAATGGAGAGAAATTTGAAACTTACCTTGCTTTTACCAACCATCTTGTGGTTCATATTGTGAACTGAGAGTCCACTAAGTCTACCCAAGTAACAGGGCTGATCAGAGCATTCTGCTGTCTTCTTAACATCTTTTCTGGTGCAGTCTGTACTTGTGGCTTGTCTCATTTTCAATACACAAGTTTATGGCATGTGAACATTTTCTGGAAGAGATCTGTGCATGCTCCCTCACCAGTTATTGAACTGTGGTTTCCATCAGATTACGATTCTTGACCATAATTTACCCCAAAAGCATTCAGACTGACAACACTCAATTTGCTGTCAAAGAAACATGCACTCAAGGAAGAACAGTCAACGGGAGGGATAGGTATTTATATACATGAATAAAGTAATTATACACATGCCAGATTTCTGCAAAGCTAGATTAAACTAATCTATTATCTTGTTTTAGCTAAGCATGCTTTCCTTTTGACTTGAGAGGATTAATGACTATATTGTAAAAGTTTCTCAATAATCAGGTGCTGCAAAGGGTAGTCTAGAATGGAGAAAACAGGAAAAAAAGACACATTTCATCTTCTCATAAAAATACTTAAAATCACTAATAATATTCTAGGTAGTAAAGTTTGTCTTTTAAAAAACAACAAATGCTGTGGTCATTTTGGGGCTTTTGGGGATACTAAACTGGAGCCATAAAATTCTGAAGAGCCTATTAGCATTACAGTTTATGCTGTGCATATGGATCAACCTTCTGGGAAATGCAACAATCAGAGACTTTGCAGAATGCAGTGTCTCCTTGTAAGCCTTGTAGAAGACAAGAGGACACATGAGTGAGCCCTGGAGGAAGTTGATGGAGGAGGCCAGTTGGGAAGACCTTGCTGATGGGTGCTGGGAAACGTGTATGAATTCCAGGCCTGAGTTGTGGGGTCTAGGAAACCATGGCAGATGAGGCCCCTGTCCTATTTCAGTGTCCACTCCCATGTCAGCCTAATGAAACTGCAGATGGTGCTTGAATGCCTCTCTTCACCAGCACATTGTAACCAACGACACTGCTATCCACTGGGAGGGAAAGAGAACTTTCAGATTACTCTTTGCTGATAATAAAAAAATGATGCATTTTAATATTGAAAGTTATAATTTCGGACAATTATTCTTTCCTGTGCTTTGTTTAGGTCACTAATTTACACCATCAGGTTGATAATTTTTAAACTAATTGTGGTACTTAATTATCCAGTATTTTAGGGAATGGAAAAAGTCTGCAAACATTGCATGCACCCAGCAGGTTCCCTGTAAAGAAACAAATTTGCATTTATAAGTGTTAAAGCTTAGCAATGTTAAAACTTAGAAGTGTTTCATGTTCCTAAAAATAAGCGTGTGTGAACTAGCTGCAATCTTTTCAGTACTGTCATTGTACATCAGTCTCTATTTATATATTAAAAAAACACAAATTTTTTTGTCAGCAGTAAAATTTTTAGAAATATGTCTCTCTTTCTTCAGTTTATTTCATATTTTTGTGATTGCTCCTAGTTAACAAGTTAAAAGGATTTTGGACGTTGATGTTAAACGCTTCCCCTTCCCCTTTCCCTTCCCCTTCCCCTTCCCCTTCCCCTTCCCCTTCCCCTTCCCTCCCATTTGTTAATTTACTCCTGTAGCAGAACTGTGGCTAAAGACAAAGCAGGGAGCCATATACCACTTAGGTTGTTGGAGATTTTCCACTACTTTCTGATGAAACAAATTAGGCTATTACTAATTCCCCTTGAACATTATATATAATTTCTTTCTTTTTTTTTTTTTTTTAGTCAGCATTTACATATTTTGTGGAGAAAAGAAATAAAGGTGACCCTCACTATTGAAACTGAGTAACTTGTATGCAAATCCTGAGAAATTAATTTTGCAAATTCCTTCATTTTTTATAAGTGCCTTTAAAAAGCATTTGAAACAAGTGAACTGTTCCTTAACAATATCTTTCTAAAAAGAAAAAAATAATTCCAATAAATGGTTTAATAGTTTTTAGATAAAGGATTGAAAATTAAAGGCAGGAGAATATTAAGTAATAGAATGATAGAAATTTTCATTGAGTACATCTCTCCCAACTGAAATAATTTCTTTTCTTTGAAATATCCTATTACATACTTTTAGTCAGTGATGATCACAGCTTAAATCAATTAAATAAGCTGTCAAGTGTGAAATGTGCCTCTGAAGTGACATCTTTTAATAGTCTTTTTCAGCTTGTCCAGCTTCGGATATTTACTCACTTTTAGGGAAGAGACCTTTTTTATTATTAGCCATGAAGAGAACTGGATTTTAATATTATTGTGCATTATTAATAGCATCATTTTCTGAATTCTGTGGAAAAGAAATGAACTTGTAGAGATTACTATATCACTACTGGTGATATTGGGCAAGTTATAAAGAAATCTGATTAATTCTGCCCACATTGAAATTTCAGGTGCGCTTCTTTGTTGAATGACTTGAGAAATTAGTTCTGAAAATATTTCCTGCATGTTCCTGTTTTCAGACATCATACCCCATGGTTATCAAAAATTATTGGGAAATCTGAGTGCTTGAATATTATATCTCAGTGCACTGGAAAACTTGAAAGTTTTAAAAATTAAATTCGGCAGCAGATTCAATCACTGGTAGAGAGCCATGTACATGGAATTAATTTCTTATAAGCAATTTTCTTATAAACAGTTTTCCAGGTTCCTCTGGAAAACACATGAGTAGGTAAAAAAAAAGTTAATGAAAAGCCAGGTAGTTTTATGGGAGAAATTATACATGTAAGATGCTCATGGCCATAGGACAAAAGTCACTACAAGTCATGTAGAAATAGATGGCTGAATCCAACTGAGCTCTGATGGATTTCTCATCCAGAGAATTCTTGCTTGTGTTGGTGGAGCAAAGATGACATTCTGTGAATTTAGAACTATCCTGGTCTTCTAACAGTCATGCAGTCAGCCACAGCTGATGAGCACTAATCTCATTCCTTCACCCATGAGCACTCAGTCGACAGTAATGATCATTAACTGTTGTAATTGTGCCTGCATAATTAAAGCATAGAACATATATTTTGCTAATATTGTGATTTGTGTGTAAAGTCTCATTTCAGTCACATTTCATCCTTCTTCACCTTGGCTCTGTGTAGGCACAATATGTTTCATGCTGAACTTTTATCCGTTTCCTGATAATTCTTCACAACTAAAAACATTTCTAACTGCTCATTTAGTAGAAGTAATTAGTCCTGTTCCCCTTTTTTTCTGCTGTATTGAGGTAGTCTTGTGTTGATCCATTAATATAAATATTTTTTAAAGTTGATTTCATAATTAGCTTTATAAAAACCTTTAATAAACTTTCAAACAAATTAGAAATCCTTTTTCATTGGGTCCTATGGAAGAGCAACTTCTAGTTTGTTACCTTCCTCTGAATTTGGCCAAGCTTGAAACATATAAACATTTTAATAACATTCTATTTAATTTGATGTTTTTTTCAGGTAGCTGAAGGTCTGTTTAAATATGCTTTTGAATCCTGACCAGAAAAAAAAATATTTTATTTATTTTAATTTATAGTTGCTTAAAAGGTATTTCAAATGTATAGTCTTTAGGTAGAGTGTAAATTGCAATTATACCATAAGATACCATTGAATTACATATTTTGGGAGGGTTTTTTTTGTCCACAAACCACCACATCAGACCATGCACTGGGTTCCCTATGGATCACTCAGAACTCATTTATGGTTGAGGCATAAGAGATTAAGACATGTGATGTCCTCTGAATAACATAAAATCTTTCCTTCACTTGATATACTTTTCAAATCCAATTGTCTTCTTGTAAAACCACCCACAAAAAGAAAAAACAGGGGAGGGGGAGGAAAAAAAGTTAAATGGGTTTATCAGTCATAAATGACACTTCTTTTTTTCCCAGGTGTAGAATCCCTTTTCAGTTAATATACAGGGAAAAAATTATTATCCTTAGATGAGTAAATGCACACAGACTGAACAAAAAACCTAAATCCCTTACCCTTGAAGGAAAATGGATTTTCATGTACAGTATTAAGAAATGGTTTTGATACTGAGAATAATTAAGTATATGGGTGTTTTATTCTTTTAATACTTCCCTTGGTATATATTAGTCATGTATTATTTGAATGTCATTTTATCTAGAGAAATTACAAAGAAGTAATTAATATCTCTATTAAAGAAATTAATAGCTGTTGCATGAGAATTCTTCCAAAGCAGTCCTTAGTTTTACCTGTGTGTTCCAACTGGGGTATGAAATGTCTACAGTTTATAACTGGTTCTCCTAAACTGTCTTTTAAAACAATCCAAACCTATTTTTAACCTAGTTATAAATCACTTCTCAACTGGAAATACATAAGAAAAAAATAAATAGGTTTTATGGATCAGATTATTTTCTAGTATGATTTAAGCACTACAGGCCTTCTTCTGAGAAGAAGAAGAATTCTAAGGAGAATTATTTTGGATGAAATGACAGATTCAATATGCATATTTTTGGGTTGTCCCATGCTGGTTAATTCAGTAGCTGAGCTGTTAATGAAGAACAGCTTTGAATAGAAATAAAGTAATAGGTGATTAAATTATGTATAACTCTTGCATTTTTCGTAGTTCAATTTAGAAGTAAGAATTGAATTCAGGCTTAATTAAGGAATCAAGTCAGCTTCCAACCCAAAGAGTTATTGTGAATTTAACTAGAAATCTAAGAATCACTATTTCAAACTATTCATTTAACCTTTTTTTGTTTGTTTGTATTTGCTGTTACTGTTGGGTTTGATTATTGAAAATATGGGGAAAGAGAATACATGGAGAAATAATTACATTTACTATTAAACTTATCTTACCTTCACGGTTATAGTGATGTATAATCTGTGTGTTAACATATGAGATGTTTTAAGTACCTACATCTCAATATTATTAGCAAAGGTTGTTAGGTGTGACTACCTCCATTCTACAGGAAAGAAATATTATTAAAAACTGGTATCAGAACCACGCACATAATCCTACAAAAAAGGTTTCATTTTACTGGGTTTATCTCCTGTTCTCTAAATGGAGTACTGTTTGTGTTGTAAAACACAAAATGTGGTGCACCTAATGGTACAGCTTTAAACTGCTGTGTTTTGATGTTTTGTTTATGCTTTCCCTAATTACAGACCATAAAATATCACTTTACAGATAAACAGTAGCATATAATAGAGAGTAAATTATGGAGTACCAAATGTGGCTTGCTCTTGATTGATACAATTAGACAGAATTACTACATGTATTCATATAAAAGGAAAATTAGACTTAAAAAAATCAATATTTTTGACTGAGCATGGAAAAATTAATTTAACAATACATGCTTATTGATTTTATGCAGAGGAATTTCACTGCAACAATATGCAATCCAAAAATAAGGAACAAAATTTTGGATTTTTCTTTAGAACCCTGTCTGTTATTTCTGTTTTTCTAGAAACAGAAGACCGCTGCTTTATGAATTTCAAATTAATATGTATTTATTTCAAAACACCTGTGTTCCTTAACTGAATTGTTAACATAAAACGTCTGTCTTTTGAAACAAAATATTTTTTTTCAAACTGCAAGTTTGGAAAGGTAAAAGGAAAACAGGTGTGAAATGTCTAAACTCTCACAAGATTGCTAAAGTTTTAAAAGCCTCATCATTTAACACACAAATAAAGTAACTCACAAATCTCATGTTTGGATAATTCTTACCTGAAATATTTCTTGGGCAGATAAAATTGAATAGCAAGGTTATTGTTGTCAGCTTCTTTCACTGCAGTTTCAAGGACTGCTGAATACATGAGAAGTACAAAATTAGCTAATTCATTTTAATCACTAAACTCTATTCCTCTCATTTCCCATAATAGAATGCTTGAGTCCCTCAAGCAACTGTTATTATTGTGCTTATGTTGATTTTTTCTTTCTTTACAATTTATTTTATACATATATGAACAACCTGGCCAGCATATTACTGTTTCTCATTTACAGAACACATTTTCATGTCTATTTCAAACATTTTTTTCTAATAGAGCTATGATTGTAATAAACCAAAAATTTCAGTATAAACTGAAAAAAGTTGTCTGTATTCTAGTTACTAAAGTATTATAAATCATGAAATTCATCAAAGTTCTAATTCTTCTGTACAGTCTTTTTTGGCAAAAATGGGTAAAACCACTTCAAATTGAAGAAATATTACATCTGATCAAAACAGGTTTCCACAGGGTACTATAAAATATACAAGTATATTTAAATTATAATTTCTCTTTTATATCAAGTATAGAATATATCATCGACTGAGATGACCATATAACCAAATATGACACCGATATTTTTACTCCTAGATGAGTGATTATTGGCATAACTTAATTGTCTCCTTGTTCATGACTTCTATAATTTCTCAATCCTTAAAATTTGCCAAGTATTTTATGTTAATCCCAGAATTTTATAAAGTAAAATGAATGTATGGAAATAGATTTTTGTGAGAGGAATTTTGCATGCTACAAATATTTAAGTTATTACAAGGTAATAGAATGTGATTGTAGTGTGAGAACAAAGCCTCTTTAATTGATTATTTGTAGTTCAGAAATGTGTTTGCTTATTTGAGCTAGATTCTGTCACTAAGAGTTTTGAGAGTATTTTAATTGACTAATTCAATTAGAAAAATAAATTTGTATGCCTCTAGCAAAGAATGAGCCAGAAAAGATATTACAGGTAGTCCAAAGGAAGTATTTTAATACAGTGAGAGCAACATACATTCGGTTCCCTGGACTGTAGCAAACACTACTAAAAAGGCTCTCTAAAACCTAGTTTATTGGTAGATCATGGAAAAATTTATTGTAAGAGACAGCTGTGGAAAGATCCTAAAATTAGTTCTTCCTATGTAATTTAATTTTAAAAGTAAGACTGTAAAATAAAATATCCATATGTCAAGAAAATTTAATTTCAAAAAGTAATTTAAAAGTTCCTAAAAGATTAAGATGACTAAGTCCATTCTTTGTATCTAAACAGTTCCTATGTCCGTCAGAGAAATGTTCTGTAAAAGGTAGTATCATATGGAATGAAGTATCATTCAACATGTTATCTCTCCTGAATATTTATGGCACTGAATATGGAGCTTTGTATTTAGCACTACAGGAGAAAATATTTAAGACATGAGAAAGGTTCATCTAATCAACTTGTTCTTTAAAAATCTCTGTGAGAAAAAGTTAACATTGGGAAATGGTACTCAAAATTAAATCTCTTAAAAATACAGATTTAAACTGTGGTTTTCAAGAGATGGGATTTATTCTCAAAAGCAGAAATACAGATTCCATTACCTTTGCATTAAAACTTAAAAATTTAAAATTTTGAATTAAAAAGTATCAAAATGCTTTTTTAATATATTTAGAATAAATATATTAATAATAAATTTGCAAACGAAAGCAAAACATTGATTTGTCAGTTCTTTCACAAAACTAAACAATCAGTTATTCAGTTGCCTCTTCCAAAATACTTAATGCTAAACTTTAGAATAGCGTGTGTCTTTCACAATGCTGACAGAAGTGTTGATCTCACTTCCTGTCATGTTACCATATGCACATCAATGTATAACTTCTAAGAAATCATGTAATTTTATCAGGGGACAGGAAAGAAACAAAAATATATAAAACTTAAATAAAAGAAAACTAAAATTGAAACAGTATAACTAGAGAAATTGAATGCCCTTAGAAGTCTCACATTCTCAGAGAGAGTATTTGGTAATCACAGAATCATAGAGTCATTCAGATTGGTAAAGGTCATCAGAGATCATCATGTCCAACCCCTAGCACAGCGCTGCCATCTTCACCACTAATCCATATCCCCAGGTGCCACATCCACACGTATTTTATATACTTCCAGGCATGGTGATTCCATCACTTATCAGCCTGTTCCAATGCCTGATCACTCTTTTACTGGTGGAAATTTTCCTAAAATTAAAAGTCCTCTAGTACAACTTTAAGCCATTCCTCTTGTCCTGGCACTGGCTGCCTTGGAGAAGAGGCCGATCCCCACCTGGCTCCAGCCTCCTTTCAGGCAGCTGTAGAGAGTGATAAGGTCTCCCTTGAGCCTCCTTTTATTCAGGCTGAACAACCTCAGCTCCCACAGCTCCTCTACACAGGACTTGTGCTCCAGAGCCTTCCCCAGCTCCGTTCCCCTTCCCTGGACACCCTCCAGCTCCTCTCAGGGTCTTTTTTGTAGTGAGGGGCCCAGAACTGGACACAGGAATTGAGGTGTGGCCTCAGCAGTAGTTTGTAGGATTGCTAGTAAGCCTAATACAGTGCAACATCAAGGATGTTACATTTTTTTAGATGATGTTGTCTGGCTTTAGGAGGATTAGCTCCTATCTACATGCCTGTTGTGGTGATAGATCTTGGTTTACACACTGCCTAAACAGTAACTCCACCTCTTGTGGGATATGGACTGTTCCAGGATGTCTCAGGATACGGGGGCAGATTTTCTCCAACATTATTGAACTGGCTAGTCCTTTACCTAATATACAAACAGATGCCAATTTGTGATAGTCAGTAGAAAGACTAATGTTGAACCTTAGGATTGCTGTACAGTATGCTCCACTGCCATATAAGGAAACCAAATAAGAGTGTGATTTATTCATCTTGTCTAAAGGTGATTATCCTCCTGGCCCTTTTTAATTCCTCAGGAAATTAATAGGAAGGTAGAAGGAGGTAAGGTGAGATACTCCATTTACTTCAGCATTTTGAGAACAAAAGCTTAATATGGAAAACGAAAAATTATGTAGTATAAAAATCTTGTCAAAATTCTAAATTTGGTTCTTATCATAAAGTATTCTTAAATGTCTGGTCACTGGAATATTTTTCTCATCTCCTAGTTCTTCTGTATAAGCTATTTTTGTATGCTAACTTCAAAGTGTGGGATGTAATTATTTTTTTTCCATTGTAACTTGACATCTCAGCTAGTGCAGAATTTCTTGCTTCACACTCTTTCCTCCTCCATCTCCTGAATTTTTATTTTCTTCCTTCTTTTCTTCTTGTCACTTTGTCTCATATTCTGATAGCCTCTGTCAGCCTTAATCACAAACTTATCTTTCTTCTCATCCATTTTTCATTTTCCTCTCCCTCATCTAACATGAGGGCAACTTGTGCATATGTGTTCTCTTAGCAGTTCATTTTCTTTTATGTATGCACGGACTCAGCACCAGCCATTTCCACAGATCACAGATCTTGCTTTTCTTCAGTTCATTTGGCCCGAAATGCCCTGAATTCAGGGAGGTTCAGTTACTTTTACGTGCTTTAGGTACATCAATCCAAATCTTACCATAAAGAAGTCCACATGTGTGGCTGGATCTGTAGGAATAAAGAGACTTGAAATATGCAGTAAGGTAGAGAGGTGATTTTGGGTCTCTTAAGGTATTACTTGCTGTCCTGGTTTCAGCTGGAATTGAGTTAATTTCTTCCTAGTGGATGGTGCAGTGCTGTGTTTTGGATCTAGGATGAGAACAGTGCTGGTAACATTGATGTTTGAGTTGTTGCTGAGCAGGGCTGACACTGACACAAGGACTTTCCAGCTTTTCCTACCACCCTGCCTGCAAAGAGAGCGGGGGTGTACAAGATGCTGGGAGAGGACACAGCTGGGTCCGCTGATCTCAACTGACCAAAGGGATCTCTCAAACCAAATGGCACCAGGCTGAACATGCTGAACAGTAAAATGAGGGTAGTTAGTCTGGGTGTGGCAGCTTCCTGTTCAGGAACAGGCTGGGCATACATCAGTGAGTGATGACCAACTGCACTATGCATCATTATTATTATTACTCTATCATTATTATTATTTTCCTTTCATTTTTCTGCCTAAGGAAACTTTTTTTTTATCTTGACCAATGGGATTAACCTTTTTTTGTTTCTCTCCTCCAATCTTTTACATTAATACTATCTCCTTTGCACCTGATATCAGGGGAAAAGAGAGCCCTGAATGATCTGTGCAAATGTCAAAATATTTAGACTAGAAAAAGAAACCCCAAAACAACAGAAACAATAAAGGAGACCAACAAAACCCAAAAACTTCAACAAAACCTAACAACAAAAGAAAAGGCAAAACCACCAAAACAAACAAAAGAAAACAGAGAGAAACTAATACCATGGGCATTCAGAGGAAAGATTCCTGCTCATAGTAGTATTTAGACTTAGTAGGCCAGTATCACCTTATTATTAAGTGATCTCCTGGCTTAATTTTCATTTGTGAGAAGTTGGCAGGCTGAACATCAACAAATGCTTTTGGCAACTCCCTTTTTTAAATCTTGTTACTCCTGCTGAATTGGTAAAAAGTTGAAGTTGTACATGATGTCTTTTCTATGTATTTGTAGGGACTGGTCAAGTGATCAGCTTGCTACTGAATTCATTACTCATATTTCACCTCAACCATCCTAATATATCTGAAAATTCTTATAATGTTGTCTTCCTTAGTCTTGAGGGAAGGATGAAATTTCTGAATGAAATCAATGAAGTGAAAATACGTAGGTAAATGTTTGTCATTGTCTGCAGCATTCTGTGACATGTGATGTTAATGTTGAAAGAAAGGAAGATGAGTATTTGGTTATTGCTGAAAGAGATAAAATTCATCAACTAGTATTTTAGAAGTCTGTGGGGTTTTTTCTTCTTTTTTCCTTGGAAATGTACATATTCTTGCCCACATAATGTAGTATACCTTTAAGAATTTTTCGACTATTCGGCAGCTAGCTCCTTTCTAAGAAATTACTAGCATCCCTGTAGTGAGATGTCTTGCAGTCTTAGAATTTGTCTTATCTCTAAAGTTACATTAAAAAAAAAAAAAAGAAAAGAAAAGCTCTAGAGCATGTCATAGGTGTCAAAATGTCTTGGACACCATATCCAAACAGTCATTGCAAAGGAACTGTTACTATGGTTGGACCCCTGAGCTATAAGCCAATCCAGCTGTGACTTTCAGTACAAAAGGAGTAGTAATACTGTTCTCTTTTTCTCCCTAAGGGAAGAAAAAGGGAAAGTAAATGTCTGATGTTGTCCTTTATTCTGGGCATACATGGACTTTTGAGATGCTCCTCCCGGCAGGAAATACTATTTAATTCTCAGGGAGGGAACAAAACTGGTGTACAGAAAGACAGATTGTAGTAACCTGGGATCTGATGAAAGTACTGCTGTATTTAGCTGAAGAATGAAGGAAGACTCCCTAAAAGAGGATGGAAAATAATTCTGTTCCACAATTCCCTAGGTAAAGTAAGCTATATTTAAATTAGCAGGTAATGTGGCATAGTAGAAGCACAGCTCTAGCTGGGTCCTGTGAGCTGATGGGAATGTCACTTTGTGGGTGGGACAATTTCAGTGCCTTCACAGGGCTCATCTTCCAGTTCCAGGTCTTTTTTGCCCAAAAGCAATATAGCAGCACATCGAGTCCTCATTGCTATGTCAAATCTGAGCCTGGGGAGTGTGAATGATCAGATTTGCTTCAGAAGCACGTTTCTGATCCCAGCTGAAACATTAATATAGCCACACATCTGTACATCATTTAAATACTTTGGGTGGCAAGGTCATTCCCTCAAAAAAATGTACCTTCTCAAGGTGTGTGTGCACAGTTAAACTCTGTAACTCATAGTCACAGGATACAAGGGATGCCAAAATCCTACAGGTTCAAAAACTCTACATACAAATTCATGGAAGGAAAATGTATTGGAAACAAATGAATAGAAAGATATTTCTTCTAGCTGCAAATGTTCTGGAGAAACAAATGACTGGAAGAATTAAACATTGAAGTATTACTTTCAATTTGTCCTGCTCTTGAACTGCTTTCTAATGACCTGCTGTTGATCATCCTCAGAAACTAATGGGCAAGGTGTAACCTGGTACAAAAAGCCTTGTGTTGACTAACCCACTCAATAATCTTACACAGTACACAAGGTGCAGGCAAAAGTCCAGAAATATCTGGAAAGGTTGCTCAGTCATTATTTTCAATTTTTCCTTAGGAGAAAATGTCCATGTTCACTGATGAGTTACAAGCCTAAGCTTCTGCCTTGGAAATGCAGATGGTTGAAGACAGGCATAAATGTAATTCAGGTTGTAGTCTTTAAAGGCAAGAAATACAGCATTTTTCTGTGTAGAATTTTACTTTTATTGCTGTATGTTAACAGACACGGAAATAAATAAAATCTGCATTTAATTCTTAAGTATTTCTGTAATAGTAGGGCAAACTTGTGCCTTTTGTTTTCAAGTTTCACTACCAATGTAGGGTTTTGATTTGTAAATGTTTAAGTCTCAAACAATACCTGACAATAAATTTATAAATAATAGCTGGTGCTAAAGACTACTTCTTTCCCATACAGTTCAGCCTATTTACTGGAAAATCCTGAAGTTCAGGATTTTCAGACTGCTCTGTCTGGATATTAACTTACAAATATTATGCTTGAAAAAATCCACGTCCTGAAGTGCCAAAAGAATTAGCAAAATTGTTCTCAGGAAATCTGTAAAAATCCTGACAGCTGTAGAGTGCACTTGAGGATATGCCAGACTTAGATTTCATAGGAATAAAGCATATTCAGTCCAATGTGTCAATTGGGTGATTTTCAAGAAAAAAAAGATCTCTAATAATATGCAGTAATTAATAATTAAAGTTGATGGGAAGTTTTTCTGAAAATTACACTTTGGATGTCCCAAGAAGTTCCTTTATATCAATTATCTATAAATAGAACAGCTATTAATAGAATGGATTTAATGGCAATCATCTGTACTTTACTGTACAGAGTGTTAAATATTTTTAAGCCATCAAGCTCATTTCAAGGAGGTAATATGGAATAGTTAAATTTTTAAAAAGTGAAACAAAATGCATGAAGAAATTAAGCAAAAGAGAATAAATAAAATATAATGCATGTCTCTATGTTGCAATAATGTCTGAGTAAGAAAATTATTTCAAGGGTTAATTATTTTCCATGGAAGCAGATGGAACATACTAACTTTTACTAACACTAAGTGCTTTTGCAAAGTCAGAAGCTGTATGTTTCTTTCTGATATGTTTGCCCATATTTTCAAGAGCTGAAAATATAATAGTATCTGTAACAGGAAGACAATGATTTCTACAAATTAGATGCTGGTAAAAGTAATAGAGACTTTTTATTTAATATTTATTGGCTTTCTGTAAGAGAGTCTTTCACCTGACATTTGCACTTAGCATATTTCACAATAGCAGCTTTAGACACTTAAAAATAAGTTGAGTATAACTTTATAAATTGCTTTGACTGATTTCTCTGGGGTCCCTGTGAGTAGTTACTCATTTATTACACTGTAATAAAGAAGACAGGTGTGATTCTTCCATGGAGCTCTTTTGAGATGGAAAGGTTTACAAGCAAAATACAGTATTTTTACATATGTGAAAGTTTCAGACATATTTCTGGCTATAAATTTGCATGGAACAAACTGCCAAAGTGTGTGGGTGTATTTCAGATGCAGCTACTTCCAAATTTGAGAGGCTCAAATACATGAGAAAAATCTATAATCCATATGGGATTATGTTAAAATTTAATACAAAATGTCATTCATGTTTTGTAACTAAAATAGTGTATGTGGAAAGTCATAAATCACAGAGCTCCTTTATCCAACAACATTCTAAGTTCATATAATGTTGGTGTAAGGACTTCTATAGTATCATTATTTTTAAACTGCATTTTTTCTGGTATCACATGTTGTAAATAACAGACAACTAATAGTAGTGTTAAAACAAAATGCCCCTTTCTTTGTGTAAATACAGGGAAGATAACATGTTTGATAAGCCTCTAAAAGGTGTTATTCAAGTAAGTAATAAAACCCACCTTTGTACTCTTGCATGTCTTATCAACTCTGCAGACAGGTACTAGGTAACAGAGTGAGACTGAATGAGAATTGATCAATTTTCTGATTATAAAGTTTAGATAATAACCTTCCCCCAGGTCAGTGTGCATTTGCAGTCATAATGATGTGTGTTCAGACAGGAATTGATAGGATTTCATTGTAAGAAGGATCTCCAAAGCTAAGAATTTCCAATTAGAGCATATTTAGGAAATTCTGTAAATTTTGGTTTTAACCATTATTAATATCTTGCATCACGAACATTAATGTCTTATTATAATTTTAATTAATATATACTCTAGGTACTTCTTAGACTCTATGGAAAATGTTTGTACCTTAAAACAGAAAAGAAAAAAAACAACACATTGGGTTGATTTAAGAATGTTAGTTATTTCAGCACCAGAAATTAAGGGTGTGAAAAAAATTTCATATATAGCTATAATGAAATCACTTATGTAAAATCAAAAAACAAATACATATACTTACGGGTTTTAGAGTCTGATATAACAGCTGTGAAGTTTTAGTTAGTTTTGAAATAGTTTATGACAGAATCAGTATCTTTTAAAGGTAACTTACAGTCAGATGAGGTATATTGGTAAAATTCTACAAGTCTGTAATTCAGTATCTTAAAGGTGCATTTTACTGTTCTGGAATTTGCATAAAAATGTACACTGATAAATTTTAATATATTCACTTGAAACATGCTTCTTCATGACAAGATAAAGTTTCTATTTAAGTATATTGATTCAAAGTATTTTTTAACTGTAGAGCCACCTATTTTTTCTCATTGCTGTGAAGGCAGTATTTGGTAACTGACTCAAAATCACCTTCATCTGGACTGGATCATATCTTACTTCCTGAGGCTGCTTTCACAAATTATAGATTAACAATCTTCCACACACGGTTTTCTTCCAAATTGGAGTCAACATAGTAATTTTCTTGGCATTTTCATCTAATCTGTAGTTAAAAATAAGTGGGGAAAAACAGGAGTTTCATGTTATTAATTACAAAGAAGGTAAGACAGTAACTGTATAATAAGTTCCATTGGAATAGAGAATTTATGTAGTGAAATAAGTAGTAAAAATCTTTTATTGCTTACCTTGAAGCATTTTAATATGCCAGAGTATTTCAGAACAGCATTGCAAACATTACATTAAAAGATTTCTCAAAATTATCTTAATTTGGAGGCACTATGTGTTTTGTTTTCGTTTCAGGAGTTTTTTGAGAATTGGGGAAAGGACTAGCAAAGGAAAACCTTAGTTTATTGTTAGAGGAATGGGGATTTAACAGCATATTATTTGAGTAGACAAAAAAGCAGTTACCTTCTAATACCTATGAAATGCTATGACATGAAGCACAAATAATGAAGTCTAAAAAATCTGTTGGCAACTGTAGTGTTTGCACTGATTTTTATAGGGTGTGGACTAGGTCTAGACAGTCATTCACATATTATACATTTACACACATTTTCTGACCTGATGATATACTTTTAATGAGATATTTTAATAATGACAAATACTAACTGTGCACACTAAAGATATCTTTGCACAATTTCCTAATATCATTTAATATTTCCATATATAGGGACAATCTGGAATCTTGTGAATAAAAGCTTTCAGAAGCAAAATTAAAAATATTCATCACCCAAATTTTTGTAGCACAGAGAAACTGACATCTGTATCCACTTACATGCATATTAAACAGTGTACTAATAAATAGATTTTAAAATATCCCTATGTTTCCAGTTCTTGTTGGATGCTCATCCTTTTTACACTGCTCTGATTGCAGCGATATTCAGGGTGGGATCCCAAAATGGCAGGATGAGCTTTTTTCCCACTAAGCTGTATGATAGAATGAAAGTGTTCAGTGAAATATTTTATAATTAATGCTGCCTGCAGAAAAAGGGAATCACGTCACTGCTCAGACATGACAGATCCTTTCTTATTTCACTGGCTAGACTACATATCTATTATAATTTGTGTACAGTTCTGAACGTCTTGGTACCAGAAATACCTGAATCAGTTGGGAGGAAATAGGAGAAGAGGGAGATATATAAGTACTCCAGAGATTAAGGAGGATAAACTATTACATTTCCACAGGATAGGCAGACTTGCTGTAATTGGAACTGTATTCTATCAATATTCTTTGAATTCAGTGGTCAGGAGAGGTTTAAAGGGATAGCTGTTATATATTGAACTCTTTTTGTGTCATCCTCTGAACTGCCTCTCTTCATTCAATATGTAGTTCCAGTGGCTTGTTCCTCTATATTTCCAATTTCCCCTGTCCCCTCAATAATTCCAACAGTCTGATAACATAAAACAGTCCATCATGTGGCTTAAATCGAACACATTTATTTTACACTACTGGCGGGGCCCAAGTATGTGTTTATAAATGCACAAAACTTTTCATGCATGATATAATTTTTTCTTCCTCAGACCCAAAATCTAGGGAGTCATATGGAAGAAACAAAACATAAGGAAAAGTGGTAGTGAAAGAATGTGTGAGAAAAGCAACCTCAGAAAAATCTAAATTATGAAAATAAATCTGTTTTAATTTCTGTATATTTGCACAAAGCCAAAGCCTCACCAAACGAGTACTTGTTGGAGTCAGTCTGATAGTGTTCGATGATTTTTTATGCTGATTTTCTTTTAAATATGGGCCCTGATACACACAGTGAAGTATGACACGTAAGAGACAACTGTGCATAAATCAGGTTTCCTCAGTTTGTATATTTGATTTTGTAATCAAACCAGCACTTTCCTAGCATAGACTTTCTCATACTAATTGTAACTTCCGTCCTATGCTCATTATTGTCCAAGTAGTGGAACAAATGTATCTTTTTTTTTTCTCCTTTATTTTTTTTTTTCTCCATGTTTCCAGCTTGTCCTTTCTTTCATTTGTGCTTGACCATAAATGATTATTGGACATGAATGTGAGTCTTGCTCTCAGTTGTTGTTCTATCATTGTAAGTACTCTTCTGCTGAATTTCACTTGGCTGTTTGTTTATTCTGCTGATTTCCAGCATTTGATGTTTTCCCTTAGATCATTTCTTCACTTAAATCCTGTGCCTGATGGTATCTTTTTCATCTCTTATGCAGAGATTGGCATACTTCTTTAAAAACTGGGCAAATAAACAAGCCCAAACAACCAACCCTCCTGTTTTATTTTGTGATCTTTCAACAGAGTGTTCTGTCTAAATGGTTACATCTTTCTAATGGCAACCCGCTGTGACTATCCTCTTTCATTTCCTTTCATTTATTGTTTATTTAATTTAAGCATACAGAGAGAATAGACACATTCTACTTCCTTACTCTTTCAACAATTTTTCCATTTTCTTCTGAATGATTATTGATTATATAATAGCCACTTTGATGGCATTCATGGCTAGGCTCATTTTCCAGCTTCCATGTCTGGCCAATTTACAGAAATGTAATATTTTTTGACTCCTGTTTTCTAGTGCTTTCACTTAACATAATGGCCTGTGGGAGAAATGTCTCATCAGAGGGTGTAATCATGGTGATAGGATGCCTGCCCTTTCTCAGATTAGAATGGGAGAAGAGACCATTCTAACTCCTGTCTATCCTTGATGCTTGCTCTCCTTAACATTTTCAAAGGCTGATACCTTGAAGGAAAATAAAGAAAGAGGAGCTAAACTTAAATTCTCAGAACTTGCTCTTTTTATTTCTCTGTGGAAAACACCAGGAATAATTTTATTTATTCAAAGGAAGAAAAATGGAAAAGAGTACTCTGAGGCATCTTGGTGGTCATTCTGTGTCCCAACTAGTCAGACACAGTTAAATGGATATTTAAGCTTTAAGAAATGTACTGGCAAGAAACCCTGTCAGCAGTTCCAGACGGAGGCTTCCAGGCAGAATGTTATCCAGCCGTAAGACAGCTACAGTCTTTTGGGAACAGCATTTACAAGCTGTTCATGCTGGTAAGATCAGAAAACCAAGTTTGATTCATGGTAAAAGCTCTAGGGCATGTTTATACTGTCTGCTTTACAGTCACTAAAGTATTAATCTGGGTGTTCAGGTTCAAAAAAGTGACCTAATGCCTTGAGTTAAGAAATTAATCTCAGATAACTAGAATAAACTGCTGGGTTTTTGGTTTGTTTTTTTTTTTTTTTTCACATCCATGACTGCTTGATGCACTGGAATCATTACATAAGGTTTAATTACCAAAGTGGATTTCAGTGTAAATGAAAACAATAAAAATATTTGAGTTGCAATGCTGCCTGATCTACTAATTTGGAACAGTTGAATTAAAGTGCTTTCCTAAAGAACACAGGTGTACTTTTATTTCATGTGACTGTCCCCTTATGTTATTTTCATCTGTTCAAAGCAGTGTAAGCTTCATTTAAGGATTCCCAAAACGTGTCTCATGGATTGTAAGTCATCTGTGAAGTGTTCACATGTTCTGTAGAGGAGTAGCTCTTTGGTCATGGCCAGCCTCAAGTGACCCAGCTGATTGCCAACACTTCATTCACAATCAAATTCTTCTGGAAGAGCACCAGTGCTTGAGAGATTGATGATAGGAGCTGGTCAGAACTCAGTGCATCCTGCTGCCCTGGCATCGAGAGGCAGGCAAAACTCAAAACTCCCTAAATTAGATCCTAAATGTTCTTCCCATCCTCCCTGCTGTTCTGCATGACAAGATTATTTTGTTAAGCCTGTTTCAGGGATACCTCAGAGTCTATCTCCAAGTTTTGAGAGGTGGGGATTTCCCATGCTGATGTTCAGTCCTAAAGCTTGGGGCACTGCAGAGGGGCAGAGCTACTACAGCATGTGCCCAAGACTGAAAATATGTCCTGGTGAAGATCTGCTCTGTTCTGCTCTTGGCTTCTCGTACATGCAAAATTATCCAGTGTGGGCATTGGGAATAACATTTTAATTTATTTCTTAATTTAAAAGCTGAATTATTTTAAAGTCTACTTTTCTTTAAAATTCTTTAGTTTCATTTTGAAGCTTCACATAAACATTTGTAAATATTATAGTCAATACTCTTATGTATGCCTTCTCTAGTTTTCTGCTTTAGCAATAGACAAGACTATTTTTAGATTTATTTTTTAATTACCTTTTAATTCTTAGCCTAGCATCTCATATGATTTCTTATTTTTTTCCTAATTCATTAACTCATTTTTATGTTCCAGTCCTTTAATCAAACAAATGTTCATGTAACCTCAATCCAAGTTGCAATGAAATTGTTGGGGTTTTTTTCTTAGGGAAAAGATTTTAGTCTCAGTAAGATACCTGACTAATAGGAGATTCAGATTTTCTTTTCATGTGGGCAGATAGTGTTTGAGTTGCAATACTGTATCTCTCCCTGTTCTTAGAAGGAATAAAATGCTGTGTTAAATCAACAAATGATACTTTCTTTTGGTACGTATGTGCAATCCAGTAAAACATTTGCCTCTAGATTGTTTGGATTATAAAAAGAAATTAAGATGCTTACTTGTATATTTTATCAGTTTTATAGACCCTTCCCCATGATCTTTTAGACAATTATTATTATTTTTTATCTTTCTATGAACTTTAACATTCTATGTACTGATTTGCTATCTGGGACATGTGACTAGTTTGAAAAACATTACTGAGGCAATTCTTGATGAAAGTTCATCTTTCATCCAAGGATGGTTAATTTGAAATCTTTTCAATCTTCTCATCACTTAGAGAGATTAAAGGTTCATATTTTTTTCGTTGGCTGATATTCCTATATATGAGACACTGGATCAGAAGTTTATCATCATCACTCAATCATAGAATCATGAAATGGTTTGGGTTTAAAGGGACCTTAAAGGTCACCTAGTTCCAACCCCCTGCCATGGGCAGGGACACCTTCCACTACATTTTACTTTTTAAATTACTTCTTAAAGTACATTTTGCTATGGTACAGTGTTGCTAGCCACATTGCAGAGGTCATATACCTTGAAGAAAGTACCTCTACTGTATTTCTCAAAAAAAGATGAATGAATTTCAGTTGTAGTCCCTGACCTAGCTTAAAAAGTGAGAAGACTTTTTTGCCTCTAAGAATCAAGGCCATGTCTAACCTCAGCAATTGAGCTGCTCCAAATTACATTTACTATGGATTTTTCATATACCTGCTATATTTTTCATATACTATTAAGCCTTCATGGGCTTAATGATTTATTTTTTTTTTCAGTTTGAATGTCTGTGATGTATACATTCTTAAGTTAGGATCCAGATGGACTCTGGCAACATAATTCAGTATTTTCAGTAATTGTAGAAAACTGTCATTTTGCAATATTTAAGTTCTAAATTGCATAGTACAGGTGTTTTATTTTAAGTGAATAAAATTTTGTAGCAGTTATGGGACTTTATATTCACTTGCAATTCATTATTAATATTCTTTTGTAAAACTGAGGGAGCAGTCATGAGGTACATGAACTGCTGTGTGAAATCTCTCATTCCACAGAAATATTTTACAAAGGAAAATTATTTTAAAATTGGATAATATCTTTTATTTAATTATTATTCTTATTCTTTAGATAAGATGTTTCTCTGTAACATTTTGACTCCCTTAAAATCTTGTGAACCTCATTTAAATTCACTGCCAATAGTTTCTCTGGAGAGATTGAATATATTTACAAATACTTTGCTGCTGAAAGCTGGCTTCATATACTTAATATAGTTTGTGGAGCTAATGGTTATTAAAGGTTGCTGAATATTTCTGTTTTATGTTAACCACCTCTGAGAAGGTGATGATATATGAATTTGATAGCCAGAAATTTGGGAGAACCATCTGTTTATAGTTTTTAATGCAATTTTCCAGTCCCTACCAGATGAGTTTCTAGGAAGTATATTTTAAAAATATCATGTAAATAAAATTACCACTATGGAGGTGAGCTATGAAATCATTATTATTGAATCATAGATTTTTGAAAGAAATCTGGAGGTTAGTTTGTTGTAACATACTCTCCAAGGAATGTTTGCTTCCTAAGACTGTGTTGGAAACATTTAATAATCATTTAAGTTATATTGCCTTGGTGATGTGGTTTTGGTGGGAGCCAACACAATGTTGCAAACTTCTAGGTGTATTCCAAATCGCTCTCACACATGAAAAACTGGATGAAAAAAGAGAAAACCCAAATCAAAAGGTCCACCCAACCACCCTCCCAAGCCCCAGCCAGCTGATGATTCCTTGCTGCGTGAAACAGAATAGGCATTCAGGAATTCTGCAGGAAGGGACAGAAGGAGAAACATTCAGTAATAAGCTATGTCTCTGAAAGTAGAGTTGAATAACGCATCTAAACACTGGTGAGATGACTATTGAGTGTGTGGACAAGTCTGACTAAAGTTGAAAACACCCTGTTCATTCACTGAGAGATGCCTTCTGTCAATGTGTTTGGAAAGCAAGCCAATGAGACACTTAGATCAAGGGTAAGCTCCAAACCTGCTCATAAAATGCCCCACTGGGTGCTGGGAGGTGCCTCTGTGGGCTTAGGCAAAGGAGTGCTGATGAGTAAAGGGAGGCAGAACACATGCACCTCGCTGCAGGAACCAGCTCATGCCTCATTTCCAGGGTTTAATAAATGCTAAATACATCTGTCACCTCCAGGCTTGAGGAATAATGGGAAAGACTATTTTAAAGGTCCCTGGAGTGAGATTCTGTCTAAGGAGATGTAAGGTAATTAGGCAGTAGCTTTAAGAAGACTGCTTCATTAGCGGAAGGTTAGGTTGACTTTTGCTTTCCAAGATTCATTCAGGGCTCATTTATCTCTTTGAACTGTGGAGAGAAAGGAGAAATGTCCAGGCAATCCCACTCCCCTCTCTCCCATCCCCACATATATTCCTGTTTTCCACTGTAGCCCAGAGGGTACAAGAGTTCTGTATTTGCCTCCTTTAAATGAGGGCACGTTTCAGACTGTCCTAACCAGGGTAGCTGTAGGTTAGTCCTGCTGAGGAGGTGGTTTACCTTTTCTTTTGAAGCTCTCCCACACATTAGTGGAAAATTTAAGGTTAACCTTGTAAAAGATTGCATAAGTAAATCAGGTTTTTGGAGGTTTAATGCCTTACGTCAGATTATTATAGTCCATATTCTGGTTTGCACTGCCAGCTCTTTTAAGTATTTACATATAAATGTCATTGGATAAAATTAATGTTTGGGGTTTTTTTCTGAAGAAAAGTAGGGGGGAGGGCAAGCACAGAAGGAAGTCAAAAAAGCCTGAAGAACACTTCTAACCTCTGCCAATTAGGAAGGAAACAATTCTACTAATGGTGCCTTATATACAATGTAAGACATTTTCTGTGTTTTTGAAAGTACAAAGTAATTGACAGCTATAATTATATTTAGCCATATGATTCAAATGAATAAAACCCCATGACTGTAGTACAAGGTGTCTTGCAAAGAGAGTAGCTGTTAAAAACAAATTGGCCTGCCAGTGAGAGTTATTGAATTTAGGACCTTACTTACAAAGATGGAATAGCTAATGAGAAAATGCTGTTCTGGATCCAAGGTGATGTGCCCACACCATATGAACACTGCAGTCCTGGCTGAAAAGGTTTTGTCCTGAAAAAGGTGCATGTTTTTGTCTTTTGTTCAGGACTTCCCTGATGAAAGTACCTATTAAATAAAACTGTATGCACAGATGGATAAAGGCAGTCTGCCCATAGATCTTGAGTCTTTGAATACATACTCATATGTTGAGATCTAAAGATATACTTTAATATATTATTAAGCCATGTAATTAAGATACATCTATTTATGTACAGTCTAATTGTCACCACTGACAATAAAATAGTTTGTATATTGTGAGAAGCATTATATCCTTCTCAATAACACATTAATAGCACAACAAGAAGCCCTGCTGTGTACACGTTTGTTTTCGTCAGACTTCAGTTATATCTCTTATAAAGTATGTATTACACTCTGAACAATGCATGCAGTCAAAGTTCAGTGGAATGTTTTTTATATATATTTATATATATAATTGCAACAAATATTTTTTTAAAGTTTGTTGTGAATTATTCATATCACAGTGGAGAAATCAAACCTTATGGGGAAAAAACCTAATAGTGTCTCCAAATGCCGTTTCATCTATTTATCAGCTCTTTCAGATTTTTCCATTAATAGCTGAAAAGGAAGATAGATGTTCAAGTCTTGATGCCAATGAACTCTTGTTCCACATCATTGTACCTTGTGTTTAGAGATTACTTAGAAATTTAGTTTATTTGTAGTTTTTTAAAATTTTATTTACTTAAGAAAATCTCCTTAGATATTTTCTTCCAGTAGTGCTTGGTGTGATCACTTGTCAAAATAAATACTGAATTATTGAAAAGATGTATAGCCTCTCTGTGTTTCTCCCTGTGATTGTGGCTGGAATTTATTATTACTTTGTGAAGTTTCTCTATTTTATTTTGCTATGAAAATACAAAACAAACACTAAGTATTTGCTAAATCCCTTCATTTTGGCTTAAAACACAAACCAGTTTTGGCTGTAACTTTCTGAGGGCAAATGACTGTGATAACAAGAGGAATCAAGGACTCCTAATTTCAGATATGTGGGGAAGCTGTAATGGGTTGGCCCCAGCTGGATGCCAGGTGTCCATCAAAGCCTCTCTGTCAATCCCCTCCACAGATGGACAGGAGAGGGAAAATATAATGAGGGGTTCATGAGTTAAGTACCAGGAGAGATCATTCACCAAATATTGTCATGACAAAAACAGGCTAGAGTAAGAGATAATAGTTGAATTTATTGCTAACAAAATAAGAAGACAATGAGAAATAAAACAAGACCTTAAAAACTTCTTCCCCCACCCTTCACCCCAGCCTGGTTCTACCTTCCCCTGTGGCATAGGGAGATGGGATTATGGCCAGTTCATGATGGGTTATTTGTGCTCCTGCTCAGGGAGAGGAGTCCTCTCCCTGCTCCAGCTTAGGGTCACTCCCATAGGAGGCAGTCCTCCATGAGCTTCTCCAATGGGAGTCCGTCTCAGGACCAACACCTCTCCACAAACTGCCACATGTGGGTCAGTCAGTCCTTCAGGCACAGCCTATTCCAGCATGGGTACCCCAAAGGGTCACAAGTCCTACCAGAAAACCTGCTCCAGGATGGACTCCTCTCTCCACGGGTCTGCAGCTCCCTGCCAGGAGCCTGCTCCAGCACAGGCTTCCTGCCAGATCACAGCCTCCTCTCAAGTATCTTCCTCTTCCAGTGTGAGTCCCCTCCATGGGCTGCAGGTGGATTTCTGCATCCCTGTGGTTCTCCATGGGCTGCAGGTGGATCTCTGCATCCCTGTGGTTCTCCATGGGCTGCAGGTGGATCTCTGCA
>NC_031770.1:91078323-91298451 GCF_001522545.3 Parus major
ATGCTCTCACCAGAAACATTTTTTTCCTTACATACTTTAGCAAAGAGGTGTTACTATCATTCCTGATGGGCTCAGCCTTGACCAGTGGCAGATCCATCCTGGAACCATCTGGAACTTGCTCTGCTGGACATGGGGGAAGCTTCTGTCAGCTTCTAACAAAAGCCACCCCTGTAGCTCCCCTGCTATCAAAACCTGGCCACACAAATCCAATACTGAAGCCAAAAAAATAAAATCACTCAGTGCTTGCTTGTGACATTGAATAGTGAGAAATATGAAGTGTAAGTATTTACACATCTGTAAAGGCTTAAAGGTATCATTTAAATTAAAAGAGATAGCCATCAGGTGAGATACCATCCAGAATTCCCAAATGGAAAAAAAAAATAAAATTCCGTTTTTTTTTATGGAAGATACAATGAAGAAGAGTATAAATCTCCAAAAGATCTATTTTGTTTTATAAGGCAATCAACACATAATAAGTCTGCAAAAAAAGTACACATTCTTACCTCCTTTAAGCTAACCTGAAAAAAGCAACACAATAATCTCAGTTAAAGGAAAATAAATCCTAATATTCACCTGTCAGAGTTGTATCTAGTAATTAGTCATTCCAACATTTCCTAACAGGTTAAGTTTTACTGACATGAAGCTAATTATCACTTAGAAAGGAATGTGTTTTACAAAGGTAATTGCCAAACTATTCTATCATCATTGAAGATAGAAATTAAATCTGCTCTTATTAAACCTAGAATGTAATAGCATTTTTGACAGTTTGGTAGCCTATTTCTATTTTATATTGGCCAGTTTGCAAGGACATAAAGAAAAGATGTACTTATTCCAATATGACAAATGCCAATTTCCAATAACTCTTCCTCAACTTCCACATATATTATTTATATTCATATATGTGTATTAATGTGTCCAACATAAATAAATTGACATGTATTTTTATGCCAGGTATCAATAAATATTTGTCAGAATTGTAGTCATCTATACTGTTTCAATGTTTAGGACATCACTCTGCTTTAGAAAGTGTATATATCTTGTTTCAGAACTGTTTGTGTAGCTAAAGGATACAATAACAAGTAAAATATAAAACTACTTTAAATAATATCCTGCAATGTCAGCCTGGCTATCAGAGCCAAATTTAATTCTTCTTGTGAATTGTAGTTCTTAAAGGTCTTGTAAGTTAAATTTAGTCAGTGAATTATGTCTGGACATCTACATTAACTTCAAATTATGCTGTTGCTGACACTTGAGAAGTACTTTGACTTCAGAGCATTATGTCGTGTAACTGTAATTTAGAAAGCAATTCTGCTAGAATTAGTATTAGACAGAACAAAATCTAGAAATCTCTGTAGACATTTAGTGAAAAAAGGACTATGATATTTTATTTTGATCAGTAAAATAAGAAAAAACAGGCAAGAGATTTGCAATTCAAAAATAGCCTATTTGCATTATTAAATTACAGAATTAAATTAGTTTTGATTTTCCAAATATTGTGAAATGTACTTAGTAACAAATTCTGTCTGTAAAAAGACAAACACCTGGTCCAATATTTTTTATGTTCATTTGAAATACTTCAGGGTGTTAGAAATTTAATTTGATTGTCGATCTCTGTGGTTATACTACAGAATGTTTATTACAAAATTTCAAATGCTTTATACTCTGCATACATGTATGCATAAATAGATATGTGTATATATGCACATATTCATATTTATTATTTATCTCTATACTTATGCAACAACTTAGAGTTGAATTTAGGAGTTCACTTTTCCAAATAATTTTAGCTGAAACATATTGCTGTGTTCCTTGTTACTGTGGTGGAAGTAGTATTAAACTCAAGTAAATTGCATCTGAAAAGAAATCCCTGAACATTTCACCTTCTTAAGAGACTTAACTTTAGTGAATCTTTTTTTCTTTCTCCCTCTCTCATTTTCCAGTGTGACTTTTCTCTATTTTCAAAGAAACATTCCTTTCCTGAATACCTTTAAAGATGACCTTCAAGCTGAATGCTATTTTGACTCTTTGACAAGGGCAATTTCAACAACTGTCATTTTGTCCGCTCCAAAATCCTGTTTCTGTGAAAACCTTGCATCTTGGGTTTTTCATATTACCTTAAAGAATTATCTTATTATTTTCATGGTCTTTACATCACCTGTCCTTTACTGTAGTTTCAACTGCAATCACAAAGAAATTACTAAACCATCCTTGCAGATGCACCAAATGTCTGAGTACTGCTGGTAAAATGAAGAACTATTTGCCCTCATGGGTAGTCCGAGTTTGGCATGTCCTTTTCAACGTACATGTCTCCTTAGAAAAAGAAATTGAAAGAACCAGACAAAACTGAAGTTACTGAAACAGAAAAGATGAATTCCCAACATGTGAGTGAGGGTGAGTCTTGTCTGTAAGCAGACATGTATGAATGGGATGGAAGTGAGTCTGCTGTTTTAGGAAAAATTAGAATCATAGAATCTCTTGAATTGGAAGGGACCCACAAGGATCATCAAATAAAACTCCTGTCCTTGTACAACAACATCCCCAAGAGTCACACCATGTGCATAAGAGCACTGTCCAAACACTTCTTGAGCTCTGTCAGGCTTGGTGCTGTGACCACTTCCCTGGGGAGTCTGTTCCAGTGCCCAACCACCCTCTGGGTGAGGAACCTTCTCCTGATATCCAACCTAAACCTCCCCTGGCACAACTTCAGGCCATTCCCTCAGGTCCTGTCACAGATCACCATGAAGAGATCAGTGCCTGCCCCTCTGCTAAACATCACGAGGAAGCTGTAGAGCACCAAAAAGGACAAACTATGCAGGTTACCCTGTGTCACTGTTACAGCATGTACAGTGCTGCATTTTCAAGTTAACATCCCAAAACTTGAGAGTTTTTCAAGAATTTGTGCTGACGTCCCAGTGAAGAGCAGAATTAAAGTAAAACTACCTAAGGTTAACAATGGGCTGAAGATGACTATTGCAAAAACAAGAACTTAGCTTCCATAATGAAATTATTTTGACCAGAAAAAAACCCCCACAGGTTACTCATAGGACTAGCACCATATATACACCTTAAAGCTGTTTTATGATAAAAATATTAAAAGAATATTTAAAGCAAAGATATTTTGATATCCTCTGTTTCCTTTAAATTGGATTAGAGAAAACATGGGTAGAACTTGTTCCTGTTACAATGTGTAATGTTTCAATTGACATTTGATTATCTGTATTAATTTTTAAGATACAATAGTTTCAATTGGAAGGGATCTGGAATGATTGTCTAGTCCAAATTAAGATATTCATCAACTTTCAAGTATTTTTACTTTTTTGTTTCTGATTCCCTTGTTAATTGTAATTTTTTTTAATGTTTATTTGATTCTTTTCACGAAGAGGTGCTGAAAATTAAATTTTGTAGTAGAAATTCAAGAATGATTCTCTAATAAGCACTAAAAATATTTTAAAACTGAAAATCATTATTAGTTATTATTATTAGTGTGCAGTATATAAAAAGGAAGAAAAATGTTTTTCTTAAGGACCCAGTTACATTTTTACTAATGCAATACCATTTACTGCAAGATAATATGACTGATAACTCCTGTGAACTTGAGGAAAAAAAAAAGGTATATAACCCATCTGAAATTTTAAAGTATCATATAAATAGCCACCCAGCATGTAATTTTCAATTCTTTTCTTTCCTCTCCCCATCTGACTCAGTTATTCTTGGGCCAAATGCTGATTAACATGATTTCCAAAAGTACAATGTACAAAATTATAGCACTTTGCTAAAACAGTGATCAGTGTGCTGGAGGATACAAGCTGGCAGAAAGAAGCAATAGTGGGGATGAGAAAACATTTTGAAAATGAAACATAATTTGAATTTGCTGTCACTGACTTCAGACATTTACCTACACAATGTAAAATTCTGCTGTAGGGGGTGAAGCATCTGTCATACCCAGAAATTTTAAAACAGATATTCAAAAGAACTGAAAATAATAGATAATAGAAAAGATAAGGAGAAGACAAGTCTTCTTCTGCAATGCTTTGCTTCATATAGTCAGGGCAAGCTACTTTAGTTGGAAATACAAAATACTGAAAACCATATAAGAAGAGAAATTAGTTTTTAAAGTGATTGCATATATCTTATTACAATTGGTATATTGGTAATATAATATTTATCAACTGGGTTTACTCTTGGTAGGTACCTTGTAAAGGACAGTTTTCTAATTCAGTCTGTGGATTTCATAGTTTATTTGCATTCTTAAATTATCCCAGTTTTTAGTTGGCACTAAATGAACTTGAGAAATGTAGGGCAACTGCTGATTTTCTGTCGTTCCTTTTCTATGGTTGAAGAGTCCACAGGTTTAGGGAAGAAGAGGAGAAGAGAAGAGGGGAAGAAGGAGAAGAGAAGAGGGGAAGAAGAAAGACAGAGGCAAGGAGGGAAGGGAGGAAAAGAAAGGAAGGAAGGAATATAGGAAGGGAGCTGTCAGTAGCACTCACCAAACAAGCTAACAGAAGCCACTATCGGACACTTTTACAGTTTTGTTCCAAAAACACACAGTCCAAAGAAATAAATAGGGCAAACAAATGAAGGTCAGTTAGAGCAGAATCTTGACATGACAAACTAAGTATTTTAAACCAGAATGAAGATGACCTTACCTGTAATAAGATGAAATTAAAATCATCCCACTGGAACACACAAGAGCCAGAATGAAGAGTGCAGGTCACAGAACATGATGTTATACATTTACTAGCAGGTTTCAAGGTGAAACATAGCAGTGGGAACAAATAAACTACAAAGAAAAGAAAATCCTGTCAGAGTTCAATTTTTTCTACTTTTGAATTTAACAAAAAGTTAAAGAAGTTTAGAAGGTAACTTAGGTGGTAGAATTTACCATGAGTTAACTAGAGTTACCCTGATATTTATGGCAATAATAGGATATGAAGCAGAAGATTAAAGGGTATGTTTTGGTGGTAAGATATGTAAGAGTCTGGTACATACATCTTTATTTTGCCATTTTAACTTTCTGAAGAATTAGAAGAATTCCACATCTGCAATATATTTAGGGCAAAACATACTGATTGTGCTTGGATTTTAAGTTTTAAAATGATTCAATATTCCTAGTCAAACAAATTTTCCCTGTGGAACCCAAGAGTTTCTCATGCAAGTCTCTACCTCTCTCATGAGGGTTCATGATGGCATTTCCTGGGGTTGCTTTCTGCAGAAGGTGTGGGATATACTTCTTGATCACTGCTGTCTCTTGTGAATAATTTGTGTTTCTCCTAGTATAAATTCCAGTCAGGAGGACTTTCCATTTCAAATCATAAAAGCTATAGATTTGTTTTCATCTCTTCCTTATTGAAGCAAAGCCAGCCACAAATTAACTGTCTGTGTTACCGAGGCCATTTATCTGTGGTGTCTACTACAGCAGTTGGCATGTGTTTTATCAATGGATTCCAAGGAAATTCTCCTGAAAAATAGAATTGAGATGTCCACATATGAAATCCATGTGCCACAGGTTTTCACAAAACATAAACACTGCGTAGCGTTTAATTTTCATATATACATTGAGATATAAAATACAACAAAAAATGTCTGTATCACTTCAATGCCTATAAATTGTGCTTCATCTCTCCCAGATCAGGGAATAACAAGCCAGGGGCTCAAGGAATAACAAAAAAAGATTTTCTTGCCTTGGAGAAGGCAATTTTTATAATTTTGATTTTCATTAAAAATGTGAGCAAATCAAATGCATGTTTTGCAACTTATGACACATTTGAAAACAGGTTGTTACATTATTGCATTTCATATAGATAACTAACAGTCAATTCTGAACACTGAACATCTGAAGTAACGTTAAAAAGAGGAAAATAAGTGTTGCAGTTTCCTTTATTTGCCTCAGAAATATTTCTTATGCTAAATTTGTAGAAGATAGAATAGAATTTTTTTTAAAACAGATTTATCTATAATTTAACTATCATGATTATCCGAGAATACTATCAAATACTTGTCTACTTAGGAAAATATCTGAATAGTTTTATTTTTATCCATAAATACATATCTTAAAAAGCCCCTCAATTATAAATGTGCCAAGTAAACAACTAAATCAAAATAATAAAAAATAAGTCTAATAATCAACTAATTTATTTGTATATGGTATACTACCTTAGATACTACATTGGTTAATGGGATCTATATTTTAGAACTTGAATATAGATGTAAAATGGAGAAAATTGTGGGGTTTACCACTCTTATAGAAAGGAGGGACATAGGAATTCTGAATTTCAAAATTGTATTAGATTTTGTGGCATGCACTAAACAGACCAGAGAACACAAAATTCATTCTAAATTCCCCCAAAAGGCTGTGGGGAAAAAAAGTTTCTGCAATAGTTTAAATACTATTTATGTATGGAAGCCCTTGTGATTTTGTTATGTTAAATGTATAGATAACTAATTTCTCCATATACTCCATGCAATAATATTGCGATGTGTTCTTAATGAGATCTTTCTCTAAAATTCAAACAAAGTATTTTAGTCGGTTTTTCTGCTCTTGTACTACATGAAGGTTATTTAAAAGCTAAATATTCCAAATTTTTGATTAAACAAAGAATCATAAAATCATAGAACCATTTAGATTGGAAAAGACCTCAGAGATCACCAAGTTCAACCATTAACTCAGCACATCCAAGTTCACCACTAAGCCATGTCCCTTACTACCACATCTACGCATTTTTTAATTACTTCCAGGGATGGTGACTTTGCCACTTACCTTGGGAGTCTGTACCAGTGCTTAATCTCCTTTTCCATGATTTTTTTCCAAATATTCAATCTAAACATCTCCTGGCACAACTTTAGGCCATTTCCTCTTGACCTGTAACTTGCTACTTGATATAAGAGACCGATCCCCTCCTTTTAGGCAGTTGGAGAGAACAATTAGGTCTCCTCTGAGCCTCCTTTTCTCCAGGCTGAACACCCCCAGCTCCCTCAGCTGCTCCTCACAGGACTCGTGCCCCAGACCCTTCCCCAGCTCCGCTGCCCTTCCCTGGACTCGCTCCAGCCCCTCAGTGTCTTTCTCACAGTGAGGGGCCCAGAACTGGACACAGCACTCCAGGTGTGGCCTCAGCAGTGCCCAGTACAGGGGGACAATCCCTGCCCTGCTCCTGCTGGCCACACTGCTGCTGACACAGGCCAGGATGCCACTGCCTTCCTGGCCACCTGGGCACATGCTGGCTCATGTTCAGCTGCTGTTGACCAGCACCTCCAGCTCCTTTTCTACCAGGCAGCTTTCCAGCCACTCCTCCCCAAGCCTGTAGCTCTGTATGGGGCTGCTGTGACCTCACACTTCGGCCCATCAGTCCTGAGCCTGATCCCCTGGTTGTCCTGCACATGCTGTGTGATGGCAATCCAGATGATCTTCTTTGTGACCTTCCCCAGCCTCAAGGTCAGACTGACAGACTGTAGCTCCCTGGATATTCTTTCTGGCCTTTATTGAGGATGGCTGTCCCTTTGCTAACTTCCAGTCATCTGGGACCTCTCATGTTAGTCAGGACTGATAAAAAATGATGGAAAGTGACTTGCTGAACACTTCCACCTCTTCCCTCTGTACCTTAGGATGGATTTGATCCTGCTCCATGGACTTTTGTGTGTCTAAGTGGTGTTACAGGTCACTGACCATTCCCTCTCAGTTTATGGGGGCTACAATCTGCTCCCCTTAACTTTAAGATATATAAGTACCTTAACACTTAATTTCTATAGTTGGAAAAGTCTCTTAATCTTTTTATTTGAGAAAAAATCACATATGTCTGTAAATAGGCAAGGATTTAAGATAACTGACATAAACACATACCAGAATATGAATATTGCCCTGTTGGGTTTTGATATTTTTGGTTTGATGTAAACCATTTAGACTGACCCCGAAAAAGCCACAATTTTCTCAATTCCTTTAATATCAAATGGGCTCTCCAAGACAATTTTAATAATAAAGAAAATCACATATTAAATATTCAAAATACAGTCATCCTTCAAACTGTGATTCATCTTGCCTTTCTCTGGCATCTATTTTAGGATGGGGTAAATGGTTTCATTTTTTTAATGCTGAATGTGTATGGGTCTCAGACATTCGTCTTGAATCAGATACCTGGTTCAGGTGGTTCAGGTATCATATAGCATGCTTCTTACTGTATGTATGATGCCACCACTTCAGTTTTTAGGGTTTTTCATGGAAGTGAATTATTGGTGATTTTATTAGTTGAAAGCATATATTTTATGAATAAGTGCTGTTTTCAGGGGAGTTTCAGAGTTACCACTCCATTATATTTTTTAAGGATTGAGATATTCATTGTCTCCATTGTAAGAGGAATACTTCTCTTTCCAGCTTCTAGCATCTTGTCATCCTCATTAATTTATTCCTCACTTTTGAATGACTAAATATTGTAGTGTGATAGGGAAATGTAAATTATTTTCCTTTTGTGCAAAACAATGATGAAGCACCTAATGAAAAGGTCCCCACTGTGAAGAGGTTACAATTTAGACTCTGATGTGACACAAAAAGAGGAAAAAAATAAACAAGAACAAAAAAAGATAGAAATGTGACTATAACTTTTATAAAGTATATGCAATTAGCTGTCAGACATGATTGTGTTTCTGATTGCTGGGTACATTAGTTCCTTTAATGGAAGATTGTGGGAGAAAGGTTTTAGAAGTAGTTTAAACAATGGAAGAACAAGGTCTGTAAGTCAGAATTCAGAGGCCATTTCATGAATCTAAGACAGCTAGAAAGAGAGCATGAAAATAAAATGGTAGAAGAAAATTAAAGCAATGTTGAATTCATGTCCTTAGCACAAAGAAGACAAGGCCAAAATTATAGGTTAAAGCTGAGTAATTTGGGTCACGGAGTGTCAAGAACAAGGAATTTGAACTTGTCCTAACAGAAGGATATAGTTATGGATGATGTAATTGTAGCATCACACAAACTGTGGAGTTGGCCACGTTTTATGCCATAAATTACATTAGTATGTTCTGAATCTGTTGCCTGAGGTCGAAGACAAAGTGAAACTGTATGGTTTAGATTTAATAAGTGGATTCTCATCTACATAAAAAATCAATACAAGATAAAGTTGTTGATGTTGATTGACATTTATAATTTTTGGGTATCTTTGGATACTTTATTGCCTATTTTCTTTTCTTTGTGAGGTCATTATATCAATGGATATGAATCATTATTTCCTTTCCAAAGTACAAACTGAATAGCTAAGAAGTAAAACTGGACTAGCTATTTTTCTGTGGTTTTCTCCTTTCCACATTTTTAGTTGGACTCAGTTTCTCAACATTATTCTCAACATCACTGCTTCAGTGAAAAAATCATATGGGTTTTGCTAATAAATGAAAAATTATTATGACCTATAGCAACTTGCTAGTTAGGTCTCTGGTTTCTGCAGTATAGTGGTTATTAAAGATTTCCACTTAATGGTTCAATGTTTGAGAGAATGAGTAGAGAGAAAAAAATAAGTAAACTTTTTTATAGCAGCTGTATGAGGCATGTTGATTTCCTTCATTTGCATCTCAAGATTAGCCTAGGGAAAGCAAGTGCAAAATCAGATTTCTATCATACTTACTGTTTGCCAATATATAATATACTCAATATCTATTAAGAAGAAAAGAAGGGTTGTTGTAGTACGTATCTGTTCTGAGGGGAATGAAAGCTCCTGTATGCCAGCTGGACCCATCCCGCAGGGAAATCTTCTGCCTCTCTGGGGCCTGGGTGCAGGATTTCACCAGGATGCTTCCTGAACTAAGTCAACCCCCATGATTATTAACCACTCCTGGTTGTCCAGATAGGCAGTGATGAGGCTGATAAGAAAGGTACCTGGGTAATTAAATTAGGCTTTGAGATTCTGGGTCAACTGGTTAATGGGACAAGAGCACAGGTGCTGTTCTGCTCATTTCCTTGAGTAGCAGGGATGGATAATGAAGGGAGCAGGAAAATCCATGTTATCATAAGTGGCTTAAGGACTGCTGCCACCAGTGCAAATTTGTTTTTTTTGATCATGGGGCAATTTTTATGGCATCAGGCCAGCTAGAGTCAGTCTTTTTCCATCTAACAAGGGCAAAAGTATTCTAGCCCATGCGTTGGCAGGTTGAGAGGGCTTTGAATTAGGTTTGAAGAGGAAAGAGGTTGAAACCAGGCTCTCCAGAAATGAGCCCCAGTAAGCTGCTTTAGGGGTGAAATCAGCAGCCCAGCTGAAGTGCATGTATACTAATGCACACAGCAATGAACAAGAGGAAGCCATGGTACAACAGGAAAGCTGTAATGTAGTCATCATCAAGAAAATGTGGCGGGATGAGATGACTTGCATGGCTGGAGTGCTGCAATGGATGCCAAAACGCTCTTCAGAAAAGACAGAGGAAGAGGTAGAGGCGTAGCTCTGTATGTTAGTGAGGCCCTTGACTCTGTGGAAATTGAGGTCAATGATGATAAGGTTGAGTGTCTAAGAATCATGGGAAAGGTCAGCAAAGACAACATCCTGGTGAGAATCTTTTATAGACCACTCAACCAGGATGAAGAGGTGGATGAATCATTCTACAAGCAGCTGGAGAATGTTTGAAGATCACCAGCCTTTTCCCCTGCAGGAGACTTTAATTTGTCAGATATCTTCTGGGAACTCAACACAGCAGAGAAGAGGCAGTCTAGGAGGTTCCTGGAGTGTATGGAGGATAGCTTCTTGTCACAGCTGGTGAGTGAGCCTGCTAGGCTGAGGCTCTGCTACACCTTTTCTATTTACAAACAGAGAAGGCCTGAAGAGGGATGTGGTGGTCAGAGGCCATTTCGGGTACAGCGACCATGAAATAATGGAGTTCTCAATACTCAGTGAAACAAAGAAAGGGCATAAAAATACATTCTATACTGGACTTCTGGAGAGCAGACTTCAGCCTACTCAAGATCCCAATTCAGACAGTACCTTGGGAAACAACCCTTAAAAAAAAGGGGTCTGGGAAGGCTGGGCAAGCTTCAAGAAAGAAATCTTGAAGGCACAGGAGCAGGTTGTCCCTATATGCCAAAAGATGAGCAGGTGGGGAAAACAACCAGCCTGGCTGGGCAGGGAGATTTTGTGGCAGCTCAGGGAAAAAAAGAGGGTGTGCCACCTTTGGAAAAAGGAGCCGGCAACTCAGGAAGTGTTTAAGGATGTCATTATATCATGCTGAAAGAAAACTAGAGAGGTGAAACTTTAATTATAGGACTTATTTTGGCCACTTCTATAAAGAATAATTAGATATGTGTTTAAATACATTAATAGAAAATGGAGAGACAATAAATCCCTCTATTCCTTACTGAACATGGGAGGAATAGTATCTCCAAAGACGAGAGAAAGACTGAGGTACTTAACACCTTCTTTTCCTCAGGGAAGCTGGCCTCCTGAGCTGGTAGACAAGGATGGGAGGAACAGACTCACTGTAATCCAGAAGGAAGCAGTTAGTGATCTGCTGAGCCACTTAGATGCTCACAAGTTTATTGGACCAGACGACATCCATCCTAGGGTCATGAGGGAGCTGGCAGAAGAGCTCGCCAAGTCGCTGTCCATCATTTACCACCAGTCTTGGCGAACCAGGGAGATCCCAGGTCACTGGAAGGTGGCCAATGTGATACCCATCCACAGATGGTGGGCTAGAAGGAGGATCCAGGAAACTACAGGCCTGTCAGCCTTACCTCAGTGCTCTGCAAGATTATGCAATATATCATCCTGAGTGCAATTACATGGCACCTACAGGATGGATGGGGGATCAGACCCAGACAGCATGGATTTAAGGGGCTGGTTCTGCTTCACCAACATGATCTCCTTTTCTGACCAAGTGACCTGCCAGGTGGATGAGGGAAAGGCTGTGGATGTGTCTATTTGGACTTCAGCAAGGCGTTTGGCACTGTCTGCCACAGCACACTCCTGGAAAAGCTGCAGACCTTGGCTTGGACAGGAGCTCTCTTTGCTGGGTTAGGAACTGTCTGGGTGGCTGGGACCAGAGAGTGGTGGTGAGCTGTGCTGCATCCAGCTGGGGGCCTGTCACCAGTGGTGTCCCTCAGGGGTCTGTGTTGGGGCCAGTCCTGTTTAGTATCTTTACTGATTATCAGGATGGGGGGATTGAATTCACCATTAGCAAATTTTCAGATGGCAACAAGTTGGGGGGAATGTTAATCTGAGTGGGTAGGAGGGCACTGGTAGTGGCATGGATAGATGGGCCAAGTCCAACAGCATGAGGTTTAACAAGGCCAGGTGCCGGGTCCTGCATTTTGACTGCAAACCCCCCTTGGTTACTACAGGCTGGGGATGGTGTGGCTGGACAGTGCCCAGGCAGAAAGGGACCTGGGGGTGCTGGTGACAGCCGGCTGGACATGAGCCAGCAGTGTGCCCTCACTGGGAACAGAAGGCCAATGGCCCCTGGCCTGTATCAGGAGTAGTGTGGCCAGCAGGAGCAGGGAGGTCATTCTCCCCCTGTACTCGGCACTGGTGAGGCCACACCTGAGTTCTGTGTCCAGTTCTGGCACCTCAGTTTGGGAAGGACCTTGAGATGCTTGAGTGTGTCCAGAGAAGGGCGACAGAGCTGGTGAAGGGTCTGGAACACAAGTCCTGTGAGGAGCAGCTGAGGGAGCTGGGCTCATTTAGCCTGGAGAAGAGGAGACTCAGGGGACACCTTATTGCTCTCTCCAGCTGCCTGAAAGGAGGCTGTAGCCAGGTGAAGTTTGGTCTCTTTTCCAAGCCAACAACTGACAGGGCAAGAGGACACAGTCTTAAACTGCACCAGAGGTTTGGTCCAGACATTAGGAAGAACTTCACAGAAGGGATGATTGGGCATTGGAATAGGCTGCTGAGGGAGGTGGTGGAGTCCCTGTACCTGGAGGTTTTTTAAAAAAAATGTTGGATGTAGCACTCAGTGCCATGGTCTGGTTGGCAAGGTGATGTTCAGGTTGGACTTGAGGATCTCAAAGGTCTTTTCCAACCTACGAGATTCAAGCTGCTACATTCTGTGATTCTGTGGTCTGTGTATTTTCTTCAAGCATATATTTTTTAATATAGTTTAAATGTTTCTGTCTACTTTTAGACATTCCTAAGACACTCTGAAACAGTCATCTGTTTTACACATCTGAAAGTTTGAATGCATTTTACCACTGGTATACAGTACCTTGACAGCATATTGGATGCTGCTATTTTATGTCTGTGGGAGTGAGAAATGAAAATGCCAGTTTTATGACAACATGATGCATTGATTCTACTCACATGAATATCATTAATGTCATACTCTGCCTTCTTGTCTTGGCCAAATTTTGTTTTCAGCAAAAACAAAATAATGTAATTCAGATTATTTTTATTTGAATGATGCAGATTTAATTATTTTTTTCATATTTTCCTGAAATCTAATAAAATCTGCAATGAGTGCTAAAGAATGAAGATTACTATTCAAGGGTATGCATGCTTGTAATGGAGATTGTCTTCTATGCAGTATTAATGTTGAGACCATATGCACAAAAAAACAAATCAGAGTTTTCTTGACTGTTTATTTTCTAATAATATGTAGATTTTTCCATCCCAAAAATCTGCCCACCAACGTTTTTTAGGAAAATATGCAGATCCATTTTGAACTTTATTTCAATCTATCTAGACATATAAAATCTCTAGACAACAAGATCTAGTAATTTGGTAACTGCAATGCTCAGAATACATTCGTGATGTTCTATGTTCCAGAGAAATTATTTGATCTTGGAACTACTCCCTTATATAAAATGGCAGCACTACATGATGGAAATTGCATCTCAGTGGCATCCACTCTTCAACATTAATATCCATAGCAATAGAATAAGATGCAACCCCTCTTGGATCTCACAGCTCCGTAGAACACAAAGAAAGTAAAAGGACCCAAGAGATATTGCAGCAAGAATTTTAAAATTTCCTTTTTCATCACCTGGGAATAAACATTTTAGATAAGCCAGTGCTAAATTTTAACACTAGGGATATTTAATCTTTTTTGTTTATATCAAAAAGAATCAAACTGATAATTTTTTTACATTTTTGAACTGAGAATTTCTACTTTCCAATGAAAAGTTTTCTAATTTTGCTTTTTCATCCATTCTCTTCAGAACTGGAAAAAATAAATTTTAAAAATCCTATAGAATACATTTTTCTTTTCATTGAGTTATTATTGAAAATTTCAAGTAAAATAATAATAATAAAAATATGGCCATTGATTCAGAGTACACAATGTTTGTGATTTCTTGCATTTTTAGTATACTGTTACTTAAGAAATGAAGTTTTACATCAGAAGTTTCAGAATATCTTCATAGAATGTGTTGAGTTCCTAATTTTAGCAGTCTCTTATCTTCTAGGGCCTCATCAGCATTTTAAAATGTCTCATTTTCTTCAAGCACAGCAGAAATAACTAAAGCTGTGTCTACTTGCATTTTGGTCCAGAGCTTTCAATATGCACAAAAGCAATTGACCAAATTTTGCCAGATCATCTGAATGAGTTTGGGAAATTGCAGGCTTGTCTACCCTATAGCAATTTTTATTTACTAATTCTCATTAACTTTTATTCTTCACAGTGTTCATCCAGTAGTTCGTTGATGAAGTTCTTCTGGCATTTCCTAGGGTTTTGATCTGATAACAGAGAATGAAGTAAAAAGGTAGTATGCAACTCATAAGTGGGAAGGTTTTAAGGGATTGCAGGAATCAGGATATCCATCCATTTTCGAGGATTAATTCTTGGTGCTGCCAAGTTTGCTAAAATAAATACCTCTTCTATGCTTTTTTGTACTTTCACTTGATAATATATCCTTTTATTTTGAAAACTGGTTTTGTAAATGTAATCAAAGATTCAAACTGTTTCCTTGTGTCTCCTGGTTGCTTCACAGCTTAGCGCAGTACAACAACTGGTCTAATCTTCACATCTTAAGTTCATATTTACTTTTGAATTGTGAATTAATCATATTTATCTCCAAGTAATTCAGCCATAGTGTAAAAAAAAATATATATTTAAGTTACACCTAATGACTTTTTGATATTTTTTTTTCAACACTTAATATTTCATCTGGTCTTACACATGGATGAGGAAAGCATGAACAAAAATAGCAGCCATTACTATACCCAAATGAAATATGAAGACTGGGAAAACTTCACAGTACCTGAATGATAATATGAAACTGCATTTTTAAAAACGGTGTGTTTCTTTTATTTCAAAAAACATCTGGAGCCTGAAATGTAGCTGTGAATTTGATTTTTTGTTGGAAATTAATCTTCTACAAAGTATTGGTACCTTTGAATAGGCCGTTACAAGAAGTGATAGGTAAATGTGTGTATATTCACATCATTAGGGAAACCCTATTTTAATAACTGTCTTTTTGAGACTACCAGTTATTTTATGTGCAATTTTATATTTCTTGGAAATAATGTTTAACTTTCCAAGGTACTCTGTAGCACTTAATTTGAAAGGATAGGTTTTGTGTTTTATCTCTTCATTCTCTTTTCAAAAATGTTCATTTTTGAAATTTATCTTCTAACTAAAGTTAATAAAATAAACAGAAATTATCACAGTCTTAAGATAATTTACCATTCATTTATTCTTCTCCTCCTGTGCTTAGTTAGAATTTGCCCTGTTGTTTGTCAGCATAGCTTCAGATTGCAATTTTCTTCTTGTGCCATACCCCAGCAGTGAAAGTGAATGTACACATGGGGTTGAAGCCATCTATTGTGGAAGCACTGGAATAGGTTATGAAGAGGACATGACTGCTCAGATATATCAAAGAGTAGCACTGCACTGAAGAACATCCCCCGTGCTGAAATTCCCAGCAAGGAATGATGCTGTAATACACAATATTATTTCAGTGTTCAATGCAATTTTGGAAAACAAAGCATGTTCTAAGAAGTAAATATTTTTTAGTTCCTATTTCAGCTTCAAATTTATAAAACCCCTTTCATATTAGCAAGTTGCCAGTGAACAATGTGTAGTGTTTTGAAGCTTGTCTAAAACTCAGACCCCCATTTTCCTATTTGCTGTGAGTATGCTTGTGATCTAAGGACATTCCCTTGAAGCTAGATCCAGACAAACATTTAGGATCCTGCAGTTACGCAATGCAGTACCTAATTTTCCAGCACACAGACTGAGAGGCATTTGAGAAAGATGCAAGGCCGTCATGTGTGGTAATGGGAGGACTTAGGCAAAATACTGCTGAGCCCTTGTCAATAGAGAAATAAAGTTAAGATTCATAAAACAGAGAAGGAAGTATAACAATGTAACCTGGAGTTTGAGTAGTTCAGACTTGATTCGGGGGAAACCCAAATTCAATTCCCCCTCTGAAAACAGTTTCTGCATTTTATATGGAATAGTCTTCACAAAATGACATCACAGTCTCCAGAGCAGGAAGAGCTGTGCCTTCCATCTGATCTTCTGCTGGGCTAAAAAATCTATTTATTTTTGTCCATGTGCATATTCCATCTAGCCTTATAAATTTTCATGTTTTACACAAAACTCATACCTAACAAAAAAATGTGAATAATTTATTTGGAACACTTTTCTGATCGTAGAGCTTGAGGTATCGTGTTCCTCTAGAAGGTGGGTGAGATCGGTTTCAATGTTGGTTGATACAATAGGTTATTATAATAAAGTGAGTGCACTATCTTCCAGCTCCTTGAAAATAAAGGGAACCTCTTACAGCTTGATTTTAGAGAAAGCAGTTGCTATTCCATATCAGCAGGAGCCCCATCCTTTCTTATATACTCTGATTACTCTGATTGTGAAATATAAAGCAATGCTGTAATGTAGATACTTCTTGCTTTAGCAAGTAGTTGCTGCAGATGTATGTTTTCAATTTTTCTTGCTACCACTTAAGCATGGACAGCAAAAGAACACCCAGAAGCAGACACAGTATTATATATAAGTAGAGTAGTGTATATATATAAGTAGAGTCTTGTGAATGGATGCTAAAAAAGCTGGGGCTCCAGAAAGACAAGTGGGTTTTCTAAGGGTTTTTGAAGAAAAGCCTGTGGGAATGACCAGTAATTTCAGATGGATATAGGAGATGTAATTTAGTTTTGAGTCCCAGAAGGTGATAGCTGGAGGAAGAACAGAGAGCTGCCTTGCTCTGCCTACGATCTTGACCAATTTCCTGAACTTTTTTCTGACACTGTTATGGAGAATGGGATCAGGAAAGCATGATCTGTGATGTGATGATGTTCCTCATAGAATCCGAAAGCTGAGTAATGTCTGAATTTGAGATGGGCTTTTTCAGCCTGGAATAACTTATGTTAATAACAAATGTAAGTTATGATGTTGGCTAAGGAGGCAGTTGGCTGATCTGAGTTGCTGTTTATTTTGTCAACTGCCTTTCTCTAGCTTTTCTTGATAGATCCCACTGTGTGTGACCTTACTAAAAAGTGCTCCTTAGTGACCTGTTCTGCCACCTGTAAAAAAGAGACTCTTGGAACTGCCAAACTGAATATTCCTGTGAGGAATGCAAATACAATGATGTTTTGAAGGGATGAGAAATACTACTGAATAACAGTACATATTAATATTCGAGATGAAAACAAAGGAGAGAAGGACCTTCCCTTTTTTTTTTTTTCTTTTTGAGGGGAAGATTGTTTTCTAGTACATTTGATAGAACTCATTTTAAAATTCAAACTTTTTTGTTTGAAAAATATAAAAATACACATTTGAACTTCCTGTGGTTTCTTTCCTTCTGTTTTTTCATTCACAGATCAGAAAAATTGCAAGATATTCCCAAAGGGGGTTAAATAGTCACTGGTACTGAGAGTATTATGCTGAAAACTTGCTTAATTCTAAAGGGCCCCTGGCTGAGGCTCCCCCAGCAGCCTACACTGATAGTTGCTGACAGGAACACGGGTATTTTGGACATTGAGAGCAGAATGCTGAATCTGGTCTGCAAGTGTGTGCACTCTGCACAGGGTGACAATGATCTGTGTTTTCAACAGTGGCTCTATCTGCTAATGGGCTCGCAGGACACATGCTATGGTTTTTTTCCACACAGTGTGATTCCTTTCTCTGTGGGATTCCTATAGACAGAAAGTTGGATCAGTTAAGAAATCAGTCTGTATTTTATGCTGAAGTGGTACTAAGAAGGTATGACAGTCTTGGGCAAAACATGTGCAAAGCTATCAATCCACAAAATGCCAGGCTAATTATTCTGCCTGATGTAATTGCTCTGAAATGTGCTTTAATAATGGAAATGCTTTAAAAAGCATTCTTACTTTTCTTTACTAACAGTGCTATTCCTCTTCATGTGAGAGAGTTGTAAATTGGTGGGTTTTCAATTTTTTTTCTCTTCTCTTTTTTTGTGTCTAAGAAAAATTAATGTCATAGACATCATATGAATCCTATGTGCCAGTATCTATGCAGCTGAGATTGAATGCAGAGTGTCAAAATTTTGCTTACAATAATCACATTAAACTTCCTCCATTCTGCTTTGGACCACAGTCATTACAATTTGGCACTTTCAAGTTTCAGTCTAGGAGCATTAAGAAAGTAGGTGGAATGCTTAGTCTGTGTTGCCTATGCCAACGTTTCTTTTCCATAGGAAATCCCTTTGTATTGTTGCAAGAAAACAAGACATACCTTCATTTCTTGAATATCTGTCTTTGCCCTCTCTGACCTTTGTCAGACAAAAAGTTCAGGGTTATAACTGTAATGTGAAGCATTTTGTGTCATTATTTCTCTTTTACCCTTGTTCTTTAGAGCATTCTGAAGAATACTTTATGCTGTACCCTATGATCATTATTAGTGTTAGAGGCCAGAAAGAGCATTTTAATGCATCCACACTGACAGGTCAAGGTCATGTCACCAGAGATGTGATGCCTGACAGGTAAATCACTCTGAAGTTTTAAGCTAGAAAATAATGTTATACAGCTGTAGCATGTCGCCACCTAGCTTTACTTATTTCTTTTTCTCCTTTAAAATTTAGTATTTCCAATGTCCTAGGTAATTCATAGAACATTTTATATTCAGAGAAGTGTCTTCCTATCCATCAACCACCTGCTTTTTTATCTTATGCCAACAGCCACTCTTTAATCTTTTAACTTATTTGGCTCATTTTGTCAATCCTGAGCTCATCTCAGTCTCCCTTTAAGATTATGCACCCAGTGCAGTTATTCCCGTATGAGGTCTAAATTAATGATAAAACCAGTGATCTGTTGAGGCTGCTTTTTTCCAGTTGTGTTTTAGGAAGAGAGAAGGAATGTGTACAGGCTACTGTGAAATGGACTACTGTTTTCCTAGACCGTTTCTATGAAAGTTCCCTACTGATATCTGTCCCAGCCTGCTCAGCTTGGATTAATGTGGAGAATAATGCATTTAGGAATTCTAAAAAGGCAAAAGTAAAGACCTTTTCTTTTTAATAGTTAATTTGTTTGATAGAATGAATGGGAGCTGGTCTGCTGTCTCCTTAATTTCTACAATACAGTGACAGTCTCTTCAGATCATCATTTATATCCTGTGCCAGATCAGCATTTTTATTGAATGATCTCAGTATAATACTCAAATAACTTCAAGTTGCTCCAAAATTATGAAGATTGTAATATCCTACTGTCTATTTTTCATCACTGATTATTTTCATCATAGATTACCATCACATATAAAAAAAAAATCATATGTGATTGCAAGATGGTATTATTTTCTTAAACTGAATACCAAACTCAGACTTTTACCTAATATGTGAAAGCTAAAATTTAATAGATTAATTTTATTTCCATTAAATTTCCAACAACTGTGTTGTGAAATTATTTTATATGACATTGTATTTGTATCTTTTTGTATATATGTATTTATTTTATGTAATATTGTATTGTTTTATAAATTAATGTCAAAGATTTTTTGAACCACAGTAATTAAACCAAGATTGATCTCACAAAACGAACAAGGCAGATTGAAAACAATGGTGGCCTAATCATGTATAGCATTTCTATATTTGGGGATTCTAGAGGATTTGCCTCCTTTCCTCTTGTCTGTTTTAATTGTTACATAACTTTTGTGGTTTGCCCTACAGACTTCAAGGTCAGCTGGAGAGCAGGCAAATCCTTTCTCTTCTTCTTTGCTTTCCGAAGATTATGTAAACAGACTTTCAGAAAATACACCCCCTTTCCCTCCTTCTCCCTCCAAGAAGCTAACAGTTCAGCAGGTCAATACTGGGGAGAATATTTCAAGGATGACTAATAATTAGATGCCCTTTAGAGAAATAGGAGACTTAGTATAGCAAAAGCTCACACAAACCACCTCAGAGCTCTGCTGAAGGGAATTTCTCAGCCTTTCTCCCCAGTATGTAAAAAAGACGCAGACTCGTAATCCTTTACTCTCAAGGGTTCCTCAGCTGAAGTCTGAGCCTTGGAAAATTTAGTAAGAGCATCCTATAGCTGAAAATTTAGTTTAGGAACTTAGAATCACTTCAGTTGATGTTAGATATAGAAATATTTAGTAAGTGGAATTGTTTAATATTTGATTTTGTAGACTTGGTTTAGCACCAAATGAGGAAGGAGTGTTTAGTGCTTTCTGACAGTACTTAAGAATCAAAATTTCAGCCCCAGTTAACGTACTCATGCTCTCAAAAGGTGACAGGTTTCCAGTGCTCAGAAGTGGAAAGTTTATATTTTCAGTCAAGTAGCTTTGAGTGAGGAGCTAACATTTAACACAAGATTTAAAAACATATGAGTTTATCAGGTTATACAGCTGTGCAAAACAAAAATAAAGTGCAAATAAAAGATAAACATATTAGTAATAGGATTTCTTTGGGTTAATGCAGTTAGAAATATTCAATGAAAATTATTTTTAACTGCTAGCAGCTCAGGTCATCGAGGTGTGAAGCACAATTGGACTAGTCATATATATTCATTTTTAGAGACAAGACCACAGTCAAGACCATAAAGATCACATGGGTTTACAGTGCAAATAGGTTCATCGGTAGATCAAATCCAGACCATCTCAGAACAACAATAAACCAACTTATCTGGATATTACTTCTCAGATTCACAGATTTTTCAGTTATTGAAGACTTGGCTAAGGCTTACTCTTCAGGAAAGATATATTCAAAACCTTTCAAATGCCTGTATTTGATTCTGCTTCAGGATTTGCTTGAAATCTTACAAAACCACACCAATCAAAGATTATGTATGTTTTGGTGAACATATGTCACAGCTAAAGACTGAAATGACTCCATAAATTTCGAACTAATTTAAAAGTTGCATTATAATTTAGGTTTCTTCTTATCGGTAAAATAAAATCAAATTTCTTTTTCTTAATTCTATCAAACCATCACATTTTTGTGTAGTCATTATTTGAATATGTAAATCAGAAATATAGGTACACATTTTGAAAGACCGTGTTTTGTGCCAAAAGGAAGTTGTATCCTTTTATGAGGAATCATGTTTTTTTCCCTCACTTATAATCTTAAGTAAGAACAAATAATTAATTCAGCATGTGGCTGATTTGAAATTATGACTGGAATTCTAAGAACAATAGGAGATAAGAGACATCCACATCTAAACACAGTATTAATTAATATATATCTGGCAGTGATCATAGAAAGAAATTCGTAAATGTTAGAAAAATATTCTCCAATATTTTGGAGAAAAAAATTAGACCTTACCTCTCAGTGTTGCAGTTTTTGGCAAGGTAATGGGTAGCTAAACTTATATGGAGTGCTTGCTCTACCATTGCAGCTCTCTTTTGGATACAAAGTGCTTATAACAATATGTGTGACTTTGCACAACTGCACTAATCTAAAGAAAGCCAAAAAAACCCTTTAGGCAGGCCAAGACTAACCCACAGAAATCCTGGTTGATGTGGAGACCTGTGGTGGGAACACTGGTCTGTAAGGCCCGGTAAAGAAGTCTTTGGACATTTTAATCTCTACTGATGCTGAGCAAAATTGAGATAGCAATTAAGAGTAAGGTGTTATTGTCTTTCAGCAACCACAAGGTTGCTTCAACAAAGCCTTTTCATATATTTCTTCTTATATTAAACATATTTTTATTGATGAAACACTTCTTTAGAATCATTGTCAATGTTTATTTTTTTTTTCCAGAGAGTTTTTGAAAATAATCCAGAACCAGAGCTCTATGCATCTCCAAAGCTTGTTGCAATTTTAGTTCCAAAATTCACAGTTCAGAAACAAAGTCTCCATATTAGAAGATCATGGAGGTAATCTTTACAAAATAAAATTAAATCAAACCCCAAGATTTGATATGAATATTAGCAACCTATTACATACAAAGTGTAATTTTTCTAGCCATTTGTCTTATTTTGTTCATCCAGTTCCTTGAGCATAACATTCTTAACATCTTGACTTCTCTTTATTTTTAGACAAGAGACTCACCTCTGGTATTTGTTTCCACTGTTTTAGCACAAAATGAGGAAGGAGTGTTTAGTGCTTTCTGAGAGTACCTAAGAATCAAAATTTTAGCCCCAGTCCACCTACTCACTCTCTCAAAAGGTGACAGTTTTCCTGTGCTGAGAAGTGGCAATGATGATGTTTATGTTTTCAGCCAGGTAGCATTGAATGAGGAGCTAACATTTAACACAAGATTTAAAAACATATGAGTTTATCAGGTAACAGGTTATGATTGTTTGGATAAAAAATATACTTGGTTCCTTTCTTAAACAAAATTCCATTAAAAAATAGGAAATTGAGTTTAAGTAAACAATGTCTTGAAAAACAAAATGGCTTGCTTTTGTCCCAGAACCTGGTTTTCTTTCATTCTTTTAATAGATGTGAATATAATTTATTGTTTTCTGTATGATTTTGTCAAAATGGTCTTCAGCTTGTTTCTATCCGGTTATCTTGAAAAACCAATTTAAACCTCCTTTGCCTGTTCAGACAAGTTTTTGTTAAAGCAAAGTATGCACTTTAGTTGGGTTATTATTATTATAAAGAACACAAACCTGTTTTCCTTTATTACTCTTACTTGCTGGACTGTAAACAAAGATTGATATAGCTATTAAATATCCATAATTTAAAAAAATACATTTTTTCACCTGTTGCTATAATTTTTTTGTTTTTTTACAGGCGTCCATATCTGCCCTTAAATTTTAGAGTCAACCCTCTGTAAAAGTAATTATTCATAAACTTTCAAATATATCTAACACTAATTGGGCATCCTTTTCAGTTCAATATTAAATTATACCTTTTTTTTAGTATTTTGTAAAACTGAATAAGTTTCTTTTGTAATTAACCTGAACTCAGAATATTTACTGTGTATTGTTTTTTAATGTCAGATGATGAGAGAACTCATGTGTCTTTAACAAAAGCAAATTGTTTACTCATTCAAGGATTCTGTTCAGAGCTCTGTATCTGAATGAATTCCAAATCAGCAGTTCTATTGAGTTGCATGGCAATCGATTGCCTTTTATATGAGATGAATGGTCGTGTTCAACACATTCACCCCCCTCCCCTTATCCCCCATCCTTTTTTTCCTTTTGGCCCATCGCCTTAGATGCCATCACCCAAAGCTGTTAGCCCCAAATGAGATTCTGTTTAGTGGCTATCAGCCACTTCCAGATTTTCACTGCATATAAATGACTGTATTAAGAATTGGAGATGTGATGCAGAGTTCTAAACATGAGCTGTGGAAAAAAAAAGTCCAAATGTGTAGAGGAATATTTTCCAATGGGGCCCCTGAGAGGGTGATTAACAGAACGTTTTTCTGTTTACAACTATAGTAATATTGCTAACTGTAAAAGATATTTTTTTCATGTGACAAGATTAGTATCCAGCTTATGGAGAAGTCCATCCTTTAGGAATGTATACCTTTTCTTTTATCAATAATATGCCTTTTTATGAACCTGTTTAACTGCATTGGACAAAACTTCTAACAGTTCCATCATGCATGTGTTGGAGGGCAGGGAGAATGATAATGTTTTTATTTAATGGTTGTTTCAGGAGGCAGGCTATGTGTCTTTCACTCTTGACTCATTGTCAAGAGTTCCCATTCTTCAAAGTCTGCCAATTACTAGAATCCTTTCAGTGCTCCAAACAACCCTGCAGGAAGCAGTTAAATGCACTAAACATGCACTTTGCAGCCCAACAGTGGCATTCAAAAAAGACTGTAAGTGGGTGCATAAGGCATCCACAAACATGAAACCGTGCTTGTGTAATTTCCATTTCAAGCTACACTGTGAAGTGTTATATAAATATCACTTTAGTATTATCTGACAATAAGATGACTTGTTATTAACATCACAATTTCTACAGGGGTGTTTTCCCCATTCTGCACAGAGAATAGTTATATTAATGGTAACAACTTCTGTTTAGCAATGGACATACCAAGTTCATTGGGAGTGCTTGGGAGTACTCCAGTCATATGAATAATGATGCAAGGTGAGCCTTCCTGCAAATGAGACCTGGTTCATGTTGGTGTACAGTGAAAAGTCTTCATTCTTTAGCACAGGCATTCAAAGACCTCTTGATGTATGTTGAATGTTTAAATATTTCTGAGAGAATACTAAGCTTCTTTGTCTTTTAAAGGATGTTCTGACATGACAACTGATTTTGGTTTATGGTACTGTTAGGGACCTTTTTATCTGAAAATAAATAAATATCAGTGTTAGTGGCACCTTTGTCTTGCACCTCCATGTAGCTCACAGTAAGTCCTCCATTTCTTAGCAGTTTACAATTCCTTCTTTCTGCTGGTAGGCTAAGACGTCATTCTTGCACCTCCTGAAAACATGTGGCTGTGAAATGGGTACATAGCCATATGTCTAAAATTCAGCACTACATACTTCTCTTTAAATCCTGAAATTCTCTGGCTTGGACAAGCATCTTTAGATTTGACAAGCATATGAAAGGACTGCAATCCTGGCCTGGGGTTTCCACAGATGATGTAATCAATCTAGTCCCCCTCTATCCTTGCCTCTTAATAAAATCTTACTCTCCTCTTTCTAGTATGCCATTGCCTACCCTGGAAACTCTTCACTGACTTCACCTTTGTTCTTATATGTGAAGTGCCAACATTCAATGTCATCTTTACAGTCAGATGCTGTTCCTCAGTGCACCTAATTTCTGTTGAAGCGCTTTCGCGCTGCCCAGTCTTCTTTCCTTTGTGCCCCATTTGTTCTCTTCACCCCCAACCATTTTTCTATGGTGCCTTTGATAATTCCACTTCATAATGGCAGCCTCATTCCTGTGGGTCAAGCACTCTGTCTTTAAACTCATTTTTTTCACTTCACTTCATACTTTTTACTTTAAAGGACATATACTGTCTCTGTCTGACCCAACTCATATCTCATTATCCTGCAGATAATTGCAGACACCTTAGTCCCAATATGCATTGCAGATCATTAAAATGATTTAAAATAGTGATTTATAGGCATAGAAAATGGCATAAATAAGCTTAAAGAGCCCTATGTTTGCTTTAAGAGTGGAACTAGATACACCAGTGGAATGAGAGCTTAGCTGGGTATTAGTCTCTACCTCAGCACTTCCTACTTTAGCATGTACATGGAGCATTACTTGGAATTAACTGTCTGGATTTCTTCTTAGTCCATCAGATCATACTGATTTGGCCATAAAGACCAAAAAAATCACTTTTGATTGACAGCAAATGTATTTATTTTAGGACAAAAGACTGCTGTAGAACATGAGCTCCCATGCTACAAGTAGTTCTACAACTCTGGTATACGAGTCCAGTTTTCATTCAAGCTCCTGCTAGACTTGAGGCTCTCACAGAGGCTGTAACTTGACACATCAGCACAGGTGAACCCAGAACCTACTTTGTTTATGGCAGCTTACATCTAACAGGGGAAAAAATTGGAAAAAGAAATCATGAATTATAGATACATAATTGTTTTCGTTATGCTCAAGTAGTCTGGAGCAGGTAATTTGTTTGTTTTTGCAAAATGCCATGCAATCAGAGTGCTAAGGATTGTCAACAAGAAAAAATGTCTGACAGAAACTGAAATTCACTATTTCACATATATATTAACATAGTTTTTTTTTTGTTTCATTGACTGTCAGAGCTTCTTAAGCAATTATCTCTTTTTTGGGTCAGTGATGTACTGCATTCTCTAAAGACCAGCAGATCAGAGGTCAGGTATGATGTGATTGATATAAACCACAAAGGTCTGAAATCAGGTGCAGTTTTTGCCAATGTTCCTACTTTAAGGATTTTTGTTAATTTGGCAGCCTCGATGCCAACATAATTTTCAGACAGTTTTTAGAAACTTAACAGGCCAAGATTAGAAATTCTCAGTAAATTAATATGTTTAGCATATGAATGAGATGAGTACAAAAGGAATAAAGCATATTATCCAAGATAATTGATGAGCTAGAAAACACTTATTATGGTCTCTTGTGTGTATATCTCTCTCTGTGTGTGTGTATGTGGTTCTCATTTACCTTACAGAGCAGAGTAGTACTGAAGGACCATAAATGTCTGTTGAAATGTATATATTTAGATTAAAAAAAAAAAGAGTAAAATTTCCCATTTAAAACTTAATGATTTCTTTCAAGACATTGCTCAGTACTTTGAGCAGTTGCAGGTTGCTATATCAGTCTTTGCCATACATAATTATGTGCTTATTCATGTTAAATATTTTAACAAAACTGCTGTGTAGATGTGGATTTCTAAATGTTATTGCTATTGATCTTTCTCACATGAACGACTGAATAATGAAGGAGACTACTTATAAAATAATTAATTGCAAAATATTTCTTCATGTGAGCTGCCAACGTCTGACATGTGTGCTTTGAATTTTTCAAGCTGGAAATAATATCAGATTTTTAAAATGAAATTAAAAATAAAAGGTAACACATGTTTTTTTTAAAAATTTCCTTTTGACAAACATACAAGTAATTTTGGTCACTTCAGTTGAATCTTGTGATTTTGCCAGAGTGGTGCCTTATATTTTGACCTTGGGAAACAAAGAATTGCTTTTTCCTTCTTAAAGGATTTCCCAGTGACCTCACAATTTTGATAATGCATATTCAGCATTGCAACAGTGCTTATTATATATGCATTTAGAATGCACTTTAATCTGCTAGGTCATGTTTATGATTAACTTCTGGAAAACCTTTAAAGTGGGAGACTCAGGACCTAGTTCCTCAAGAGCTATATTCTGTCAAACACATGAAATAAAAAGCGATGCAAGTGGTTTTATTATATTTTGAATGATCGCCATGAAACCCACTGTCAAGTGATCAAGGCAGAGGATTTTAATTTATAAGTTTTATATCAAATAATGATGAAAGTGTCAATCTTGCTATAGTTTTCAATTCAGAAAAGACCCCCAAAGCCAGAAGGGTTCTGATATAACTGTTTTCTACACAGTGGGTTCAGTATAATATCTTTCCTGTCTTCTGATAGCAAATTCCTCTCACTCCCAGAGGCCTGTGAATGTAAAATTTCCAATTAATGCTCATACAATCAATATTTGTTATGTGCTGAGTAGTCCACTTTCATATGAAGAAATTTTCATTTTCATGAAGTCTCCTAAAGCTTCCTCAGGAGTTTCCTCACTGTATAGAAATGCATCTGAGGAAAGCAATGTTTAGCACTGCTTCTTCAGCTTCTTCCAACTGCTGCTGCTAGAAATACAAAATACTTTAGTAGAGTTCATTTAAACATCTTGCTTTGGTTTTATTGCTATAGCTTTTGGGGTTTTTTTAAATGTATCATCAATGTATTTTACTGAATGCCAGACAGAACTCCTTTCTACTCAGCTGTAAAAAAGAAATAGGAAAGACCATCTTTAGGCATCTCTCTTCTACTTCTGTTTTAAGAACTATAATAATTTCAGGTACTTTCAATGCTTGTGAATAAAGTTCCCAGCTCTTTAAGTGATGCGTTTCAGAAATAATTTATCTTAGGGGAATTCAACTTAGTTCAACTTTCTTCAACATCCATATAAGCACCATTTTAAAGTGTACTATGCTAGGGAATGCATTTCTAGGTGAGACAAAAAAAATGCTTGCTTAATAATCACAGAACCATAGAATGGTTTGGGTTGGAAGGGACCTTAAAGATCATCTAGTTCAAATCCTCCTGCCATGGGCAGAAACACCTTTCACTAGCTCAGCGTCCCATCCAACCTGACTTTGAACACTTCCTGGGATGGGACATCCACAACTTCTCTGGGCAACCTGTTTCAGTACCTTACCACCCTCACACTGGAGAACTTCCTCCTAATACCTAATCTAAAACTACTCCCTTTTAGTCTGAATTCACTTCCCCTTGTCCTATCACTGCATGCTCTTGGAAAAAGCCCCTCACTGTCTTTTTCGTTGGCACCCTTCAGCTACTGGAAGAGTTCAATTAAGTCACCCCAAAGCTTCCTCCTTTCCAGGCTGAACAATCCCCATTCTCTCAGCCTTTCCTCATAGGAGTGGTTCTTCATCCTTCTGGTCAACTTAATGGCCTCCTCTGGACCCACTCCAACAGGTCCATGTCCTCCCAGTGCTGGGGACCCCAGAGCTCGGTGCAGCGCTGCAGGTGGGGTCTCAGAGTGGAGTGGAGGGGCAGAATCCCCTGCCTTGCCCTGGAGCTCTCACTGCTTTTGATGCAGCTCAGGATACAGTTGGGATTTTGGGTTATAAGTACAGATCTCTAGCTCATGTCGAGCCTCTCCTCCATCATCATCATAATAACTGTATTTTTGTTTGAAACTCTGACAATTAAAATGTTATGATAAAACCAGTGTGCAAGAACAACTAATAGCAGAGATGGAATCTATCCTATATAGTCATGAATTAGTATTTTCTACTCAAAAGTGACAATTGCATTTTTCTCATATAAATGTTTTTAATTTGAGTAGACTTTGAAAGTAAACAATTTAGGGAAGCCCTTGCTTTTGTGAGGGAAATGAAACCATTGGTTAATGTGGTAATAGAGAAGAAATTCTATACAGATGCAAAATATTTTCATTTTAGAAATTTGACTCAAATCATATATGCCTAAATACATTCATAGTTAATTATAATTTTGCATCACATGTAAAATATTGAAATGAAAAGACAAAGTTAGGATGATTATTGGGCATGGTAAATTGCAGAGAACCCAGTTTTAACTGGTGATCGGTTTCTCTGTTGAGTCAATTTAAGTACTAAAGGAAGGAAAAGACAATTGCAGAGGTGTGAGGATAAAGCTTTGTAAGCCCCATGTTTGATACAAGCATGTTAAGCAGTTAAACATGTCACCCAAAGGACTCCAGTGCTGGGTTTTTATTTACCTCTGCAGTTTGAAGGTTATAGGTGGGTGATTGTTTAAAGTTTATCACTGTGAGTTGAAGGAGTATTTGTGACTCAAGAGAATATGTGTATTACAAGACTTGTTTTTTATATTACAAAAATCTATATTTAAAAATGTAATAATTGCATAGTATTTTCCAGCTGGCCTTGTGTTTAAAATACAAGATGCATTCCTGGGATCAATGTGAAAAATTGGAATGCAGCAAATAAACTGAAGTGAATACTTCCATGTATGGGTCTTTCTACCTCACACAAAATACCCTTTTTTTCACTAGTACTTTTGTATGACTTTACCTCTAATAATTTTTGGAAAAAGAATTTGCAGAGTATTTCTGCTGAATAAGGAAGTTGTTGCACTACATGACTGGTATTTAAAAACAGAGAAGTTAATCTAGCAACTATAATACCTAAAAGCACTAAGTTTTCCTGCTTCAGTGTACCAGAAGTATAAATAAACAGAAGCCAAGTTTGATAGTATTTGTAGCTAAACACAACGGCATGTCATTCTTACTTGCGAGATTTAAATTGGATGTTTCTCATGGTATGCAGAATTAAAATAATAGCTGTTATCTCATGATTGCTTTTCAATTTTCTCTTATGAGGTAAACAGTGAACATTCAGGTCTCAGATTCTTGATATTTATCTAATGTTCTTTCAGGTTCTGTTTTGACCCTCACCTTAAGACTAAGACTGTAGCTAAGATGCCCAAATGGATGAAAAAAAAAAAAAATTACTATTACTCAGTTTTTTGCTAAGTTGCTTTGATATTAATTCATTGCAAGAGAAGAAATAGAACTTTCAATCACTAAAAAATGACCAGCTTTGTAATAAGGGAAAAGCAAAAATGGGCACCAGAGCATCTTGAATCAGAGGGTGAGAACTGTATGTGCTGTGTATGATATTTAAGGGGAATGGAGGATAAAAGTCTGCATATGTTATCATCTCTCTCATACTTGCTGAAAGGAATCCAATTTATGCCAGACAATTTTAAATGAATACTACTTACTCAAAATTATTACTTTGATTTGAAACCTAAGAATCCATTGTCAAAGATAGCTCAACCATTTCTTGTATTGAACCTCATGGATTTTTTACTGGAATGTTGCAACCCTACTTTTGATTTTTATTAATTTCAGACCATCCAGATAGTATACATGCATTTTAGAGGCTTCAGAATGCAGAATTAAATATTTTTTAATTGAAATTTATAAAGCAAAGTAAAAATTATAAAGGTACTAAGGCACTTACTGAAATTGGTAAGGAATATACAAATGGTATTTTTGGTTTTTTTGGTGGACAGAATTAGCTAAGTAAAATGTTACCTCATGTATCCCTAACCAGCTGTGCCCATTGCAGCTTTGCAGTTTGTCCTCTTCAAGAAGATGCATTTCAAGAGCTGGCAGAAGGGATTAATTGTTCCAGGGTTATAATCACCGTGGTTTGAAAAATCAAGTGTTTCTTCTTGGGTGTTTCAGCTTAGGTTTCACATGGCAGCTCAAAAGACAGTCACATATCTTATTATTTCATTACCTCTGTAGTTCTTGAATGCATATGCATGTATATATTGCTCTTATTTATAGCTGCTTGTGTATGTGAAGTCTTTCTTTTCCAGCTGTTGTCACAAAGCTCTTGGTTGAACAGTGTTGAGGAAAGATTGTAGTCTTGAGGATTTACTGCCTAATTTGAAACTCCAGCTGTGCAGGAAGATGTCAGATTTTCCTGATCTAGTTTTGATGATAAAGCAGGAGGCAGAGGTGGCTAGTATTCAGTGTCTTCCATGTGGGAAATAACTTCAATCTCTTATGTCTTCTCATTAGAAATTCCATAAAAGCCTTTTTAAACTAACAGAACACATCCCTTCAGTTACGGTACACCTACTCCTATCAGGACCTTCTGCTGTGATTTAAAACACCATATGTTCATATGTTCTTGTTCTGAAATTTGCACAAATTATCCAAGATTTAATATGGGAATTAAAAGCAAATAGTTTTCATTAGAAATTCTCCAAATCTAAGGAGCTCCATAAAGCAATCCAATACTTGACATTCTCATTAATATTTTTATCCCTGTATAGTCCAGGTTGGCATCACACCAGACACATCAAAGGAATCATAATGTATGTTTACTACTTGAAGCAGCTGGAATTAAGAAAGGCAAAATCATTTGCCTAAGTCAGTTAGCAAAATCAGCTAATTAATGCTCTTCTGCTGTATAGGAAGCTGATGTTGCTGTGGTGTTCTGCTTAACTTCATTCATTCTGTTGTTATATGTGCAGAATCGCTTTATGCTGTAGTTTCTGCATCATAAAACTTCTTTAATTTGATGTAAACAATAGTTTAATGTTCTCCTAATTACCTCTTATTTTAGCTCTAGCCCTGGACATGTAAGTGGAAACACTGATTTTCCAGAAGCCAGGGGTGGAGGAGGTTTTTTAATGAGACACAATTTAACCCGACTATTTGGAGTACATTAATTAAATAGTTTTTAGTTCTTCCTCTAGACTGACTCTGGAGTTTTTAAGAGTGAACTAGTGTGATTAATAAGTAGAAACAATTTAAAATGTTTTAAATTACTTCCAGAAAAGAAGAAGAAATAAACAACATGGTTAAGCCTTTAGCTTCTTTTCAGTTGCACTGAATTGTACTTTGGCCTGGATATTTAATTGTTCATTTTCTTCTTGAAGTATCTTTCTAATTATATACATATCAGAAACTATTAAAACTTTTATGACTTTTTATGATTGTTCTTCTTGTCTTATAAGCCACTTTGTTGCTTAGCTGTATTTAGTATTATCTTAGCGAATGGGAATGCCTAATTTTCTTTTACGTAGAATCTCTTCCATTATCATCCTTCTCAAAGTAAAATTTGAGTCTAAATATGATGAAAATAAATGTAGTACAACAATGTACATAGTATGGTCCTTATTCAAACTCATACGAATATCTTTGCTTTAGGAAAGTTAAATGTTCAACACTCCATGACAAAGTTTTGAAAAATGCTCTATTCTTAACTAAATTCAATCATATTTCCTAGTTGCAATGACTTGCAGTACTGAGTTTTAAAGATCTCTTTGGGGAAAATCTATTGTTTACTAATACTCTGCTGTGTTGACTCCTAAATTATGCAACATGGATTACAGAACCATTCTCATGCTTTAATTTGAATGTTTTCTAGCTAATATATATCACAAATTTCTAAGAGGTGATGCCCTGAAATTATTATTTTTCACATCATTCACTTTAAATGTTGACTGCATTAAAAATAAGACCTTCTGAAACAAGTAGAACAAAAAACTCCAACACTCCCATGGAGAATATAACAAAACCCCCACAAAAAACAAACAGAAGAAACCCAGACTTTTGCTTCCATATTCTCTTTGTTCACATCATGTCACGTCTCCTTCCCTTAATTCTCCTTCTCAGAGGAAGAGGAAATTGAAACAGGGAGATAAGTGACTTGTTGAAGTCCACAAAAAGAATTGATTGCAAAATCAAGATATAAATCTCAGAGGCCTGCTTCTTAGTCCTGACCCTCAAGTATTAAACCACAAATAACATATAGCCCTGAATTTCATATCCAAGAGTTCGATCTCCTCTCCAAAAGAATGGCTGTGAGCTCTCAGAAGAACACACTGATGAACTTTTATTCCCCACAAGAGAAAGACAACTTCCGATTCAGACTGAAATCATAAAGGTTCAGTCAGATGTTGTTCAAAACTTTTAAAAATATTGCATCTCATAAATGCATCTTCTTTCCTTCCTTGACCACGCTGTTGCCTGGCATGATTAACAGACCTTACCAATAGTCCAGCATATGAACGGCTGTCATTTGGGTTGTCTGACCTTTACATTTTATATCACCCACTATATGTAAAAAACAAACCATGAATTTAAATACCTTTTCATCAACTGTTTATCACTTTACTGATAAACGGTTAGTGTTTATTATCATTATCATTAAAATGTTTAATGCACTTTATTTTCTAAAATTTTCCGAATTCAGACGAAGGCACCTGCCAGCAAGCACTTTCCAAAAAGAATTTCCTGATGCTGCATGCCCTGCTATTTCTGGATAAACAGAAGCACAAGCCTGTTTGCAATAGTGACATCTAGTGACGCCCAGTCACATTTAAATCACCCTCTTCACTAGCTTGAAGTTTTTGCAGCCTTGTACCCCATCATGGATTAAGTTTAGTAAAATGAACTAGCAAATATGTCCTTTTCTTTCTAAAAGAGACTGGCAGAAGCAGAAGCCATTTCTCTAGAACAAAGATTAGTTTAAAGAAGCACATATTTAATTCCAGTGAATACAGTGAGACAGTTTTCAGCCTTCTGAAGCAGGGTATATTTATTATTTGCAATAAAATTAGCAGAACAGTTTTAGCATTTTCTCTGTTAGTGAATTCTCTTAATTAGGATGAAGGTATAAAGACTGCACATGCCTGTAGGCATTGTAAAGCAAAAAAAGTGACGGTATTTTACTTAAAATAAATCAATGTTCCAAAACTGTCCCATAATGATGGAGATGTGGGCTTTGTGGTACACTATTGGGTCTTTTTTTTACCCAATTAAATTTTTTTTATGATTTCTCAATATATCTGTGGATATATTTGTTATAACAACTATCCCTTTTTTTCTTCATCTCTATAGTTTTCTCTTGAATATTTATACATCCTAGCCTGCCTAGCACCTACGTATCTTTTCAAGCCATGGTAGTATACTATATACTAATACAGTAAAATAAGTACTGGATCAAAAGTTTCTTCATTCTTTATAACCAACAGCATTATGATATTTAAAAGTAAATGATAGATATGTACATTACATGAAACCAGATTTTTTCTGACTGTCACAGTCCACTCTTCCAGTTCATACTGTGATGATCTAATCTTGCTTCTAGGCATGCTGACGTTCCCCAAAGCTCAATGTACCTTGACATACGCAAAGTGCTGCATCTGGTTCTTTGACACGAGCCATTGTGTCACTCCACTCTGTGTATCATGTCACTGCGTGTTCAGTGGCATTAGCAAACGCTGCCCTGACACAGCCTCTTATGTCAGTCTCTTCTCAGACAATATTAAGAGCTTTTATACAGCACATGTGCGTTTGAAGTGATGCCACCGAGCGTCGTTGTTCATATTTCTGTAAAGCTGCAATTTCTATGTTGATAGGAGCAATGCTTTTAATTAAAATTGTGTTCTAATTAAGACCTAATTAAGGAAAAGATATGAACAGCTGCAAATCAACAGATGCTTTCCTAATAGTTCATATATAATTGCTTTTTTTTCTTCATTTATATTACCTAAGCTTGTTCAACACAAAAGAAATTTGTTGAGCTTGTCATAAAAGAAATCCACAGACCTTTCATGAAAAATTGTCATGAGAAAACAATGTTAATCCACACCTTCCTAGAATCACAGCTGAGAAGTTTGGAGGGATGCAGGGAATAGGATGTCTTTTAATGCATACAAAGTAATGCTATCTCATACCTGCCTCTTCAGCTTTTTGAAATGTCTAAAAATGAACTTGAAGTGACTTACAAAAACTTAACTCTTGGCCATTTCATCTTTTTAGGTACTATTTCTTTACCATCCATAGTCAAGTCAGAACAAGACTCTAGTGAAGAGGCAGAGGGTTGTTTTTATTTAACAAAAAACTTGTGAAAGAATAATTAAGGTCACTATATGAATTGATATGGTCAGACATTTTTTATTTTGCATGACATTCCAGGAAAATATTGTCATATTTGTGGCATACAGTCACCAAAGCTTTTATTGCCAGTTTCAGTTTTTGGCACATGCAAATACAAACTTCAGATATATTTTCAATTAATGCTATCAGAAGAGTTCTCTCTGTCAGCTATATGAGCAGGGATGGTTAATTTAGCTAATTACAACTCATCATTCCCAACTCAAAGAGTGAATGTTTAATACATGTAGAAAACTGTGATCAATCCAAAGAGTGATTTTAAAGTTTAAGCATTTGCTAATTTTAATAGATATGAAGAATCAATTAGAAGATGGGCAAACAAACAATGTAAGTTGAGCAATTCGTTTCTATTATTTGCTTCAATCTAGTAATTTTTACTAGGACTTTCAAATATTAAAAACATAACTACTTTTTAAAAATGTCCATATAATTTTAATGCTTCTACATACATCATATTTGTTAGCAAAAACCCTCATCCTCATATGAAAAAGCAAATGAGAATTTACCAAATCATAAAAATTAAATTTAATAAGAAATGCACTAAATTGGGCCACAGATTATTTGATTTTACAATTGTATGATTCCACAATCATATTTTAATCTGCACTTAAACAGCTATCTTTTTACAGCTGGAGTCAACAGGAGTGGTGGAAACCTGGTTTAATATGAAATTCAAAACAAAGAATGGTAGTTTCCTAATGTACACAGATACAAAAACATAAACACAATGTGTGTCCCTTTGGACTCACGTAATTATTTTTCTAAATTTAAAAAAAAAGTGAAAAACTTGGAAGAGAATTGGAAGTAAACAAGTAACTGGGAATTAGAAAAGGCTAGGAAAAAGTGCTATTTGGAGAAATGTGCAAGACTTGTTTTCACGAGAAAACAGAGAAACTACTTGTCTGCACTGGCAAAGTGTTCACTCCCTGTGATGCATCTCCTGCAAAAGAGGGACCATTAAGCTGAGGCTTCTCATGAGTGAACAGCAACTGAAGAGGGAATGATGGAGATGTGCCAGGGTTAGCTGGTGCTCCCAGAAGCAGTTTGGGACCCTGCAGCAAGACACATGCTCCAAGTCTAAATGCTGGCAGGCACACATGGGCCATTGAAGGAGTAGAAGAGGGAAATGAGGAGCAGAAGAAATAGCTAAGAAGCACAGACTGGGTAGGGCAGTCATTGGGTGCTGCTCCTGACAGTGAAGCATGTCCATGAAGCCAGTCTCGAAAAGGTGCACTGAGAGAAGCTACTAGTCATTTAATTTATCACCGAAAATGTAATAGTTGTAGTTGAATTCTAAGGATTGACCAAAGTTGAAAAATACCTTTGGAGAAATATGTGGCACCTTCAGCTTCCCATTTTTACTTGTATTTGAGAATACAGAATATGTTAAGAGTCTTCTCCATTACAATATAGCAATTTATTAAACAAAATAGCACAGTATTTCTAAGTTGTACATTTACATTAAACAAGAATGAAATCAAGTCAGCATTTTGAATTGCCACTTTAGGTTTTTGTTGTTGGAATTGCTAATATCATGCTAATTATATTTAAATTGCAAAATATACTAAAATCAATGTTCTCCCATGGGAGGTTTTAGGTAATAAGTAAGCATGATTTCTTCATCCAAAATTCCCAGTTTAATATTTCTACTTTTTCTCTGTGTAGAAACTTGAGTTATATGTATATGCTTTGCTGTAAAACCCTTTGGTTTTCCCCTAAAAGACAATGCAGAGGATTTTACTGTGAAATTCTAATTCTTTATGAGGGTGTTCTTGTGTAAGATCCCATCAGGTTTCAGCTACCATTTCCCCTGTTCATGTCCTCTTCAAAGCTGCTCGGAGTTATTTTTGTGTTGCTCATTCATATAGAGCTTATGTTCTCCTTTTTACAAGGTTTTTTTTTTGCAATTTCTTCATCATCCCCACATTTTTGAAGCAGTTAGTGAAAATACATAGATTTTTAAAATATTTTCTCTTACCTAATCCTAAAAAAAAGAAGAAATATCCTCAAGTACTAGGAAATAATGCTGTGAACTATTTGGATAAAGAATTTCAGGGGATCTAAAAGTTGTGTGAATTCACTTTTTCTAAGTGGACAAACTGCCTCTGGTTTTCCATGAAAAATGAACACAAAAAAATATGTTCTTTTCATGTACAACTTGTAATGAAGGCTGTTGCTTCACTTTATGCTAGTGGGGGGGTCCCTAATTTAGTCAGTATAACAAGCTCAGTTGAAATTAGTCTGTGAAGACACCCTGAATATTTCAAAGACTTAACCTCTACCCATTTGCTTCAAGGGCTTGCATCATCCTTAAGTAGCCTCAAGTGAAGGCTGCTCTTAGTGCTCTGCTTCCATTTTTATAGGTGCTGTTCACTGACAATCGTCAAACCCATAATAATCTCAGCTTGATAAAGTGTGTTATTTCAAACCAGAAAGCAACTGCACCCAGTAACTGCCCTGTAGGGTACCTTTGCTATGCATGACACTTTGAAGAGCAGCAGTTTTTTACAGCAGAATTGTGAGTATAAAGATAGTGGGTTTAGAGAAATTTTATCTGGTGCCCTGTTTTTGGAATACTTTCTCTGGAAAAATTCACCACAGCAAAATGGGCCCAGATTAACAGTGCATTATGACTTTTTTTAAATTATTGTTTAAGGAAAAACCTTGGAATAATTGTTCAGAGTGTTTATTATAGGTAGTTTTTTGGCTTACAGCTCAGTTCTGCCTAAAAGTGTGTACTGACAATGATTATAGTTCCTGTAAATGCACTGCCTGTCTGTTTTCTGGATAACTTTATCAGCAGCATTTTATTAATTGGAAGATAACATTCTCTCAAACTTGCTTCTTTTAACTGCTTATTTGTAAGATAATTGAAGTGAGACTGAAACTGTGGTGTCAGAGCAAACAAATACTGCTTATGTGTTAATCAACAAAAGAATAATATTCTTCATATTTAACAAAGTGTGCATTATAGTAGATACAAGTATATCTGTGAAGTGTACATTTTATTAACAAAATTGCACAGGTAGAAAGAAACATGAACCGTATTTTCAGTTCATTATCTTAGTGTTTCTATATGTCTTTCTACATTTGGAACTAATTAAGTTTTGCTACCCTAGTTAAAACTAAGAAAAAACATAAAAGCCAAATACAAGTATTCTTTGGCCAGTGGAATCCTTCTCTAAACTTTCATATTATTGAGGTTAACAGAATCTGTTACCTTGAAAACTTTCTATTTCCCATGTTCTGTTATAAGTTAAAATAGAGCCCAAAGGAAACAGAAGTCACATAGTAAAGCTTCCTGACTGCTGTGTAAAAATGTAGACAATATAGAAGACTCATTACCACAGATAAAACAGAATCAATTCCTAGAGGACTTTTTATAATAGTTTTGGGCAATTGCATTAGAAAGTTAGTCTATAACAAGATGTTTTGACTTTTATACTAATGAAGGGCATTAAGGAGATTCTAATTATGGTGTCTGGCCTGAAAAATTAATATAAGATTTAAAAATCTGAGCTGTTTGAAGTAAGCGTGACTGTAGCCTCTAGTCACTCAGGCAGGACAGTGACTAAACTTCTTTTTTTAAAAAGAATTATTATGAATGCTACTGCATTTCATTATTGAGGCTGTGAAATACCACATGTGTCAAGGAGGACTTGTTAACTCTCTGTAAGTACATTGTTTTACTAAATGTATTCTCCCATGATGCATAATTCTAATTCTAGGTTTTGTGCCCTTGCACTTCCTTTTCTTATCATCAAGCCATAAAATTTTTGCACAGAAGGGGTCATTGTAAGGGTATGATAAAATTATCATTTTTCAGTACAAGTTTTTCGAACTTTTAAAATGTGCTTTGAATAGTGGGCATCTCTGGGTTCTTTGCCACAAATACTCACCAGTCTGATCACCATCAGCCCAGTGACCAGTCACATATTCTGTTGGGATGAATGGAACCCCTCTTCTGCTCCCCTAACACAAACAACACTGCCTGCTATGTGCTGCCAGGGAATATACCAACCTACATTCAGACTGTATTTTGGGTATTTTAACCTTGAACCAAATCCTGCCTGAATCTCTCTTTTCCTTCAGAATATTCCCAGTCAGCAACTGTGCCATGTCAGTGCCATTTCTTACTGCTAATGCAGATACAAACTAAAATCTGGAGAATTTTTACAAGGGAAATATAAAGGGCAATTAAACAAACAAAATTGTTTTCAAGAAAGTTGTAGGAACTTAATAACTTCTTCCTCCCACACTTTGTCAAATTTGGCTATCAGATTTAGCTGATACATCTAAATATTCCAGTAGAGAAATAGACAAGTATTATTTATATGTGCTTAATTTTCTTAGGAAATCAACTTAAAAATATTGTTCCTGTTTCTTTCTTTCTCTTACCTATTAGCTTGGCTTTTCATTTCTGCATGACAAACATGTATACATATAAGCTAGGTCATTATGTCATTATTTTCCTAAAATGTTCACAGATTTATAACCATTCCTCTTCAGTAAATCTCATTGTGAGCAGCTTATTTTGGGAAACAAATATATCTGTTTACCTTGCTGAAAATGTTTATGTGACATTTTTGGCTTGTAAAATTTCCCAAATAGTGAACAGTGCCTTAGTGACAGCACAATATTCAGCGGAAAAGGAAAATGAGAAAAAAACCATGCGATAAAGTCAGCAGAGATGTGGACTAGTGTTCTTAGTATTTTCTTGTTTATGTCTCATGTCCATGGCTAGCCATTGACAAGCCCTTGAAGCCAAAGTAAATAATTTCTTTAAAATCGTTTTCTGAGGCAGGTATAGCTCTTCCTGTAGAGAAGTATATGATGATATTGAAATAAGCCATAGGTAAAGGCATTGTCAATTCTTATTAGATAGGATAGAATAAACATGTAGAACTTTTGCTGGTTTATTGTTTTACTTGTCAGGTGTCATTCATCAGAAGCTCTGGCTTCTGTTTCCTTATTGTTAAATTTAACCAGTTTTTCCCAGCACAGGTATATGGACATAGAGCAGCAGGACAAAATCCTGTTTAACCTGTTTTTTCTAGCCAGGAAGTCCCTGTAGAACTGTTTATCAGACTTTAAAAATACTGCTTTCTTTATATATCTGCTTTCCAAGCATTTCTTCCTTCCTTGATGCTACAGAATGGGGATTTTTTAAAAAATTCTTATTGACTATGCAAATCAGTTTTATTTCATTAATATTTTATTTCATTAAATATTTTATTTCAATTCTACATCAATAAGATAGAAATGTTTACATTATTATTACTACAACCTAATTGCATGGATAACTTCTCAAAATTCTTGATACATAATGAGTGCTGGCACTTGTCTATATATTTCTGCTAAGCAAATTATCATGTGCAGTGTTCAATTATCCAATCAATTATAGCTTCTTCTGGGTAAAAGATCTATATATGTGTATGGTTATGCTTAATAGTAAAACTCCTAATTATCTAGGCCTCTTATGCTGCTAATTTTCTTAACTTGTATACCTGCAAAGTTAAATAATCAGTGCAGTCACTAGTATAATTTCATCTGATGTTTAATGAGTGTTTTGAAAAACATACTGTAACAGGCTTTTTTTTTTCAGTGCATCAATAAACAGTGAGTAAACTAGGATCAGAGCAGTTTAATCGTGTTTGAACAATTTATGTACCAGTTATTTGATATCTCATTTTAACTTATTTTTTAGAATATTAAGTCTAATTACAAGTTTGTCAGTATTCTGAGGGTCTCAATGTCTCTGTCCAGCTTTATATGGGGCCTCGTCCCAGCACAGCTTATGGTTCCAGGAGCCTTATTTCACCTCAGCCTGGAGCCATCAGCTCCTACATTTTAGGTATGCTGGTCTCCAGCCCTTTCTCTGCCCTGTCTCTTGGTGGGTCTAAGTTTTGTGCTGTTGGAAGTTTCTCGTGGATAGGCCATTCTGACAGAAGTTGCAGCTTGTCTCTCTGTTGCTGACTCACTGATGGACTTTTGTGTTTATGCTGTAGCTTCATGTCTATCCCTATCTTTGATGCCATCTGTTTTGCTCCTGGCCAGAGTGCCTGGGCCTAGTCCATTGCTTGCTGTGTCTGGTGCTGTCAAGGGAGCCAGCAGACCAGCCCCAGACTCTGCTCACAGTGTTGAGTCCCTTCAGGATTGCTTCCCACCCGTGGGCTCTGACATTTCTGGGGTCACACATTCCTCCCAGATGGTCAACAGGCCAAACAGGGTGGCCTTTGCTGCTCCTTGACAAAAATGTTTTATTATAAATTGAGTAATTCTTGTGGCTACTATAAACTGTCTTGCCTTTATTGTATATTGTATATTGTATATTTTTGCTATTTAAAAATTGTGTCAGCACTTTCCCATGTATACCCCCAGATCCATTGGAATCCAGGAGCCATGTGCCCCAGTGCAGCATGTGTCCTCCAAGGCATAAGTCTCTACATTAAGTGCCAACATAATGTGCATAGTGTCTTATTAAAAACTCTATTACATTAATAATTCATTTCCAGAGAATAGTTCTGATTGATTTGGCTGGTCACATAAATACCCAACATTTTCCTAAGTATTGGATATCTGGAAGACTTTTCCCTTCACTGAAGCGGAATCCTCAGAGATTCTTCTTCTAAGAGAACTATATACACAGCCAGGAAAAGATATTGAGGAAGTCAACCCATTTGAGGGTGTTGGGAGTTAGCATCCACTCTCCCTCAGGTTTTTGGCTGCAGACAGCACAAATCCCCTTCTTCAACATGGCTTGGGGCCAGGATTTTCAGGTGACCCAAATCTGTGTAGAAACTGGACAGAGCAGATCTCTAAGCCAACAACAGCTAAGGACAGAGTACTTTGTCAATTAGTACAAATGCATCTGGGACTTTGGCTTTAGTATGTCTCTTGGAAAGTACACCATACAGATCAGAAACTAAATTTATAAGTGGTTTGATTGTTCCAAATCCCATCAGGAGGTGCAAGAATGCAAAATACTTCCCATGTGCTCTGCCACGTGTCAGAGCTCATGTGAGATTTCCTCTATAATATCTGATACCACTTGATCTCCTTCTATACATATGTCCATATAAAATCTGCTTCCAGGAATTATTTTAAAATTAGAGAACCAGTATAGATGTTCCAGATGCTTGACTGTGCAAAGGAACAAGATTTAGTCTTTATTCAAAACCAAAGTGGGTTACTTCCTTCACTGTGGAATTCAGTATTGGTATAAGCTGGATATTCTTGTTATATGGAGCATGGATAATTAATTGAAATTTAATTAATTGAAAGAACTTTTGTAGAGAGCTGTGTATAGAGATACTTCTCTTGATATTGACTGACTTAACTTTGATTCAAGTAGCTTAAGTCTGCTTTCCCAATGGCTGTGTGATTTTAGAGCATTCCAGCATGCTCCAGACAGTCCTCTCTAACAGATAATCAGGACAATTAATAGACAACCAAGAGGCAATGAAGCATGGAAACTAGATCAGAATTCTATTCCTTTATAAATGTCAGGGATAAGAAAAAAACACATTCAATTTTGGACAAATTAAAGATTAATGAAGATGATATAAAAATGAATGTTTTTTAAGGCAATGGTCTTATCACTGACATATATTTGACTACCATTTTTTGCCTTAGAAAAAAATCTGTTATGAAGTACATCCTCTATATCAAATATATTAAAATCAAGGAGAATTTTGTCTTCCACACCACCAATCAAAGACTGCATAAACCACAGTAACCAAAATAATCAATGAGACTCATTTTAATCTTCATATTTTCATTTAAACCAATAATTTCTTTCTGTAAAGGCTAGTTAGAAAGAAACCTACTATAGCCCAAAGCAGTATAACAGTAACACATCTTTCTTTGCTAATAACATTTGAATAAATCTAACACAATCTAGGTTACAAAAAAGTTTTGAAATCTATTTAAAATTAAGATTTCTTCAAGGTGTGGTTTCATGCTTTAGCTAGTTCTGCTGTGACAAAAAAAAAAAAAGCTTCAGTGTGTATACAGTAGGAAAATTAAATCTCTTTGAAAGATGTAAAATGAATTCTCCTATTATGCTTCTGAACTCTTTAATTTCATTCACTGAAGCATGGTCAGAAAATAATGGACAGTATTTAGAAGCCCAAAGTGTTTTACTTATCATTACCTTTGCATTTCTAATTTTCACTGAATCTGGTGTTGCAATGTTTGGGGGATAATAATATGATGATAACTATTTTAATCTATTGGTGCTGTTTACTTTTTAATCCTATGATGTGCTTAACATGTCTTCTGCATTTGTGAAATTTTTTGCTGTGCATACAGATCTTGGTGACAAAAGGTACAAACTTACATCCTTATACTAACTGGCTACCATCAACTCACTGCAGGAGAGAGCCAGTTGTGACACCTGAATGATACCAACTCTCTTAGAGGACATCTTCCAGTGACTGAGATAGTAGTGGCTTCATAGAAAATCCTTCTTTCTTCTTTAAATAGTAAATTAAATTTAACCATCTCTTACCTGAGGAATCAGTTCCATTTGTTGCAATGCATCAAACAGAGACCTTTTGAAAAAAAATGTGAGCCAGGCATACATTTTAACTTTTCTGGTATTTCATTGGAACTTCTTACAATGCACAGAGCTTTGAGCAATCACTTATCTATAAATCTGCAATATATCCCAGACTTTAAAATGTATCTAAGAACTTAATGTTCTAATTCAAACTTAGTGAACCAAAGAAAATGCCATTTTAACTTTCATATAGGCAAAAAAAATACAGGCTGCAGCAGATTTTCAACATTGGTTTACTGCAGACTCTGTCATCTTTTCTATCTGAATAAGACTTAAGAACATGCAGTTGTGTAGCAGACTCAGGTCCATGCCAGGAAAGACTGTAGATGCCTAGAAGTTCTAGTCTAACATTCAGTAGCAAAGCTTACAAAATGCCTACCCAACTGCTGCCTAAACCCAACAAACAAAATTTCAGTCTTTTTTCTGACCTGAAAATTTGTCAGACAGCTATGGTTCAAATTAGCCCACTTAAACCAGTCTAATCTTCTTACAGTATGAGATGTCGTTTTCCTAAATTGAGAGCCTAATTCTATTTACAGCTGATGAGAGTGAGTCATTTTCTTGTGAAAGCCTTCAGAGGGTGATCATCTTTACTTGTGTTTAGACCCACAGGAATGTTCTCTCGGTTTTTCAGTTGCCTACTTTTATCTATGAAATATGTAGATATCCATCTCCCCTCATTTTGCATTTTTTGAAGCTTTGTCATTACTCAGCAAGGAATCAAGTCTGAATCAAATCAAGGAATCAAATGTGTCTACAGCCCTTTGTAAATGAAACAGTTTTTACTGAACTAAACAGTCCTTGGCAATAAACCCTGTGAACTGGAAATCTGGGGCTCTCATGCTTACTTCAGGATTTCTTTGGATTTTTACCAAAATTATTATGTATCCACTTTCTTTTCATATAAAAATTTACAGGAGAAATTCTTCAAGCAGTAAAGGTAAGGCAGTCACTGCCAGATGGGGTACTAGCCTAAGGGTTATTGCAGAAAAGATGGGCATTAATTTTCTGGCTACTTCTGTGTAATGCTTACAGGGACAGGGGATTTCTGGGTTCCTGTGTTGAGGAATGTTGATGAATTTTAAATTAAATAGTAGCTGTTTAATGTTGATATGATTTTTCAGGAGAAAAGGATGAAAGCCATAATCCCTTCATCCAGCTGGCTTGCTCCAGTTGTTACTGGCATACAGAAACATGCATCTTCACTTCTGTTCTGAGCAGTGTCACAGATTATCTGGAAGCAATAGAAAATATTTCTCACTAGTTCAGAACTTTGTTGATGAGGTTCTCAGATAAGAAACAAAAAAACTGGTTTTAAGACACCAAAGTCAAAAGAAAGAGAAGTCTCACCAATATTTATTAAGTACATCACTAGATCACTAGAGAAAATATTCTTTATAGGAGATGTTGGCATCTAATTTAGTTACTTAAATAGAAAGGTAATACTTCTGGAGTGACTGAAATGTACCCATTCTAATTACAAGAAATTGCAGGGATCCTAGGCTATGAGGTGATTTTGGAAAGTGAATCCTTAGTAGAGGGCCGTACTAGTCTGCAGTAAGTTTATTTAGGGCAACATCAACCTTTCCAGGATGATTAATTTACTTCATTGTTTACTGTCATCCTCAGGTTTGAGGCATTCAGCTCTGCAGTGTATAAGAACCTTAGATGCTGAATGCAGTTGAATTTGGCCTTAAGGGATCAGACAATAAAACTAGGTCCTTCAAAGCTAGAAAATCAGTACCTGTGTCTCTAATGTGTGTGTCCCAGCAGCTAAATGTTCTAAACCAGAATAATTTTTTAATAATCATATTTGCAAAGAAAAAATACCGCCAGTTAATATTTAAGACTTTGTACAAACCTATTGGTAAATCCTTTATATATATAATCATAGAACAGAATCACAGAATGTTTTGGGTTGGAATGGACCTTAAAGATCACCTAGTTCCCATCCTCTTACCAGGCAGAAACACCTTTCACAAGACCATGTTGATCAGAGCCCCATCCAACCTGCCCTTGAATGCTTCCTGGGATGTGGCATCCACAACTACTCTGGGGAACCTCTTCCAGTGCCTCACCACCCTTGTAGTAAAGGACTTCTTCCCAATATCTAGTCCAAATCTACTCTCAGTTTTAAGACATTCCCCTTATTGCTGTTACTACAAGTCCCTTAAAAAGCCCCTCTCCATCTTTCTTGTAGGATTCCTTTAGGTACTTAAAATCTCCAATTAGCCCATCCCAAAGCCTTGTCATTTCCAGGTTGAACAATTCCAATTCCCTCAGCTTTTCCTCATAGAAGAGATGCTCCATCTCTCTATTCATCTTAGTGGCTTAGTGTCTCTAACAGGTCACTGCCCTTCTTGTGCTGGGGACCCCAGGGCTGGATGCATCACTGCAAGTGTGGTCTCACGTGAGCAGAATAAAGGGGCAGAATTCCCTCCTTTGACCTGCTGCCACCACCATATGTTTATATGTAAAGTATTTTTATATAAAGGAACTAGAAGCTATTTCTAAAAGTAATTGAAGTAATAGATGCAGCCCAAGCTTACTTATGCTGTTTCGGTAAGTTCATGTTTAACTTAAAAATTCTTTAGGAAACTCTGCATCTTTATGGGTACATTTATGCATATATATGTTGTGAATAACTCAGTAAATTGAGGGCACTAGAAGACTATTCTTGCATTAGCAAGTAATTATTTGCAGTGGGGCACACCATTAGAAATGGCTGATGCTGAATCCTGTACCTTTGCATTGTATAGGGTCAGGGGCTTTGCTTCTGTCTGTCTCTTGGGCAAAAAGCTTCCACTAAATACACAGCTCAGCTCACTGGAGACAAAAAGTGCTATGTGCACACTGGATGACTCAGAGATGGTTTAGCTAACGGGCTGGTTTTTAACCTAATGCCCCCTGGAAGCACTGGGAATATCTAGTGCATGTACATCAAAACTGCTCGGAGAACCAAACCTGCACATGGTAAGTGAAGATGATGACAGGCTCACAGTAAAATCACACTATTTCTTTGACCCAATTTGCAACTACAGCCAGTAGCAAAATAGAGTCGGGTAGCATCGCTTTGCCCAATAAAATGGTGTTGCATTTTATTTTAAATCATCATGGTGGAGATGCTGGTACATAACAAAGGTGAAATCTACAGTGCCACCAAATACAAAGAGAGCTATTGGGAAAATCTACTCACACTCTGAGAAATTAAACAGACAAGTGTTATCTCTCCTCACGGATTGTATATCATCAACTCAGATTAATGTTGTAATTTCCATTTATTACATTTTTTTATATAAGAGCTATATAGTATAACTGCTTGCGTATAAGAAAATTCCTAATGTTTCACTTCAGGGCATCTCATTTTATTTCAATTTTGATGGAAAAAAATAGGTCATTTTGATTTGAAAAATATGTATGGATTAGTTTAAATTTACTCACAGCTTATTCTCAGTGGATATAAGATACCAAGTCTCACTTGTGAAAGTGCTACTCTCTAATTTTTTCTTAATATACCTCTAACTGAAATCAGCTCTTATTATCAAGTCATAGCAGATGCTTTAAGTTATAATGTAAATAACAAATAATAAAATAGAAATCTTCTAAAATTCAGCTCCAGAAAATCACAAGGGGAAAAAAAGAAATACCATAATAATAACTTCCCTGAAAATTAAGTATAAATTAAGATTCAGTGTCTCAGCCACCTACACAAAGTAGCGTGAAGGCCTTAGCAATCAGAAGGTTAGAAAGAAAAAACACCAAAACAACAAACCAAAGAGAGAGTATTCATATTTTAAAAAGCTGCAAAACAAACTAAATTAAGAGATCATTATCTATTATGAAAATTAGAACCATCCTGCAAATTATGCACAAATGTATAGAGGAGTGATTGATGCCAGAAATGGGAAGGTTAGATAAACTGTGGTGAATTGCTGAATTGGGAGACAAAAACTATTCTGTTTTGGAGGTAAGAATGTTCTAATTGAAATAAACAAAAAACCCCAGAAAATCCCAGCAGGACCAGCAGTATCAACAGTGTGATTTACAGTACAAAACTTGGAACCTTTTCAAACCATTGTCTATAATAAGACTTCACAGTAGCAATTACAGCTGAATCTATGAATGAAATACCATAGTCAGACATTTTACTTTCAGAGTTAGAAGAAATGCTGAATTTTTCACATACTAATAAAGTGTGCTGAGTCTAGGTTGGAGTTCTCAATTCACATCACAGTTTAAAAGAAATTTCTTCTATACCATTACTTTTCAAAACCACTCATTTTTGTCTCTCTGCCACCTGGAGTGAATTCATGGGAATTATTCAGAACAGATTAAATTGTTAATGGCATAAAGTAATTTATCTGGATTGTAAAATAGGACAGGATTTTAGCATTACACTAAAGAAATATTAGTCATTTTCTATTTCTTAAGAGAGAGAGAGAATATTACATCATTATGTAAAAGGGGTGTATCACAGTAAGTACTCTCTACATGAAAAAATTAAAACCTCATAAGAGATTTTAATTTCTTGAAGTGTGAGCAATTGATGAATCTTTTTATGTGGCTTTTCAGTGCACGTATTAAAACAAAATCAAATCAGTACACAAGAAATTAAACTAAGCAGTGAAAGTGCTCTTCTGGTGTTACTGTTTTGTGAAGTTTTTCAGAATAGTCTATGATTCCAAAACCTGTGAAGACCTGTATTTTATTCTTTATTAAATACCTCCAAACTAACAACAACTAGATGATTAATTCAGAAGGAGTAAGGTTGACATTTTAGAAAAGCATACAGGCCCCTTAGGTTTATGGTTTTAATTCATACCAACAACTGTCAAATTGTTGCACAGGATAAAAGAAGACAAAACTCCATGCTGTGATGTATGAATAGAAAAACAGACTTCTGTGAACAATGTAAAAGAAACTTGGATTTCCTTTTAGTACTGGAAAGACCTTAGCTGATGCATGGTATCCAGTTTTGGAGAGCTAACCTCAAATTCAAAATGTAGTAAGTGAAGGGATGTCCATTAAAAGTAAATTGAGTGGATCTTAGGTTCAAGACCCATAGAGCAAAGAGAATGAAGGAATGTAGTAAAATCAATAGTAAAAATAAAACCAAGAAAGTTTTGCTTGGTGCGATTTCCATATATCATATTTACTCACTCTAATTCTTCTCTATAGAAAATATGGCAGGAATGTAAGAAACTGTGCAAAATATATGACTGGAAAAAAATTCCTCCTTTATTTTTTCTCCTCGCTATCATTGTCTTTGATGATAGCAGTGTGAGTAGTGTCTAATTTGCTTTTTCCACTTAATGGTGAGAGGCACTCTTGAAATAGTGATCTTAACTGTATTTTTTTTATAATTTTGATTTCATGCTTTTTGTTTTGCTTTTGGCAAGCTGGACTTGAATTCTAATACTTCATATTTATTTTGCACTTTACTTTCCTTCAGGCTAATCTTTTTTTAGGATGGTGTTACCTGCAGAATACTATTTAAAGACCTTTCTAACAAGTAAGAGGTCAATTGATTGCATTTTTGCTACACATTAATACTATATATGTTATGTTCAGGAATATAGCAGATTCTCAGCATGATATCTATAACTGATACCTAAGAGATTTTAATGGAAATAACTAGGAGTGCTTTATTAACAGTATTTTTAAAATCTAAGCAGCCAATTATTCCTCTGAGCCTGAATATATGAACTTCCCTGTTTTTCTCTTTTGAAAAGGCAGCTGCCAAAGAGATTTCTTCTTCAGACTGTTGTAGTGGCTTAGGTTAATAGTCTGACCAAACTTGTCAGACTGATATGATATTCAGCATGGCATTTTCATCTGCTGTTCTTTCCAATAAATTTCCAGTGTTACAAGAATAGTATTTACTTAAAAAGCATGTGTTTTCTATGTAAATATTCAGCAATACCAATATCATTAGCCTAAAATAGAGGGGTTGGCACTTCTCAGTAAACAAAATAGGATGATCAGAGATTTTCAGGAAGGACGCCTTGAAGCAATGGCTCTAAAATATCACTGTAATTCAAGCAGAAGATGTTGTTCCTGGCAGCTTGCAGCAGCACCAGTGAACTGTACAATCCTTGGTTTAAAGTTTTAATTAGGTAGCACTGTGTAGTACTGTGTAGTACTATGTAGCAAGTTACTTTATTTTACTGAAAGGGAATTCCATTTGAATAGTAACACAAACAAAAAGTCCAATATTTTTTACATAATTTACATCTTCTATTCAATGAGAATTTAATTGAATTCCTTGTTGTAGCTCTAGACTGCTGTGTCTCATCCTTTGGATGGCTGCTTCAGAGACCAGTTTGTGTCCATGACACATATTAACCATGGCTGACAACATGATATCATAAACCTGGCTTTAGCTTATATTTTTACTGCCCTTTCTCTGACTTCCTGATCCTCTTCTTTAGACAGATCATGCCCTTCTACCCCAAGAATCTTAATGGCCTTTTGCTGAAATCACTTAAAAAAGTGTGTCAGTATTAGCGGGGGCTTTCTGATTTTGTTTGAATTTTTTATTGTTTATTTTTGTTTAGGTTTTCATTTGGTTGGTCGGTTAGTTGGTTTTTTTCTTCATTTGTTTGTATTTCATTCTATTAGTCTTTGTAATTTCTACTCCTCTCAACTACTTTTATCTGTGTAGAATTACACAGGCAGTCAGGTCATCTTCCTTCAGAATCAATGAAATCCTAGGTAGTGATTCGTCCTATCTGACAAGATATCTATCTTACTTTACCATACTTCTGCCATTTTTTTCAGTTAATAATAAATACTTTTTATAAGACTAGTCCAAGACTTGGAACACACTGCTAGTAGTTTCTCTGGTCTGACATTTGCCTTTCATGCAGTCAAATCATTAAACAATTTATATCCACTGACTTATGAAATTCAGCAGTATATCATCCATTGTGTAATTTTAAATTCTTTGCTTCTCAAGCATCAGAAAGTTAATGTAAATTTAAAAGGCTGTGACTGAAAAATCATATGCATTATTCTGTTCAGTCATAAGTGAATTTGTTTCTTATATGAAGGACAGAGTTAGAATAACTCTGGGGTCTTCCATTGAGAGATCTTTTTCAATAGAAATGGTACTTTTTTATCAACATTTTATAAACTTAATTCAGTAAAATGTAGAAAAAGAAATTGCTCACAAGTACAGAAATATGCTACTATTGCAGATGCTACCACCTGTATCAAAACAGACAATTTTCCAGGAATTTTCTCCTGGGATGTAGGAGAGTTAAAACTGTGCAATTTTTACTCATTATTCCTTGAAGTCTTAAAAACCCCAGTCATGGGAAAACAATGACATCCCACAAATTCTTAAGTAAGAAGAGGATTCCTTTTTTATTATAAGCATTTTCATAGAAAAGAAAAAAATACATCCCAAATGCATATATCCTGAAAGGAATCATACTCTATCTGTCACCAAAGAGACTAGAAGGAGCAGATAAAAATTAAATGTAACCATAAAGAACACATTAAAATTGCTTTACATATCCTGCAAAAATATTTCATTTTGTTTTACATATCCTGTATAATATATTGCATAAAAAGCAAAAAATATTCAATGAGAATCTCAATTATCACAGCAGTTGTTCTTGTTTTTCATATGGTAACAAAACCAAAGCCACCTCCAGAATAGATGCTGACATGGAAGGAAAAGTGACTTATTTTGATAGGTGGAGTTTCATCATGGAATGACAGATCCCAGATCAAAGGACACAAATAGCATAGAAACATTTAATACTACCAAACATGGAAATTAAAAGATCAAAGTTCTCTCATCTGCAGTACTGAATAATACAGTTCTATCAAGAAATCAATAAAGGATAGGTTTCGTGTTTGGCCAACAGTACCAATAAAAATGTAGCAGATAAAGCTGAAACAACTTCATTAGGTTACTTAGTCCACATACCTCTTTCATTCTGTGATCAAATACAGGTTTCTAAGGAAAGGAGGGTGAATAATGACAGACTAATAAAAGCAATCACTAGAGTCTGCTAGTAAGGAAATGTATAACACACCACCTTCCCACCCCCACTGCCCTTTTCCCAGCATTAAAATAAATGACAGATAACTAAAGAGAAAAAGAACAAACAGAGAAGGAAAATCAAATCTTTTCATCATAATATAGTATTATGGAAAGTACAAAGTGGTAGGAAAAACTGAAAACCGCACCAAAGAAATTTGGTGGGGTTTTTTTTTCCCTTTTTTTTTTTTTTTCTTAACATATTAAGTATCCTCTCTAACTTCATTAAATACCCCCTTCTTTCCTATTTTGCTTTTTCATTTTTTTTGAATTGATATTCGGAACTTCACGTCTCATTTTTGTTTGGTTGTTTGAAACAGAGACCCTTGGATTTACGTTAACACTTAACCTCTGAGCAAACCTTGTCTCTGTAAATCATGATGGTTTTAAGAAAAATGGCAAGAAAGGCAGCATTTACAGTTGGTTCGTGTTCCATCTTCTTGGCTGGCATTTGCCTTTTTATTCTATTTCACTAGCAGATGGAATTGACCATAATCTTATGTAGTTTTCTCAGTTGCCTTTCACACCCCCATCTCATCTCAGGCCAGGCAGCGTTTTTCTTGAGGGGTATTTAAAAATTGCAAACGTTTGTCATGCTGGTTAATCTGGCTAGGTTTCTTTCATAGACATTAGACGAACAGGTTGGTTTAGACGTACATTCAGTGCAGGAGTTGAATTCTGGATACAGGTTTATTCCTTCATTTGCTGCATGCAGCTTAATTGAATTTGGAACATAAAAAGGAAGTTTAACAAAAAAATCCAGAAAAAACGGATTCCTTTCAGCTGGTTATCTACTTAGTAATCTCTAACATTCCCTTTGTGTTCCCTGAGAATCTTTGTCAAGTAAGCCAAATTCTCTTTGTGTTAACTAAGGCTACCTTCTATTCCCATAAAACATAACATTCCTTCCCACAGCTTTTTTCTTCCTCATCTCTTTTGAATAAGCAGCATTCACTCACACCTTATGTTTTTATTAGTTCCATAGATGGCTACCCTGAAACTCATTATTTTGGTTCTCTTGCTTTTTGTTCTGTCATCCATCCAAATAATAGTTACCTCTTAACTATTTCATACTTCTCTTGTTTCTCTACCACCCACTACTTGGAAAGGTCAGAAATCTCCATATTAACACCTTGTCAGGGGAATACCTAAGTACTGCTGTATCCAATGCCAAGACTGTTTCAAAGGCATGTGAAATCTTCTGCAGTGGTTTGGTATTAAAGCCCTTCTCTAGCCACAAAGGACACCAGAGGCTTGAGAAGCTTTCACCACAGACATCTTTTCACATTAAAATAACAACAATTTGCAGAAGTCAGCACTTTCATGAGAAAAAGCTAAGGATTACAAACTGTTCCACATAAATATGAGCCAGTGACAATATAAATACACCCAAATAAAAATACAATTCTAAGCAATAGGTTTGGCTAAAACTCATTCAAATTAATAAGAAAAATAGAAAATTAAGATGTAAAACATTAAACTAAAGCACTTTCCTTCAATAGTAATTCTTTTATCATTGGCTTCCTCCCTATCAAATAATGATATATCTGCCTACTCCGTCTCTTCTTGAAGGTACTTCTGTGGAGCCTGAATGCTGCCTGTAGAAACAGTTATCAGACCCCTGCTGACCACTTCAGTGTCCTGGTGGTATCCAATATGAGTTAAAAATAAACCCCTAAGATTCTTACCTGTGTCCAGATTTAAGATGCTGCAGCATCTGGACACACACGAGACACACAATAACTGCAGCTTCAGGCAGCTGTCACTAGACCCCCTGCAGGAGTAAGTGACATGTAATAGGCTAACAGATACTGCAGGGTATTGCACATTTCCTGCAGAAATTTAATGGCAGAATTTGCCTAATATGAACCTTGCTTCAGGTAACTGTGCAATACCCATTGCTTGGAGCTAATGCACAAATATTATTATTAAACGTTAAGGGAAATTTTGCTGAAATTGAAAGTATGAGAAATGAAAAAAAAAAAAAAGAAGACGGCTTTGCACACACCACTTTGGAAAATTTTAAACTAGCAAAATATGACTCACCTGAATACAGTTGTTAGGGTAAGTCATCCATAAGAAACAATTTGTTCCAAACTAAAAATTATATTACTATAGATAATCTCAATGATGATCATAAGGCCTGAAATGATGTATTATATATGTAAGGATTAAAGGACAGGAGAACAAGATAAAATGTTCAGATAGGAGGAGCTCAAGCATCAAATTATGCATCCTAGGGTAAACCTCTACCGAGGTGACTCAAAATATAAGCACAAAAAATGCTCAGAGAGAAAGATGAAATATCTCTCAATTAAGGTGTATTTCTAACTTGCTCTTGGAATGTGATATTTCAGGCTGAAGCTACCAAAATTTGTTCACCATGAAATTTAACAAGAGATTGTTCTGCTTCATTACTTCTGAATTTGTTGAAGATCTGATTAGAGGGCACACTGATAAGGTGATACCATAAAGAGGGCACTTTGAGGGTAATCATTAAAATCTGTATGCATACTAGCAACTTGAGGTAGATCAAAATAGGAATTCACTTCACTAAACTACACCATATACTGCCATAGAACATGTACAAGGGAGGAATATTCTGAAAATAAGCTGACATTTCAACATTAAGATTTTGGCTCTAAAAGTTAAGGAAAGAATCTTGCTTATAAAAGTCATGGCAGTCTGAGATTCATTAACTGCTGTACCAAAGAAATACAATGGCAAATGCTAGTGTAGAAAAACAAAGATATTAAAAATGTGAAAGATAAATATTTTTAGCATGGGTGAAAAAGTCAGGAAACATACAAAATTAAGGACTTCAGTGTATACTAATAACTCCAGCTTTCACAGGTGCAACATTAGCTTTCTTAAGAATTATGGATCTTGGTATCATGGTGTGTGATCCTTGTTACAGGGTAAGAAAGAAGCTGTGCCACTTTTCCCTCCAGTCCCACCTATGTACACCCTAAATGGATTCACTGCTGAAAGTCCACGTCTCCATGTCTTGATTGCCTATGTCAGATGCTCTTGTATTGCAGTGCCTCCCCCTCTTCTTTTACAGCCTACTCATGCTCTACATAGGAATTATGTTTAAATTTAAGCACTGAACTACACAGATGACTTATCTTCCTGAAGGTTTTGAATACTGTAAAAGTATGTCCAAAGGAGATGAGAAGTGACATAACGAAGAGAAATAAAAATATATGATGCTTAATACAATAAGTGAAGAGTTAGCCCAAAGCATCCACATAATTCTCAAACATTTCCAGAACTGATTATTATTTCATATTAGTAGCAGCAACAGCTTCTTTTAAGTGCCACTTGTAACTATCAAAACTAGTTAGCTTCAAAATAGTTTTTTTTTTTAAAGTTAAATTTAGATAAAATGAACTTTATGACTCATTGAAATACCCACTAGATTTCTTTCTTATAAAGGACAAACAAACCAAGCTGCAGTTTTGACAGGAGGCATTCAAGTAATAAATGATACATACTGTACTAAACTTTGAGTATGATGGGTAGAAATAATAGACAGACTTCAAAGGTTTGCATAGAAAAGAAGAATGTCATAGATCTTGGGAGTAAAAAGTAAAAGCAGAATGTTGATATAGTGAGCTTTATGCAGATAGTCTAAAATTTACCAATCCTGACTCCTTTAAAATAAAGTTGTCAGAGCAATTAACTTCAGGCAGAAAAAACAAAGTCATAATGATGTAACAGTGAAGGAAATCCTTTCTTCAGTTCTGAAACAGGATACATTATTTTATCGAGTGAAAAGTCTTGGAGGAACATATTTATGATATGTATAACATATAAAAACACTCTGAGAAGATTCTTTAAACTGAACAGACACATAGTTTGGAAAGACACAGAAGGCAATGGAAAGGTGTCAATTGATTGCTCCAGTAACTTTTGGGTTGGAACTTCATCAGTTGTTCTCCCTTAGCTATAGCTTTTTGTCTTATAGCTATAAGAAACATTTTGAATAGAATCCCAAGTGATCTGGACATTGCCTAAGTTTGTTTTACCAAAATGTATTGCTCAAAATAAGACAATTGTGCATTATTTAAACTTAAGTTTGATTTAACCTATTTAAATAAATCCATCTTATTCCCCTAAATCTGGATCTGTCTACAAGTTGCAACGTACTTGAATTCCTAGAGTCGTAGAAATACAGAATGTTTTGGGTTGGAAGGGAGCTTTAAGGTCATCTTGTCCAATGCCCCCTGCATGAGCCTTTACATCTTCAACTCTATCAAGTTGCTCAGAGTTCTATCCAATCTGAACTTGAATGTTTTCATGTTTTCAGAGATGAGCCATCACCTCTCTGGGCAACTTTTCCCATGTTTCACTACCCTCAAAATAAAAAACCTCTTCCTTGTATCTATCCTTGTATCTTGTAAATCTACCCTCTTTAAGTTTAAAACCATAACCCCTTGCCCATTGCAATGGGCCTTATTTGAAAGTCTGTCCCCACCTTTCTTATAAGCCCCTTTCAAGTACATGATCGAATCAAGTAAATGATAAAAATCATTTGCATTAGTGAACTGTGATCTGAATGTTCTTCATTATTTTTATTAAGATTTCAATCATTAGCATGTATTTTGTATTGAGCAATAAAGAAAAAGCCAGCTCACCCAGCCTGGGCAAAACAGATAATGAAAATCTGCAAAGCCATGTTGATATTCCAAATTTTCCTCTGTATCATAAGACATATTTGCAGCTTCCCACATTTCTACAATAAAGTTCTGGGCACAAATATTTAGTCTTCCTTACAGAGGAAACACTGAACATATATTTGGATGGTAACATATTTTTTTAGATATTTCCCTATTGCTGCTAAAGACAAACATGCTGTTTTTAAATATTCAAATATTTGCTAGCATATTTTCTTTTGCCTTGAGACCTTTCCCTAAAGTGGAACCACCAAGAAAGGCTGGAGTAGGGGATTTTTCAGCTGGCAGCACTACTGCAGTCCAATTTGTAAAAACTTTAAAAGAAGGCTCCAGAAATTGATATAGTTCCTCCCTTCAGGCATTTTTTTCGTGTTGGAGGCTTCTAAGTCACTTGTTATCATTCCATTTACACTGGCTTCGTGCCACTGTATTTTGTGGAGGTGCCAGAATAGTCTAATATAAAGTGAGCCTATAAAAGCTACAGAAGTGGAAATGTGGGAGAACGTTCAGTTATTAGTACCTGGCCTATGAAGAGTCCTCTTCACAGACTTTCCCCATCTAAATTCCATTAAGTAGAGGCATAAAATACAATTTGTTTTCCTTTGATAGGGTTTTGAGGGTTTGTGAGTTCTAGTTTGTTTCTTTGTTTTTGGGGTGTTTTGTTCGTTTGTTTGATTGGTTTTTAGTTCTGATTGTTTGGTTTTTTGGGTCTTTTTTTCCAGTTGAAGAGTCCTGTACATTTTTCATTTCCAACTAACTCACAAGTGGGAGCAAGAATATAATTTATGCCGTTATGGATGTTCTATAATGGATTTGTAAAACAAAGTTTAAAATATAATTCATCGTCATTTATTCTAATATTGAAAAAATAGTTGATGGTTGTAACATTGCTCCCAGTCTGATGTGGATCTCTCTCTAAAGCCTTCTGATGCAGGAAATGCAAGCTTGCTTCACAAGAAAGCTATAAAAAATAACAGATACCTATAATCCTGTGGATTAATAGGACATACTTTCCAAAAAGATGACTGATGTGACATCTACATGTAAGAGTGAACAGACATAACTCACATAATGAAACTTAAAATGACTAGTGCAAATTTTTTCTAAGAATATTTCTTGAACAAGAAATTGTTTGTTGTAGTTTGTCAAATTAACTTTTTTAGAAGGCATGGGTGACAAAATCCCTGAAAGATCTTTGTTTTCCTGACCCAATTTCTGGTTATGTAGACAAGTAACTTGGAATACATCACTTTACTTAAAAGTTTCAGGTGGTTTTTTTTCTCAAACACAAAAAGTCATGAGCTTTATAGTAAGTGAAATAACTTACTTCTTTAAAAAACATTTGTTTTAGTCCTCTGGCAGTAATGGTTTATGATATCACTTTGATTTTTGGCACTCCACAGCTTTTTTTTGTCCAGTTTTTTCAAATATTAGCTGATGTTTTCTTTCCATGCCATTTAACACAGAGACATATGAAACGGTTTCTGTGGCTGCATTTTGTGTACAGTAGGTAGAAATAGTAAGAAAATAGAAGGCACTTCTGCATGGCCATAGCACAGTGCAGCAACCCACTGGTTCATTTATTCAGCAGTCACCAGTTTTAGTGACTGCTGGGCACTTGAGACATGAACTGGCTGTTTTCCCTGTTGGTGCCTGCAACTGTGGGGAGATGATGTGGTTTCCCATTAGGCAAGTCCTTCTCTGCACGAGTAACAACCTCACTAGCCCCATCCACAAGCAGCCAGTGCTCTGGGAATTTCTGTCCCCACATGGTCCCACCAGGCTGGAGCCCCTGGAGACTTCTGGCAGCCTTGCCTTTTCCAGCAGCTGCATCCCTTGGAAGCCCCTGGCACACCTCCTGTGCCTGGGAGCTGCTTTCTCTTCAGTTCCCCCCAGCTGTGTGCTGGTTCTATGTTGGGCAGGTCATGTCATGTGTTCCTGCTCCCTTAGGGACTCACAGGACTGCGGTCACAGGCTGCTGTGCACCATCAGGGCTTGCCGCAGCAGACACGCTCTTGCTGCCACGGCTCTTTGGTGGCACCTAGAGAGAATGACTGCTTCTCCCCAAGGCCAAATACATCAAAAGCATTCAGCTTGTAGCTTATTCCTGCTTATTGAATGAACTTGGTGAGTTTGGATAACAAGAAACCTTTCTCTACTAGCAAAATATTAATGTTATAATTTCTGCAATTTATTTTTAGTTAAGCTTGAACAATTTTCTCCCTTTATCTTCCCTTTTTCTGTGACTTAAAGAAAAAAGTTGAGGCTGGGGGCAGTGGGACTAAATATAAATTAAATATGTCTTTATCTTATGTGATAGAAAATCAATTATAAATTATGGATCTTGCACTAATCTTATAGTAGCTTCTTCTGCTACCTTTATGTATGAGACGCTGTCTCAGGTTTTAAATCTTCACTTCCTTTAGGCAACAGAATGGATGTAAATTATTAAGATAAGGCTTCTGTGATTCCACACATGGCAGGCAAAATCTGTTTTTTTGGAATGGATGTGCTAATCTTTTGGCTTTAAGTACCATTTGGTGTCTTACCCTGTGGGTAACTCTTCTTATTGCTGACAGCAAGTGGCTTTGTAAAAGGTCATGTTATGGCTATGTGTCCTGTAAATGTGCTGTCATAGCACTGCTGCTGTTTTCTGTGGAATAATTGGAGTTACCACTGTCTTGCAAATAACTACTGTGGCGTCTCTTCTGTCCAGATATTCAGGTAGTTTAAACTGATTCTAACCACTAATTAGTATGGTAACATATTAATAATTTGAATTTTTAATTCATAAATTGAGCTGCACTGAAGTGCTGTCTGGTTGTATGATAAAGGCTGTACAGGATGTAGGCCCAGGCTCCCAGCAAGGGCTACAGCGGCTCTGTGAGGGGAAGCCTGGGCTGCCCCAGCTGGACACGGCTGGTTCCAGCTGGACACGGCTGGTTCCAGCTGGACACGGCTGGACACAGCTGGTTCCAGCCAGACACAGCCAGCTTCAGCCAGACACAGCCGGTTTCAGCTGGTTCCAGCCAGACACAGCCAGCTTCAGCCAGACACAGCTGGTTTCAGCTGGTTCCAGCCAGACACAGCCGGTTCCAGCCAGATCCAGCTGCCCACCACAGGGTGTGTCTGAGCCATGGCCAGGGTAGGGGCACCTCAGGAAACACATGTAAGAACAGAGAGAAAACACCACAGAGAAAGAGAGGGGAAAAACAAGTGAGAGAAACAGCTGTGAGACCGCCAAGGTGAACGGAGGAGCGGGAGGAGGTGCCACAGGCACTGGAGCAGAGATTCCCCTGCGGCCCATGGAAAAGGCCATGGTGGATCAAGAGGAGGATGATTCCTGAAGAAACCACAGCCTGTGGAAAGCCCATGTTGGAGCAAGGTAAAAGTGTGAGGTGGCAGAAGCTGCAGAGCAGCTGTGGATTAGCCCCAGCCGCAATTTCCTGCACTGGCTAAGGGAAGAGGTGGAGGAGTTGGGAAGGAAGGAATGAAGTTGAGCCTAAGAAGAAAGGGTTCTGATTAATCTATCTTTGTTTTTCAGAGTCCAAACGTATTTTAATTGGTAATAAAATAAACTAATTTTCCCCAAGTCAAATCTATTTGGCTCATGACAATAATTGGTAATTAATCTCCTTCCTGGGTATCCTGACCCAGGAAAATTTCTGACTTATTTTCTCCTCCCATCCTGTTGCTGAGGGCTAGTGAGTGCTATGGTGTGACACTGGCCAAACTCCAGGCATCCATGGAAGTCATTTGCTTACCCTCTTCTGCTACAGCTGGGCAGAGGAAAGGGAAAAAATTAACAAAGGGCACATGGGTTGAGATAAGGATTGGGAGAAAAAACACTCTAAGGGCAAGACAGGTTCAAATTTAAAGATAAACAGTAAATTTATTATTAACAGAGTCAGAGGAGGATAATGAGAAAAAAAATAAGCCTTTAAAACACCTTTTTCCCGTCCAACCCCTCTCTCCTTCCCACTGACAGGGAGTCAGGGTGTGGGGGTTTTTGTCAGTTCATCAGTCACTATCTTCTGCTCCCCAAGGAAGAGAAGTCTTTTCTTTTATACCTTGGTTTTCTATTATGCTGTGTGGTCCCCACCATGGTCAAACTGTCATCCCAAAACTGTTGTGGTATATGTCACTCATCTATGGGGTGCAGTCTTTTAAGGATAGGCTGCTCTAGTTTGGAAACAAGGGCTCTCTCTTAATCTCTGGAAACAGGGGCCCTCTCTCTCTCCATTCAGGTCTCTCTCTACACCACAGCTTTCTCTGTCATCCACCCCCTCTGGCGTGAACACTCTTCCTAGGGGCTGCAAGTGGATTTCTTCATTCCCTGTAGGCATCATGAATTACAAGGGAACAGTTTGTTTTACCATAGTCCTCACCATGGCTTGCAGAAGAATCTTGGCTCTATAATTGAAGCAGATTGCCTCCCTCCTTTTTTTCCACTGACCTTGGTGTTGCTGAAGTGTTGCTTGGTGTTGTTTTCCCTCACATGTCTGCAGTTTCTTCTCTGACTAGAAGAAAAGCTGCTGCTTGTAGGTACCATTTTTATTAAGTTCCACTAATTTAAAGATTTTTGCAAAGTATTGGAGAGCTGAGAAGTCGATCTTGTCTAAGCTTTGCATTGGGGAATCACTCATTATGTTTCCACTGCCCACCACCATTGTCTGGGCAGCAGTGGCTGCCGTGACACTGGTGCTACTTAACGCCTCTCTCCTTGCGAGGTGCCGGGAAGGGGAAGCTGCCACTCGTGCTGCTCCTGCCCTTTTTACCTGCACTGCACCTGGCTAGGAGTGGACAGGCAGGCAAGACGTAGAGGCACATAGAGGTAGTCTGACAAATTTTTCTATTCAAGACTTTTCTGTAAGCGTTTTTTGGATTAGTACAATATAAAGATCTTGATAAAATACATTTCAAGTTGATGTACTTGAAGTTTCCTCACATATTTGCCTTTTCTTATAGTTACAACCCACCCCAGAAGATGAGGGTAACCCAGTATCTTAGTAATAGAAACCTGGCAGGAGGTTAGGGTTAAGCAAAACTGAATGACTGGTGTTTATATGTGCAGGGTTTATTTTAGAACAATTGCATTGCAAAGAAAAGCTGGTATGTAGCCTTTTTGATTGTTATTAACTTCAGGAATATAACAATGTAAAAGCATAAAAGGAACACTTTTGAAAATGTATACAGAAAAGAAAGATAAAATGAGAGGATGAGAGTAGAAAGATAGAACCACCCATGGATCCAGCAATGAGACTTGATTATCTGTCTCTTGGTCAGAATCATGGTTGCCATCTTGGTCTGTTCCAGCTGGGGGAAGCCCATGAAGCACCAGCTCAGTGGGTTAACTTAATTTCAGCTTTAGGTAGAAGACCCAGGCACCACCCCTGGGGATGGGCATTTTACATTATTGCAACTTCATGGGTTTTGCAGAGTTCTCTGGTGGAAGCCCCCAGAACTGAGTCTAGGCATGCTTCTGGAGTCACTGGTTTATGACACCTTTCAAGACATTGCCTCTCATGTCAGTATGGTTGAGCCAGTTATGCCCCATCAGAAGGGGCGAATACCTTCAGGCCAACATACAGACATCCTCTGTGAATGGCATTGTCCAACGCCTTCCTCAGGGAAGGTAGATGGGAGGAAGTTTTAGAACCGAGTCAGTTGTGAAACAGGAGGACATTAATAGTATAGAGCACTACCCTTCCTCTGCAGGGTCTGCTTCTTACCTGCCTTCTGCCTTACCTGCCTTCCTTCTGCCTTACCTGTCTCAAAACTCAGCACACATATAACTCTTCTTGTCCCCCTTGGGTGTGTGGGTGTGCAAACCTGATGCCTCCTCCACAAATGGCAAGAATGTTTTAAGTCATTAACCATTAACATTCCAGTCTCTCAGAACTGTAAGTCTGCAAAATCTTTCAGTGCATTGACTTAGGGCATAAAAGAATGTATTTGTCTTTGTTTATTGCAAAGTACAATGCCAGCTTAAAAAATGATCTTCTGGTATTTCAAGGAGGATGCTATAGAAAAAAAAATTATTTGGCTCCTAAGAATCCATATTGTAGGAGTAACACGCATAACAGAATCAAAGTGGGTTGGTGTAGAAATCATACCAAGAACTCAAGATGTCCACTCATTGCTCAGATAAGTTCATTTGTATGAACAAAATTCAGACCAAATGGAGAAAACATGAATGAGGGAGAAAAAGCTCTGCACTGATATAACTTTTTTTGGTCTTTTTATTGTGGGGTCTTTTTTTGGTTCTCCCCTGTAATGTGAAATGTTGAGGCTAGCTGCTTCTGACTCAAGCTGATTTTCCTTTCTTCCCCTACAATGCATGCTAGTTTCCTGTAATTTAGCAAGAAATGTTAGATGCAGAAAATACTATAGTGCTATCCAAAAAAACCCCAACCCCATCCCTTATAACAAGAACTCTTTGAATCACTTCTCAAAGAAGAGAGAGATATATAAGATTAGAAAATACATTCCTAAATTAATAATGAACTGTCAGAGAGTACACTCCAGATGTAGGGCAGAAGAGAAAACCACTCTTATTTATTTAATAGAACAAGAGGCACATTTTCATAAAAACTGCAACGTCTGGTGAAGGTGAGAGAACATACAAAAGCATGAACATAAACTGTGGCAAGCCTTATGGTAGTTCTGCAGTTTGAAGACTGGGGGGAAAATCAACCTGGTTATTTCTGGAATTGGAGTAAATGAGGTGGAAAAGAATAGGAATATTAGGTTGACAAGTACACAGAAGGTAAAAAGATTAGAGCAAACAGCTAATTACCACATGGGAGACAACGTTGCTTAAAATGAAAGGAAGAAATTTCAGAAAGCTTTTTGCTGACTTGTATTGCCTTGACTGTATGCCTTTATCTGTATTTAAAGCTCTTCTTGCTTTGATCTCTGACTCTTCTATTTGTTTTCCAAAGCTCAAAATTGGCAAGAGATGGGGAACCACCTGACTGGTGTAATTGAGGCGTGGAGTTCCTCTTATGTGTTTTTGTATATGAAAGTGGTCTTTAATAAACCTAATTTTGCAAAGAACATCTAGTTCAATGACACTGCTCTACTAGTGTTTTGTTTACAGTTATTTATCTTTTGTAGTTCTGGATGCCAATTAATGAATTATAGCTTAATTTTACCATAAATTTCAAGGGCAAATTGTTTGGTTTTTTTGTTTGGCTTTTTTTTTTTAAAGCCATGGATTTTCTTAACCCCCTAGAGCTTAAAAAAATGGCTTTTTTGGTGGGCTTTTTGTTTATTTCTATCTTTTTAATGATCTGTTCAATGTTCAAGAGGCTCTTTCAAGGTGAAATTTGAACAAAAGCAGGTTTTCTGGCAGGGTTATCCTATACATACTCAATCTCATATCCCTATTTCATAATACAGAAATTAACTAGTGATTAGCTAAACTACCAGTATAGATTTGTTTTTTGTGGGACAGCGATGGTGTCTTATATCCTGCTTATGAGAAATTAATCATTAAAAAAACAACTCACTATTATCAGCCAGGCCCAAAAAAATTGTGTTTAGTGATGCTTCAGTAAAGGACCTAAACATTTTTCTTCAATCAATTTTACCCTCAAAAATACCCTGATTTTGGGAAATTATCTTATAAACAATATTGCACTGTAATTATAGCTTATAAAAAATTCCATTTTGTATGTAAAGGTAAGACTATTAGTCAGAAGGGAAATACAAGGTAATTTTTTTTGAAGCTATTAAATGGGAGTATGCTGGTTTTGTTTGTTTTCTAGTCAGTTAATGTTTATAACACTGAACAAAGGACATCACTGGTTTTTCTGAAGCAACATCTGGAGGATAGACAGGATAGGCTAAGCTACATCTAATTGTAGGAAGTATCTCTGAGTGAGTCAGGGCCCGAGTATCTGCTTCTAGGTGCCCTAAATTTACCTGTCTTCATCTTAAAATGAGTCCTAACACACAAAAAAAATTGTCTTTAGTAGGTACAAATAGGTCTTTCTTTCATTGTTTTCTGGAGAGTGCATAGATGTGTGAACATAAGAGAGTTTTAAAGGTCAAGGACATGTTTGAAATTTTGCAGTGAATGTTTAGAGATGCATGCCCATAATGTGCTTGCAGTTCAGATGTAAAAACATGATGTTTATCTTAATGTTCATCACATCTACTGATGGGCTTTATTATAAAAAAATGTTATTAATTTGTGCCTTTTTATTGCACAGGTTATCTGGATTTCAGCTTCCATCATCTATTGTGAGCACAGGATCTATCCTCACCCTCTGTTTCACCACAGATTTTGCTGTCAGTGCCCAAGGCTTCAAAGCTATCTATGAAGGTAAGAACTCTTCTTACTGGGAGTTCACTCCAGTGCACTTAATACATGTTTTTCATGTTGAAATGTGATGTTTCAGTTCTGCTTGGGATCTGAGTAATTGGCTGGTATGGCATTAACTGTGGTGTTTATTTTGTAGCACATTTAAAATGCTACTTTATCACAGCCATAATTTTGAATTTTAAATTTAATTTACACTGGTACTGCAATTTCTGATTGATTTTTATTTTTTTTAATGAAATTTGTCAGGTCTCCAAAGCTGTTTTCAGAAATGGATTCATCTAAATGGTTTTCTTATTATTTCCTAAATTATTTTTTGGAAGCATCTTTAGGAAATATCTAACTTCAGGGGTGTAATGATAAAAATGAGAGGAGATACAGATCCCAACTGGTCTCCAAAATGCATCACTAATCTTGTTGTTGTAGAAAATTAAAAAGATGACAACAAAAATATATGTATATATAAAATTATAGACAAAAATAGCAGTTGAAACTTACTCTGTAGAAGGTGTTAGACTGCAGTGATGACTCAATTTTTGTTAGAAATAAGGACAAGCATTTCTTGTGTCTACCAAGGATTGTGCTCATTAAACTGGAATAATACCTTTTGTATAGCTTAAAGTATTACTGGTAATAAGTAATAAATAATTACTGGTATTAAATGGTTCTATGAGAACTGCAGCCTTTGATGGGGAAAGTTAGTAGGTACAGTGGTATTAAGTCACTTCCTTGTTGAATTATAAGGGTGTTTTGGGTGTAATTCAGGATTTCTTTCAAACTGAGTGTGTGGTGTTGCTTTGGTTGTTTTGGGGTTTGGATTTTTTTACTGCTATTTTTCTTTATTCATGGAAAATGCAGGGCTTCTAATACTTAAAGTTATAGAAGGCTCATTTTCAGATTACTTCTCAAACTCCAAGTGATTTTTTTCTGTGGTTTCATAGATCTAATCCTTGACTGATAGTGTTTATTCTGAAAAATTTGCCTACAATCAGTTAAGTGCCTGAAATGTTTTTATTGATGCAGTTGAACTGAATCTAGAAATTAGTATGGTTTGATGGCAAGTGAGTAAATCCATTACATTGGTCACCACTTTAGAGGAAATCGCTGTATCTTAGAGACCACAGGCACCTTCAAATGCTTGGTGTGCTTTGATCATATTTTTCTAGGACTGTTGAAACTTTACCTCCCTTTATTGACAGTGACAACGTCTACTCCGTATTGATACGTATCTTTCTTTCATATCTCAGTAATGTTTTGAAATTATAGTGTGTTTTAAAGTCTCTTGAATTCAATATGCATATTGTGGGGATTACATAGATGCAAAAAACAGGGGCATAAGAGGTGTCATGAGTAGCTCAAACTTTTTTGGCTCGAGTTTTCTCTTTGAGTTGGTAGCTCACAGTATGTCTCTCCTTAGTAGCTACTCCCCCTTCCTTTTTTACCTCAAAGCCTTATCACCTGGTAAGTCAGGTAATTAGTCTCTTGGATTTTAACTAATATGGGGACTGTGAGAAATGACTAACTATCATTGGCATAGCCTTTATAAGCTTTAATAGGTAAATTGAAAACCAGAAATCATGAACACACTAGGAACTGTTTTTGTTGCCTCAATAGGAAGCTGCTTTCTATGCACCTCTATTATTCTCTTCTATGAGATGCATGCAATAGCATATTTCATCCTTTTATGCAATCTGAGCAGTTTGTTTTTCATATTGAAAAGCACAGTGAAAAAGGCAAAAGGACATCTCTTGACTGTCAGTTTAGGAACACATGCATGGAGCCACAGGCTGTAATATAATGACACTTCCTGCTGGCCTACTTTCTTGTAAAAACCCCAGCAGGAAGAGCTGTAATTAACAGTGACAGACAGCACCACTTTCTGGTTAAACAACACTGCCCCCTTTCAGATTTAGGGCTGTAAACCTGGCATTGTCAGTGAACTTTAAATTGACTTCATAATGTGACATCCAGCTCTGGAAAAAGTGATGAATGTCACTCAAGTGACGGCATTTCAGTGTAGAGACATGCAGTGGGTACCAATGGTTCTAGAAGGAATTGTAGCAGTGAAGGGTTAGGTGGTTTTTTATGAAATCTTGGAGTGATTTCTGCTGCAATGGCTAGCTGATTTAGCCACGGTTTAATAAGTTGCATAACTGCTCCCTAGAACACCTGTTTTTAATAATGACAACTTCTGGCTTCTGTGTCACATGTGATTTTAAGACAGGGGTTCAGTTCCCCTAGGACAGGGGAATACAGACCAGATATTACCAGTCAGTAAATCCCTTTATAATCACTCTGCCAGCTACCCATCCCCAGCTAGTTTGCCTTCCTGAACTATATGGCTATCCATGGTTTTGGCCAGCTCTTTCATTCTTCTCTTGAGTAAGAGAATTACTGTTCAGTTGGAAGCAAGGGAAGCATTGAAGTGCTACTGAATGCTGCTGCCAGCTGAGAGTCTGGGATATTATGGGCTCAGGATGCAGAGTTTGAAAAACTCAGTAGGGCACTAAACCAGGAAACAAGGCAAGCAAACCACTTCAGTGGTGATGGAATGGCTTCTGAAGTTATACCCATACTTGGTATCCCTGTCAGAGAGAGAACATTACATCTCCATCTCTGGGCTAAGATTCTGACCTCTGCATTTTGCTTAGTATATTCTTCATTTATGACCTGGGTTCCTGTGCAGCAATGACATAACTGGATCCTTTGTGCTTTGAAAATGGAGAAATAAGAATGAACCACATTATGGCACTGTATGCCCTTGAAGATTGGTAGTATTTATGTAACTTAACCTGCTGTCACCCATATACCATGTGGATATTAACATTAACTCAATCAGATCTTTGTGGCAGTAGATCAGAGAGTTTAACAAGACACTAGTGTATTTGGGCAGTTACTGAATTCTTAGGCTGAAATGTAGGTTTCTTCATGGAATCATTCCTTCACCAGATTTCTATGTGTGTTTCTGAGATTCTCTAATATTTTTAACAATACTTTAATTTTCCTCAGTGATCTCATCAGCTCTCTAAGTTCTGGTACTGGTGGAAACCTGAATTGTTCTTATTTTCTAGAAATAAAATTATCTGTGGAAGTTTCAAACATATAATTATATCAGTGAAAAGAATTATGAACTTCAGAAGTAGTAAGTTCAGTTTATAGAATTAGGCAGCTTAAAACATTAAATGATTTATTGATCATTACAATCACTCTTTTGTATATAAACATAATTTTTTAGCAATGGAATTGGAGAATTGAGGGATAGCTCCTTTTTTGTAATATGTGGTTGTTTTCTATAACTGCAGTAGTTTACATCATAGGAAATATGTTTAGGCTTTGCAGGGACTGCAGAAGGAGAAGACAAAGTACTTGGATTTGTGAGATTTTGTTTAATTCCCTAGTAAAATCAGTTTAATTCCTACTTTTCTAAAATGAAGTTAACAAGCCATTTTTTGAAATGGTGCTTTGAGGGCTACGTACAGAATTAAAAAATCAGCATTGCTTTATCGTTGTAGTAGTTTTCTTTGGAAAGTCAGAAGTATTCCTTCCATACAGAAAACTTGCTTATATTTGGCAATAGACAAATTCTCTTTAAATTACAGCAGTATCTGAACCGTTATGCATAGTTATAATTTGATGGTCTTCTATTAAAGTATCATGGCCTGCCATTCAGGAAAAACAGCTGTCAAGTGGAAAAAATTTAGTGAAAGTACAAAACTCATTTTGCAGTGCATTCCTAGTCATCTACATAAAATGAAGCATCATGGGGTTTAGCTTATATTTAGATATACTAATGTCTGCTACTAAACATTAAGATGCCCTCTAAGGTTAACAATCCTTGGTTCATTTTAAGTTGTTTGGGGTTTTTTGTTTTGTTTGTTTTGTTTTTTTGTTGTTGTTGGTTGGTTTTGGGTGGGTTTTGTATTTTTTTTGTTGTTGTTTTTTTAAATTATTTTAATTTTTTTAATCTTGGTTTAATGTTTTTCTTTTGTTTTGTTTGGGGATTTTTTTGTTTTTGTTTCAGCTTTTTTTTTGGGTGTGGGTGTATGCAGTTGTTTGTGTTGTGTCTAAACACATTTTTGTAGTGTAGAATTGGTGGACAGTGTTTAAACAACAGGCCAGATGTACTGGGCTTGGTGTTTATTCATAGCTTTCCTTGACCTCTGTTCTACAGCAGCAGCTATTCCTTGCCACAGAAAGAGCTCAGGAAGAATGTCCCCCTATTCTACTTGCCCTCAGGCCATATTTCCTTTCTTCTTTTGTTCTCTGATTTCTCAAAGCTTTCTGCTCACACCCAGCATTAACATTTATACTGTCAGTCACCTCATTCTCCCTTATGCACCTTTGAAAAGCTTCTTTTCAAATCCCTTTTGACATCAACAGCAGAAAGCAGTGATGCACTTCCATGGTGTATAGCCTTTGAAGAAATTTTCTTGTTTTTTCACCTCTTGCAAGTCTAGTTCTTCCTGACTATCTGTTATGTAGTGGGGGATTGTTTTGTTTTGGTTGTTTTTTATTTTGTGGTGTTTTTTTATTTATTTTTTTTTTATTTTTTTTTTGTTTGGTTTGATTTTTGATGTTGCTGTGTTTGGTTGTTTTTTTTCTATTATTCAATACTTTTTGGCTATATAAAATAAACAAAAAAATTGAAAAAAATTCCCCAACCAACTTAGTATGATTCTGTGAGTTTGCTAAGGTAATTTTCCTGACACTGTGATTTTTTCCAGTCAACATGGACCCCCGTGAAGATAATGGGCTTCTAGATCAAGCTGATGTTTTTTGGGTTTTGCTTGTTTCCCTGCCTCAAGTACCAAAGTACCTTTTCTGCGCTAAATTTTAAGAGTAAAAGTTTGCTTGTCATTTGGTCAGTGCTTGAACTGCTTCCTACTTGTTATCCATGAGTGTGGTTAGTGGCTGTGTAGTTCCCCCAGCAAACTGTGATACAATGATGAGAGTAGTTACTCTCTGAACATGGATGAATAATCCAATGAATAATTTGAGGCAAATATTTCAAAATCACAGTAGGAAGCTAAATTGGCAAGAAAATACCAACTTTATGCAACTTGTATGCATAATGATTCCCTGCTATTCAGTGTGAGATGAGTAGTCTCCTGAATCTTCAACCATTGCCAGCTAATCTCTGTGGTTTAGTCATGGGTGCTCTTTTATCTATTAGACAATATTTAATTTTCATAGAATCATAGAAGATTGGAAGAAACTGTAAAAATCATCTATCTCAAAACCCAACCACCACCATGGGCAGGGAACCCTTCCATTAACAGATTCAGTTATTGGAATAATTTCGATTGTTCCAGTGATGTGAAACTTCAAGTGAATGACTTGTGAACATCAGTGGATTAATATATCCAGCTCAGAAAAGCTTTAAAAGATTTTAATGAGTATCTAACGATGAAATCAAGAGTTAGGCAGTTCATTTTATATTCTCTTATGTGGGTTTTGGGAAGTATTCAATTTGTCACTCCCAAACCTGTAAGTATTTTTTATTCTGCTGCTTTTTTTGGAAAAAGAAGTGTAAATTCTATAAGTTTAATCTTTTTAAATAGTTAAGGCACAAACTGCCTTTTTCTTAGCTTTTCATTGGTAAGAAAACTTAACTAACAAAAGCTGCTGCTGTTGTAATATTGACAGTTTTTTCTGTTAGTGTAATTTGTCATAAGATATATTTCTATTTTTAGTTAAATACCTCTTGCTATTTTGGTAGCCTGATTTTTTCAAACTGAGATTTTTGTTGAACATTTTATCAATATATGCTTGTATATGCACACAATGAAATAAACCAAAAACTTTAAATAGTGAAAGTAGAGACTGAAAAAGGACTTGTTTTTTTAAGGCTGAAATTTGTAATTGTGCATCTCTGGAGTAGAAGTGATTGTTTTCTGAGATGAATTTGGGTATAGATTTCCTTTGTCGACTGCAGTCGTTACAAAGGAAAATGTGGGGTTTTTTTCTTTCTTTAGAAACTTTTCTTTAAAATAGTATCTTTTTATAATGATATCATATGAATGACTGCTATTGATGACGTACAGGAAAGAAATCTTAATGCAGTTTAAAAAGCCCCCTAATATTTCATGGATCACACCATGCCATAATTAGTAGCAGCAAAATCTCAGGGAAGTAGAGGTCTAGCAGGGGTGTGAACATGTTCTGTAACACCTCAGCTACCTAACCTAGAATATCAATGATTATACATGTCAAAGGGTTTTTAACAATATCAGCCAAAGAAAGTTTTTTAAAATTCTTCATATATTCAGAAAACTTCTGAAAAATGAATTGCTGTGTTTGTGAGGAGAGATGAGTAAAATATTCTGCAGTGTTCTGAAGTGTATGAATGAGTTAGAGAAGCAAAATTTCTTTCACTTAAATGTCACATTTCAGCAATATTCAAAGGACCAGGAGTCAGAAATCTCAAATTCTAGTTCCTTAAAATGTCCAAGGGCAGAAATTTCCTAATAAGAAGTTCTGGGAAATTCTCCTAGAAAAAAAGGCACTGTACTGAAAATTGTGATGGAATACACCCTACTACTTGAATTGTCTGAAAAATTAAATTATATGGTGTAGGTCTCTTTATCAACCCCTGAATTTTGTACTTAGACGAAGAATAACTTTTACCTTATGTCATGGCCATTATGTCAGTCAATATGTAAGCTATGTCAGCTGTGTTCTGCTTTCCAGCTTTCACACAGGCTCAATCTTTCCAGTTTGATCCTAAATGAGGGAAAGACATCCTTCCTCTGGCTGATAGCCCTTGCAAAAGGAATTACATGTTTTAAGATAAGTTCTTGGAACTGTCTTTTTGTCTGCCTCTGACTCTGCAAGGGATTATTCTGTGCTTCTGGTGACTTACTGATCTATGTAAGAGCTACTGTGATCTTTGTCCTTGGTCAGTGAATAGTAACAAACACAGTGTTGGTGGTTCATACCTTGCAATGATTTAGTGGACTTGAAACCTCCCTCCACAAAATTCTTCCTCCTGCTACTATTTGAGATCACAAACCTGAAAGGAAAATATTTTGATAAAAATGAACTTACTAGAGAGAAATATTAAGGAGTTGGTCCTCTGCTACTGTGAAGTGCCAGTGCTAAACCAGAGCAGCATACTCTAGCATGGAAAACAGAAGTGGAAAGTCGGTGTTGTAAAAAGGTTTTTTTTGCACTCTTTGTGCAGCCTCAATAACTTAACTACAGTGGATTCATGCTACTGCTATATCCTGAGAGATCATCATCCCAACTGTGCTGATATTAATATCCCGTTTCATGTTCTTTCTTGTCTGTCTTCATTGATACGTGTTTGTATGACTAATATTAACTTGTGAAAAACACTTAAAGAGTTTTTTGAAATGTCACAATTATCTAAGTGCTGTTATTGCCTCATCTGAATGAGTATGAAGGTTATTGTTGCGATTTAGCCCCAGGGGGCAGCTGGGCACCACACAGCCACAGTGAAATGTGGGAAAGTATTGGAAGGGTAAAAGTGAAAACATTTGTGGGTTGAGATAAAGACAGTTTAATAGTTAAAGCAAACACTGCATGTGCAAGAAAAGCAAAGCAAAGACTTCATTCATCACTTCCTATCAGCAGGCAGGAGTTCTGACATCTCTACAAAGGCAGAGCTCCATCATGCCTGTGGTTACTGGGGAAGACAAATGCCATCACTCCAAACATCCCTGAGCAATGGCAGCCTTAGCCAGACTCCACCCCTGCCCATTTGATTGCTGAGCATGACACCATGTGATATAGAATAATCCTTTGATCAGTTGGGGTTAGCTGTCCCAGCCGTGTTCCCTCCCAACATCTTGTGCACTTCCAGCTTAGTCATTGACAGGACAGAAAAGGCCTTGACACTGTGTAAGCTCTGCTCAGCAATTTCTGAAATATCACTGTGTTATCAAAACTGTTTTCATCACAATTTCAAAACCCCATTCTAGCTACTGTGAAGAAATTTAATTCTGTCATAGCTGGAACCAGGGCAAATGTGCAGCGTGATCTAAAAGTCCCATAGATCAGTGTTGTAGGTAGCTTAAAAAAAAACCCCAAACAAACAAAAAATAACCAAAATAAACAAACCACATTCCTACTGGATAGAAAGAGACTAACTTTGCCTCTCCTGTTCAAAATGCTCGAGTCCTTCTATTTAGACTTTAATTTTTAAGTTAAAATATATCCTTTTGAAGGTGAAATATACAAACAAGATCAAAACTTCCATAATTCTAAAATTGTGTTGTTGTTATTGTTTTTTTGTTTGTTTGGTTGTTTTTTTAATTCATCTATCTAAGGAATTTAAGGAATTTGTCTCTTCTCCAAGTGCTTTTCTAGAACAAGACATGCAATGTGACTCAACAGAGCTGGCATTTCTGTTCCATTTTACAGCCAAATGGGATCTGGTGGGAAAACTTTTTGTTCATAGCCTTGCAGATTTGCTAGATAGAATTTTAGCTAAGCAGGCTGTGTCCTTCCCTACTCACTCCATATTTGTTGTAAACAGCAACTGATATCACATGCCAGTAGTTAAAGAAGAAACCTTTTCTGCTCAGACTCCGTTTTGCCTGAACTTTCAGCTCTTTTCCTTTTTTCCAATGTGGAAATCAAAACACTGCCAGCATCTTGTGCATGTTGCCAAACTGCTCACAGGAGATTTTTGATGCATTTATCCCCGGCTTATATTTGGTTGAAAAGTTAAATCCTAATTTCTTTCCTGGTTACTGGATATACTCAGTAGGGTTAACTTCCCTTCAGATAGTCCCAGATTAAATACAACTCTCACTTACCTAGATTTCAATGAATCTGACTATGACTGCTTTTATTTGTAAAGCAAGTTATTTTTTTCCTTTGGCTGGAACAAAGTAGGGGAAGTTGTAACAAGCTTTTCAGCTCTCAGATAATAAAAGTGCATTTCCAGCCATACAATTTCTGATCTGTTGTAGTCATTATATTGCTTAAATTTTTTGTTATCTATTTTCTTTAATTTAAACTAGTATCGCTTTTAATTATGAAAACTATATTCCTGCCTTTATAAAAAAGTCTCTGCAGCTTACTAAGAGTTACTATTGATAACTACTTTGTATTTATTATGAGTCTGTCTGCAATGGCAAAGATGATTTACGGATTTTATGTCTTTTGTTGCAAGAATAAAAGAAAATGCAAAAATCTCTATCTCATCTGAAATAATTGTTTCCAGATTTTTATTCTTATAAACTGCCAGCAGGTGTAGTGTGATGCTGGGTTGAATCAGTATTTCTGGAATAAACCTTTGTGGGTTATTGGGATAAAAAATATGAAGTTGGATTTGCTCTGTTACTGTATCCAACAGTTGCTACCTTGATTGATTAGCGGTTGTATAATTTGCTGTGTTAGATGGATAGTTAGCATACAAATACAGTCACATACCTTGCTTTTCATCTTCTCTTGTATAACTAAACCATTAATAATTGCACTTTGAATTACTTTGTTTTTCATATCCCTCCCATATATTAGAGGCTTTTTTTTGCATAAGTTTTCAAGTTTTTATTTTGCTGTTGGGATAATAAGGCAGATAGATGGAAGTTTGTAACAAAATATATTCATCAAAACAGGCATGTCTAAGTTTTCACTAAGGTGTTGATCTTGCTTACTAATGAAGACAGTGGTCACTAACTTGTTAGTTGTGAAGAAAGGGACTAAGTTGCTTGTAGTACACATAATGTAAACACTACATTTTAACTGAAACCTTTGAGGTTTGTTCAAATATATCACATGATCCTCACCTCCATGTTTTTGTACTATCTGTTGGACTACTTTGTGTATTGAATATCTAAATACTCTTTATTCACCCAAGTAACCTCATTAACTTCATTAGGTATATATGTTGCTACAAATGAGTCTGCAAAACCATTTAGAGTACTTGTTAACTCTATATTTTGTATTTGTTATATTTAACACTTCAAAATCTTTTATCTTATGTATACAGTAAGAGTTCCTAAAATATTTATAGAATTATTTATGCATGGAATACTTTCGAGAAATCTTGCCTTAAAGTTCTTTGAAGCTGGCTTATAGGATTGACTTGAAAAGGGCTATGGGAGGCATGGAAGGTCACACAATCTCCTTGACTGTATTAGATCTGTGCCTTTCTTACACTTGCTTAGCAGCAGAAGGCACATTTGTGTTGTGTCAGTGCATCGTAAACCTGAAGTCACAAAAAGGTTAAAGCAGCAGTTTTGGATATGCAAAAATCTTATTTATGGAGAACGAGTCAGCATTCTTTCTGTGTTTATGTATGTAAACTGGAAATTGTTAGAATAGTCAGTCTTAAGTATCTACTCATTAATAATCCAGATGAAGTTTTTACAGAAAAGGAAAAAAGAAGCAGAGGGCAGTTATAGCTGCACAATTAATTATTGGTTTCTGCTCTTTTTCCTAGTATTATGCTTGTCCTTCCCCTGCTCATCTGCCTCCACTTGATGTTTTATTAATCTTCAGTTGAAGATGCACTTGAAGTTATTCTTACTTAAAATTATTTTATATGTTTTCTCTTTCTTACATAGTCTGCAGTTCAACATCTCATCCACACTTATTTAATATGGTGGCCCATGCATGTTAGCTACTACTCCTATGGTTTTTTGTTACTCCTAAACACAGTTTTGTCTGGGTTTGCATTCCTGTAGTTGACTATGAGTGGATTGTTCAAAACTGTGGGCTCTCTAGTGCCAAGCCTTTGTCTCATTTCTTATTGTTCCTGTACATGTATTTCCCTGGACTGCATCCTTTATCTCTACTTCTCAAAGACTCAAAGCAGGCTTGTATTTCTCTGAACAATGTCATTGTGTCTGTTGCAAAATACTTTGTTCTGCATAGACTGCTACAGCTCTTAATTTAAAACTCTGGTTGTACCATCAGAAAAAATAAAAAATAAAAAAGAGAGACAAAAAGAAGAGGAAACCAAATTAGCCTTAGACAGCCAGTCAATTAGAGAAATTTCTATCACAGCTAAATGAGGTAAAGAAAAGCTGCAGGCAAGTTTGAGAATTTCATGCAGGGTGAGCCTGACTGTAGCAAGAATTGGTCCTAAGGCCTTGCAAGCCCTTTACAAAGCTTATGGTCTGTTACTGAGGATGTCAGTGCTGGACTACAGGGCTTCACAGTCATAAAACATGGCATGCATAAAACAGTTACTTCTCCTGATACAGCTTTAGTTTTCAAAATTTCCTGTTTTAATCAAAGTTTTCATTAGAAGTCTCCAGAGAACTGTTGACTGTGAAATCCTGTCCTGGTCCATGTCCTACCTGGCAGCTAGGGTGACCCTTGCCAGACTAGCTCCCTAAATTTGTGATAGCTGGATACAGAGCTATTCATAAAATATTATAATCATTAAATAAAATCATTAAATAAAATCCAATTAACATTAGAAGCCTAGGTTAACATTAGAGAAATAATCTTGACGCAGAAGTGTCTGTTTGCCTTCTTTGACTTTCCAGTGCAATTTGAAGGACTACCTTAACTGACTGTAAGTTTAATCACAGAATAGTTTGGGTAGGAAAGAACCTTAAAGATTATCTAGTGCCAACCCCCTGCAATAAGCAGGGACATCTTTTACTAGATCAGATTGCTCAAAGTCCTGTTAAGCCTGACCTTGAATGCCTCCAACAATGGGACATCCACAGCTTCCCTGAGCAACCTGTTCTAATGTCTCACCATAATCTTGTAACTAAAAAAAAAAAACAATGTTCTTGTGTGTAATCTAAATCTACTAAATTCTTTAAAACTTTGTCACTCTCCCTAACACTTCAGACCTTGTTAGTGTGTTTCTCTCCATCTTTCTTATAACCTTATGTATTGAAAGGGTCTAGTGGGATCTCCCTGGAGCCTTTTCTATGGTAGACAACTCAAACTCTCTCAGTCTTTCTTTACAGGAAAGGGGTTTTGTGGACTGCCCATGGACTTGCTCTAATGTATCTGTTATGTTCTTGTGCTGGGTCCACACAGCCGGGTGCTGCATTCTGGTTGAGGTCTTACAGGAGCAGAGTAGAAGGGGATAATCCCCTGCCTCACCCTGCTGGTCACACTGTTTTTGATGTAGCTCAGGATATGGTTCACTCTCTGGCCTGTAAGTACACATTGCCTGCTCACATCCAGGCAATGTATACTTATAGGCATCCAGGCATCTTATTCAGCACTATTCCTGGATCCTTCTTCCCAGGGCTGTTCTCAATCCATTCATTCCTTAGCATGCGCTGATATCAGCAAGTGCCCTGACCTTGTTGCAGAACCTTATACTAGGCCTGATTGAATTTTGTGATGTTTTCATGGGCCTATTTGTCAAGCCTGACAACATCCTTCTGGATGACACCACTTCTGTCAAGCTTGTCAACTACAACACTCAGCTACACACTTGCTAAGGCTGCACTAAATCACAGTGTGTCCTTAATGAAAGTAATGAGCAGTATTACTCCTGATATGACCCATGAGGGGCACCTCTTGTAATTCATCTCTATTTGGACATTGAGCTGTTGACCACCATCTTTGGATACAGCTATCCACCCAAGTTCTTCTCCATTGACTGGTCCATCCATCAAACCCACATCTTTCCAATGTAGAAGTGTGGAAGTTAGGGGCGACTGCATGAAACATCCTGCAGAGGTCAAAGTATTACCCTGAGGTCCAGGGACTTGAAAGATGAGGAAGGAGCACTTGCCAATGAAAACAGAGACAAAAAAGTCATCAAGTAGCTCAGACTCCTTCATGTCTTCAAGACGAATTTTGCTGTGGAAATAGTAGTTAAACATTGGAATGGACTGCCCACGGACCTGATGGAGTCACCCTGGGGGAGTTCAGGAAACTTATGCTACTTAGTGCCATGGTCTATTTGACAACATGTGAATCACTTAAGGGTTGGATTCTATGGTGTTAGAAGGCCTATCCAACCTAAATGATTGTGTGAGTCTGTGATTTATTGGGAAATACAATTTCTTTTGTCTTCCTTTCAGACTAACATATCTGCAGAAGCTGTTTATATTGTTCACAACCCTTGGCAAATTCAGCTCCAGCTGTGCCTTTGCTTTCTTGATCTTGTCCCTCCATTCCCAGGTTCCATGACTATATTCTTCTCATGATTTTTGTCTGCTTCTTAATCTAAGATTTAGACCATGTACTCTGCTTTACAGAAAGTTAGCATTTGAACTGAAAGGACCTTTAGTAGAAACATATGCTTTGTCTCAGTGAAAACCCCTCTTACTTTAAACAGTTTGAGAATGCTATCTTTTCATTCTTCTACATGTTTGAGTTCTTTGGTTCATTTGAGTTCTTTAGTTCTTTGGAAATCTTTAATTTTGGAAACTGGAGAGAAGTCGTGAAACTTTCAAAAACAGAGTAGGTCAGGCTTCCTCTCCCATTTCTGTTTTGAGATGAAAATCTGGTTTAGAAGCAGAAACTCGTGAGAAGATGGTATCTCTGCTGCAAAAATGTGTGAAGTTTTGCTTACTTCTTAAATGATGCAGACCATTTAATGTACACTGTATAAGCAGCTCCCTGGTGGCAGTAGATGAAAACTTGCACAATCATCCTCTTTGAATTTCTTGGGTGACTGTGGGCAGTCACTTATAAGTGAAGAAGTCTCCTGAACTGACTGGCAATTAAATTTGTGCCTGCCTGGGTATTTACCTTCCAATATAGTGAGGCTGTAACAAAGAAGCTGTGGGGTGTTTTGTTTTTATTTTGGGCTTTTTGTGGAGGTTTTTTTGTTGGTTTGGTTTGTTTTTTCCCAACTAATAGCTTCCTGGGGTTTTAAAATTTTATTCTGTGCATTTGTATTTAAAAATGTCAGTTGTAAAAAAGTACTGAGAAGGTGCATTCCAGGGAAAAATTAATCAAGCAGTGAGTGATTGGACAGCTGTAGTACACTGCAGTTATCCTCAATGCTATCAAGTCAGCTCTTCTGTAAAGCAAATGGTAACAGTGATTCACTAAAACAACGTGGAACATATTTCAGTGCTGTTCATCTCATCAATCTTCACGTGGACAATAAGAAAGCTTTTCCAGCATTGTGTTGTTGTGGTGTGTGTTTTTGTTTGGTTGCTTGGTTGTTTTTTTCCCCTCTCCCATTAAAACATTCAGTTTCCCAATTACTACCAACTTGACATCCATTCCTGACTTTAATGATGATGAAATTTTCAGGCAAAATAGGTTATTTAGCAAAATAAGTCTTTAAATGAAAGAAGACACCACCACCACCACCCCCACCCCTGAATGTGATAAGTCAAGTATGAGTGCGAGTTCAGTCTGTTTGCAGATAATTATTTTTCTGGGAGCCCCTACCAGAATTCTATGACAACTGCAAATTGTATGAGATTACGTCTCTTTCCTCACTGCATGCTTGCCAGTAGTTGGGCTTTCTTCATGTTTAAAGTGTAGGTTTTAAAAAAAAATCAGAACAAAACTAAAGTTAAAATTTTATTCTTTGTTACATGATTTGCAAAATTAAATGTCATAATCACCTTTTAAAGGGACAAATCAGAGATGGTTTTAGCAGTGCTTAAGTCATACTCAGCACTTCAAAACCATTTTATGGATTTAGCTGCCCCTCATATCTTCTTTCGGTTATTTTTTAGACTTAGATAATAACCAACAAAAAAACCTAAATCTTTTTCTTTAAAGATAAGCTCTACATTATAGGACTTTGACTTTCTGTTTGGGTCATGTGTGTGATGGTCTTTGTGAGAGATAAGGGAGTGTAAGTGTGGAGAAAAGAGAAAATATATTCCTTGTAGGCTTAGTGATTTCAAGCTGTTGTTTGTGAAACAAATGACCAATTCAGAAATTAGTTATTTATACCCAGGTTTTTGAGATTTTAATTTTTTTTTTCCCCTGGAATACTAGTGTGAAAGATAAATACAAGAAAAATGTACTGGGTGGAGTTTTTTGTTTGGGTTGCTTTTTCTTTTTTTATTCTATTTATTTCTATTTTCTAATGATTAGTTTGGTTTGGTTTTTTAAGGTAGCAGTAGAACTGACTCTAATTCTTGCACACTGAACCTCTAAATGCTGGTTATTGTAAACTGTTCACTCAGAAAAACAAAAGTGGTTGTGGCATTTAAAAAAAACAAACAGACAAAACAGAAACCAAAACAAGCACAAACCGAACTCAAAAAACAAATAATAAAACCTATACAGCAATTTACTAAACTCCAGGGAAAAAATACAGAGTATAACCTGAATACAGCCTCTGCTAAAAATTAGTAAAATATGAGAGGAGGGTAGAAATATTGCTCTAAACTTTGTTATTTAATAGATTTATTTATTTATTGTTGTTTGTTTGTGTATTGTGCTACACATTTGCTATTGGACAGGCAGAAACAAGGCACATGTGGGGTTTTTTTATTTATTTGTTTGTTTTTCCCTCCACTCCCACTATTATCAAGTGCAGATCCATTAGAGTTTAATAAAATTGTTGTATCTACAGACCCATGTCAAAATAATACTGCATTAGGAAATTTAGGAAATTAGGAATTTAGGAAATCACTGGTTGTTTTGTGGGCATTTTGTAAAGAAGTTTACAATTGCAGTCTTGTTGAAATAATTGATGGTCATGTCTTCTACATATCAGATGTCATATATAATTCAACATCTCACAATCATTAGTGACTAGCAGCTAACAAAGTTTCCTATGACCAAGGCAGTCCATTTGTAAAACTTCTGTGATTGTGCTCAGTCAGTTTAAAACATTTTGTGGAGCTCCCTATTCCTACAGGTTAGTATGGTGCAAATTACAAATTGTAAAATCAGTGGACTTACATCATGGAAAAAAATTGCATTCAGAGAGTTCTCATATTACTGTCATTTTCAAAATACAGATTTTTTTTACTATATCTTAAACTGCTGAGCTCTCTTACATCGCAAACAACTGTTCTCAGATACTGCTTATGTCAGTAACTTGTCTACTTGTCTAAGTGTTTTTCTTCAGATCAAAATTGACATCATGTAAATATTCAAGAGTAGAAGTAGTAATTTCTTTCAGTCAGTGGACTTCTGAGAGCAATAGACCAGCCTAGATTGGTATAAGGGAAAAAAAACATTTCTTTATTTGTAAATCCATGTGGTATATTCTAATGGTAGCCATGAGAATGATGGGCCAAAATTAGAGTCTTATTTTGTGTCTTAAGTGTTTTTCTATTTTTGTGCCATGATAGGTAAATTTTAGTTCAATAGAAGTACAATGCCAAAAATGTAGACTTCAAAAAAATAGGTAAAATTGATGCCCTAAAAAAGTTAATTAAACTGTGTGTTGCATTTTTAAGTGTCAAGACTCCACAAAACTAGTAACAAGGTTAAATTACTTTTGATACAAAATTGAAAACAAGGTGTAGAAAGTAAATTAATGACACTGTAGGTGTCAATAAGAAGGCATAAATCCTACAAAGTCCAAGTGTTTGATTTGAGATCATAGGAATAAATGGTCTTGGACCTGAACCTGTGATCACTAAAAGAAAGCATTACAATTAGCGGGTCTGCTTTTACAGTCTAAAACAAACCATGAATAAGGCCAGTGTTAAGTTTACCTGGTGTATACTTATGTGAAGTAATTGCATGAATATTGAACATATTTTTAAAATACCTCAGGGATTTAAAATATATTTCAAATTGTAAAAAATCCTATGACATTAACAGAGCAGGTAGTAAAGGCAAAACTCTTAAACCACTGTTAATATCATGTGAAGTGACAAAAGATAGGCTAAAAAGTTATGGTACCCTAAATTGCAGCTCATTAATATCAAATTAATCACCTTCTGATGAACTGATAGAACTGAAGAATTTTGTAAGGGAAGAGAAGAAAAGCGTTAAAATATAATAAACGTGAAAACTTAATTTAGATTTTTTCTTATTTGGCTTATGTTGGGAAATAGCTTTCTTAGAAATTGTAACTGCTTTAGGGACACATTGGAGACATGAAATTGGAACTATTTAAAGCTAATGAAAAAGCTGAAAGAGCAATTTTCTTTATCAATACTTAAGGAACTTCTTAAAGTCTAGATAGTTACTAGGAGACTGTTTAACAAAGATTTACTTTTGCATTACATTGACATACATGGTAACGGGAACCTACATGGACCTGCTGGGATGGGTATGTTGCATAGAAAAAAAGGTTCGAACCCATTCCTCCCCATTACCTTTTGACTAATGTTGTGAAATTTGGGGTTTTTTTGTGACAGAGAAGCAGCTCTAATACTCAAGTCCTCATCCCTCTGATATCACAGCTGCATCCAAACTAAGCATGATTCACTTCAATATTCATGTCACAGATGCCATGAGGTACTAGTTTCAATGAAGTCTTAGCTGCTTATACTACAGAACTTTAGGTTAAAGAGGGAAAAAAATGTCTGCAACAGGTCTCCCACTCCACAGATGCACAGAAAGGGAAAAATGGGTGTGAACAATAAGTATAAATCTTTGGAGAGAGTAAGATCTGCACTTGTGGCTGCAGACTGTGTATCAGCTCCGTGGCTGAGCCCAGGTTCTTCTCGTGCAGTCTTTCCCCTGTGGGGAGCATGAAGTAGGCAGTGAGCACACTGACACAGCACAGCTTTCCTCGCACTGGTGGTTTCCAATATGCCTTTCCCAACTTGCATTGCATATTGCCAGAAGTGGTTATGTGGCTATAGAAGAAAAAGGTCTGTATTCTAGTAAGTTAGTGAAACAGGGAGCTTCCCTCCCAGGTTAATTCAAAACAAGTCTGTCTTGTACTGGACAGGAGGCAAGGAGAGGACAATTTGTATTGTCAGAACTTTTGATTGCATTGATCAAATGGTGTTTTGTGTGGGTTTTTTTCAGTTTTTTTGTTTTCTTCACTGAAAAGTCAAGCAGTAACTGCAGTTTTTTACAATTATTATGTAATTTATAGAATATAGGAATGATGAGATCACTTACTATGGTTGAGTTAGACTGACATGTGACTTACCTGAAACAACTTCTGTTTTACTAACAAGCAGAAATGCCTTACACAGACTTCAAAATATGTGTATATATTCAGAGCATTTCTGCTGGAAATTAACATCTGAAACTATAGTGCCACATCAAGGTAGTCCAAATGTAGTCCTGTCTTATTATTTTCTATCTAAAAACTTCACCTGAACTTTTCTTTTTAGATTCAATAGCTGAGTGGTTAATAAGTGTTTAAGTCCTGGATTGGTCATTTCACTCTGTCATCAGCTTCTTTCTAGCTATAAAATTTCAATTAGTTTGACTCTTACAGGGATTTTGAAATATTTTATTAAAAATTACCACAGCAGAATAAGAGCCTTACTTTTATGTTGTATATGGAGATATTAAATCTAACCTTAGACCTGTAAGGAACTGGGACATGTAGAAGGCTTACTTTTTTTTGCTACTGAATTCTAAATGGCACACCATAGCCTTCTGAATGTTGGCTGGAAAAATCTAGTGGACATTGCTTCTAAATGGTTACAGTCTTCTCCCTAGCCCATGCAGGCCCTTCCTTCAGCCCTCCTGCTTTGTTTTTTGCTAACGGTCCTATGCAAAGCCTCCATTTCCTAGGACTTGCATTATTTTTGACTTTCTTCTCCCTGATGACCTCAGGTGACTTCATCATAATGTCTGAATATCCAAGAAAAAAATAGTGTTTATAATCAGAACTCATTTGAACATTTTCCTTTCAAGGTGCCTAATAAGTAATAGTTACCTGTAAGGACACATTTCTGTGTACCTAGAAATTTTTCATAAACTGAATTAAAATGAATTTTTATTTCAATTCTGTACAAAATTCTATAAAGCTTTATTGTTTTTATAGGCCTGATGTAGTTAGTCTTAGATATCTTCAGGGTTGAACCACATCTAATATGTAGTGTCTATCTAATAGTGAAGAAATTACTTTAATCTTAACATTCATATTCCTTCCCCTGGTTATTTCTGTTGTCAGAGATGTTGAAAAGACAAACAGGGAGGTAAAGATGCTTGTTGTAAGCAATTGCATGGGTCATTAGTTAAAATGAGCATTTAAATGGATAAACGATGCCTGTTCAGATTACAAACACTAGAACTAAATTAGTAAAAATGCATAACTCAGCATGGTTGTTTTATGATCACTAGTTGGGTGTTCAACCCCTAGCGGAAACGTAAAACTGATAATCTTTTAAAGTACTGTATCATATAATTAAATTTGGTTGTTATATCATTTGATACATTATACTATAATACCTGTCTGATACTTATATTTATACTGAAACATGTTAGAATGAATAATATATTACTTTTTATATTTAGGGAACTTAGGAAATAACACCAAAATAGATGGAAATTTATACCAGCCTTCTGTTGCTTCAAAAACTAGAAAGTCGGCACACAGTTATAAAAACACAGAAGCATAGTGACATTAATAAATAAATTAATTCCAATATTTTGAGCTATGTTCTTGTTGCAAAAAGTCTTTGAGTTTTGATCAAACTCTCTGTTTCTTCACTTATTTTTCTTCAGATCTTCATGTATATTCATATAATCATAAATCAAAGTGTGCTTGTAATTTACTTAATTACTTGTCCAAACCTTTTTTTTTGTTTAAGTGTATTTTGAATAGCAGGAGGTTAAAAATTTTAACTTGTAATTAGGTAGGTTTCTTGTTATACCTCTTGGTGATTGTTAAACTAAATATGGCATTGATGTCAACTCTACTTTTACTGAGAGGCTACACAGACCTAAAATAGAGTAATCTAATCTTCTGTGAGGACCCAATCAAAATACTTGACATAGTGGTACAATTTCCTTTCCTGAAGTTAAAAATTGAGAACAAACTATGGATAGCCTTAGAGGCCTTAATGATTTGAATGATACAAAGAGGCCCTTGTGCAACTACTGATGTGCAGTTCGCATTCTGACATGAAAGTGGACTTCTCCTTGGTCCCCTCTTACAATTGAACAGGCCAGAAACCAATGAAGCATACGGTGATCCTCTGTTCTTTCCGCAGGAACTTTCACAACAGCATCAAACCACCAGGGAATAACAGAATGCCTCTTCTGTGGAATCTTCCAGTGGAAGATTGCCCTTGAAATGCAGAGATCATGCCTAATTTTCAGGAAATGTTCCATTTTGAGAGGTGTTGTATGTTCTTTTTCAGAGTAAGTAGATTGCAGTCTGTTGGATGAGCTATTGTAGACACTGAACACCAGGAGCTATACAGAAATACTGTTAGGTCAGTGGCAGACAGACTACAGTTTATAAATCAGCAAAGTGATTTGCCACCAAATGAAGTGAGGGGCTGAGTGAATCAAAAAATATCTCTGCTCTGGACTGAGAACTACTCAACACTTTTGGAAGCAGCCTGAGGAAGAAAAAGGTACCATTTCATTGCAAATCACACTAAAGTAGCTGTAAGAACAAGATGTAATGGTATAAGCATAAACAAATGATCTGAAGGAAAATAAACTCTTTGAACAAATAGGATGGCAGTCAGAAAAGCAGTGACAAACTTTTTTACTTTTATATTAATCAGAATCTTTGCATGTGTACTACGTATTTCAGGAGAAACTAGCTAGAAAGAGCTACACTAGGAAACAGCTTAAAAGCTCGTAATGGATCATGAGTGAGCATCATTTTATGGGGGAAATAAAACAATGCTACAGTTAGAGGGAGAATAAGTTAAAGAATTCTGAAATACTCTTCTGTATCTTCCTGTTGGGGCTTGCATCTCACTCTAGGCAAGACAATTCCAGAAACATGTAGACAAAGAATTTCCACAGAACAGCAACAGAAATAACAAGAGGCAAAATGAGTGAACTGAAACTTTAAAAGGAAATAATTCACAAATCGCAACAAGAGTAAGAGTTGATAGTCTTTGTGTATGTTAAAAAAAAATAGTATGAAAAGGAACTAAAATTAACTTTCACCCATCTGCTCCAGGCAGAAAGAATAAGCATCTTTCAATTTTATCTTAAATATAGTTATGAAGTTCCTTTTTTAGTAGTGTGACAGTTAAAATTAATTTACCTTCATTCTTGAACAGTCATTGAAGAGCTGCTGTTGTTCTAAAAAGTGTATGTGTATGGAGCTGCACTAGGAAACACAAGCTAAAATAGACTATTTTAAACTTATGAGTTGTCTCTAGTTAGATACTAGAAGTTTTTTACACAATTCATTGTTTAATTTGTGTTATTGTTATGAATTATGATTATTGTAGTGATACATACTTTCATGAAACTTCATGTTTAAAAGAGAACAGAAGTAGGAAAAATCTTCAAATTACCTTGTTTCTATCACAGTTCAAATATCCTGGAACTTCAGCTTCTTGTGAAATGGAATACGTTTTCTATAGTTTCAAGTTCTTGATAATACTTTGTTCAGTTTGACAGTGTCTGATAAAAGCCAGTCTTTTTTATTTTTTCCAGTTTATCTGCATTGGATTTGCATGGCCAGGTTTTATGGGGCAGATGCAGCAAGGGTTAACCCAACAAATTATCTTTCTTATTTAGAGCTTTAATTACCACACAACTATACTATTTTAGCAGGATTACATTTGTAGTACATGTATGCTAAACTTAAGAAGACAGCTGTGTTTCTTGTGACCAAGATAATATCTAGGTACTTACACAGACAGGAAATTCCTGACTAAAGATTGTCATTCTTTAAAATATGTAAGTTATTTTTAAGAACTATTACAAATATGTCCATAATAACATCTAAAGTGTAGCATGACAGGGAGTAAAAGTGTCACAAAGAACTTCCTGCAGTTACATGGAGTTAGTAGTATATGAGAAAAAGAAAATAATCTGGTGTTGTAAACACCTATTTGGTAATTACATTATTAATTATTTTAAAAATTAATTATTTTCTAAAACTATTCCAATTTATTAGAATAATATAGAAAACATTGTTTGTGACCTTTCTGAAGGATTTGGAAAGGGAGAATAAAATCTGGTGGTTTGTATTTAAGTTGGTCAAAAAAAACCCTATTATTCTAGCCATGCCTGTTTCAATAGAAAGGTCAGTTTAGATAATACCAGATAGGAAAAACTTAACTGCAATATAGTTTTTTATTAGAAATATATCTAATAAAATTTTCAATTCTGAGTGTCTGTGCCTAATTATGGGGTGATTTCTACCTTACTTTAAATTTCAGACAGGTTTTTCTCAATAATTAGTGCTTCATCAAATTCTGTCAAAAACTAGGCACAAATATGACAGATTTCTGTAACTGACCTGACATGGTATCTTGGAGTACTGTTATGGAAGTAATATGCTTTTATCTACCCTGTACCACAAATAGTTTCTGGAATGTGTAGAATAAGATAGAAAAGAACAGCTTTTCTGGGAGTAACTTTGGGAAAAAAGATAAATTGAAGTCCTCTTGCTTAAGTTGCTCAGACAGAACATGAAATCAAAATTTGAAAATGCACATAAACATGACTACAAGAAAAAAGGTGAACTTTTGTCATCATTTCAACTCTATGAGGGGATGGGCAGACAATGGGAAGGTGGAATGCAACAAATCTTGTTGGCTGAGAGTTCATTTTCTTCATAGTATCTAATACCTCTTAAACTATCTCAGCCAAAACTGGCATAACCTTTTCCTGAGTCATTAATCTTTCTTTATTCCCTATACTTCAGATCTGGCAACAACTTAAGACAAATTGCATTGTCTCTAAGTTGATCAATTAGGTTTTAAGCTTTCAAAACCAGTATTAGCTAAATCTTAACGCTCACTGATGCTAGTAGAAATTCTCCTGGCAGATAATGGTTAGTACTGTATTTAGCTTTTTTGAAATTTACACTCTTAATTGACAATCTTTTCTTAAGGAAATATTCATATGCATTTAAGTATATGTGGGTTGTGTGGGTGGAAACTGTGCCTACTAATGCAAAATCTTTTTTCTCCTTAGGACTGTAACTTTTTCACTCCTGTCTGGCTAATCGTTGTATTTGAAATGCCACACAAGGTATATTGTCAATTGCAGCATAAAGGGAGATAGTATACAGAAATGCTTTCCCAGCTGCCCAAGAAAACAAAAGAAAAAAAAAGTCTTCCTCAATTTCATACTTTTTTTGGTTCTAAAGACAATGTATGTGTATTATTTTACATGTCTTATGAACATAGCATCAATGCCATGTAGGTTTTATTTGGTAATTTCTATGAATTGATGTTAAAAGACTTGTGTAGTTTTTTTATTTTGTTTTGTTTTTTGTTTTTTTCTCACAAGGATTTAAAAGTTAACATATATTAGTTATCTTGTTGTAGGAATGCCTCTACAGTATTTTCTCTGGTTGCTTGTGCAATGCTAATAAATTAGAAGATTACTCTAAAAATATAGGTTTTTATGATTTAGTAGATGTAATTTCTGTAGTTTTATTCGCTACTGCTTTCATATGATTCTTTAATTAAACAACTCAGATCATCTGGTTGAAGTCCCTTAACATTTATATCATTTGAAGATTATTTGCCACAGCAGGATGCTTCTCCTTGTGTGAACTGGTGTGAAAATTTACATAAAATAACACAGACAGAGAAGATCAATTAAGTTGGAAAAGACCTCTGAGATAACAGTGTCCAGTCTTTGACTGAACACCACCTTGTCAATGAGATCATGGAACTGAGTGCCACATCAGTTCTTTCCTTAAACACTTTCAGGGACAGTGGTTCCACCACTTCCCTTTGCACCTGTTTCAGTCTCTGATCAGCTATTTTGTGAAGAAATTCTCTCTAGTGTCCAACCTCAATCTCCCCTGGTGCAGATTAAGACCGTGACTTCTTGCTCTGTCACTAGTTCCCTGGGAGAAGAGACTGACCCCCCTCCCCCTGACTACAACCTCCTTTCAAATAGTTGGAGAGAGCAATAAGGTCACCTGAGCTTTCTTTTTTCTCCAGCCAACCCCAGCTCCCTCAGCTGCTCCTCACAGGACGTATGCTTCAGACTCTTCCCCAGCTCCATTGCCCTTTTCTGGACTCACTCCAGTGCTTCAGTGTCTTTCTTGAAGTGAGTGGCCCAGAACTGGACACACTCCCCTAGTCCTTCTGGCCCACTATTCCTGACACAGGCAAGAATACAACTGGCCTGCTTGGTTACCTGGGCACACTTCTGGCTTATAATTTGGAGCCAGCAGTTTCACCATTTCAGCATTCTGTTTTAAAAGGAAAAAGTTTATGATGCCAGTTTGTTTTAGAATATTGTATAGAAGTATTTTACTTCTCTAGGAATTTTCCATAAGAAGTAAAATAGGTTGGATATGGTTATTTCAGCAGTGAACGTAACACTCCCAGTTGGGAAAAGTGACACAACGTGGCCATGAACTCATCACCAGGGTGGGGCATGGGACTTCAGGGAAAATGACAGCCAGTATTTCACCACTCATGTATTATTAACATATGCAGGAGGAGTAATGACAACAACCCAGGGGGCATTCAGTTTGCTAAAGTTGCTATTTCAGTGGCTTTGATACTGGAAAAATTGCAAAAAATGTCAACAAGGACAAATATAAAATTTTTCGCCTGTGATAGATTAAATCCTTTTTCTGGTTTGTTGTAGGGAGTGGTTGGTCAGGTTGCAGCTTAGCTGAAAGAGAGTTGGTGTCCTGGCAGATAGTCAGCAGAACATGAGCCAGCAGTGTGCATGGTAATGATGAAGGATAATGGCCTAGTGCACCTATCAAAAAGAGCATAGTCAGTAGGTTAAGGAAGTAATTTCCCACTCCTGATCCATGCTGTATTTAGTGTTTATTCACTTACCTGTAGGACTACTGCATCCAATTTTTGCTCCCTTAACACAAGGAAGACATTAACAGACTGGAATGTGTTTGGTGTAGGGCTGCCAATCTGCTCCACTTACCCTGTAAGGAGAGGCTGAGGCAACTGGGCTTCCTCAGCCTTTCAGAAGAGATGGCTTCAAGGGAACCTGCCAGCAGCCCCTTAATCCAATACAAAGACATTTCCAGTAAGTTAGAGCTGAGGGAAACAATGAGAGGGAGAAAAAATGGTCATAGTGGGATACAATGGAAGTTCCAGATGAATAAAATAGGAGTTATGATAAAAATAGTCAAGCCATGAAACAATGAGTTTTTGAACTTTTGTCTTCTGGAGTTTTCAAGACCTAAGGAGAAAATGTCCTCAGTAACTGGGACTGAACTTGTTGACTCTGGTTTTTATGAAAGTAATTGCTTGCATTTATGCAAGACATTGAAGTGTGTCTGTCCTAGGTGTTAATTATATGGTAAGCTGATTCGTTCTGCTGAATGTGGATTAGATTAGATGTTTGTTGACTGTAAAGAACATTCAGATAGTCTGTGTATCTGCAGGTGTCTTCATCTAAGTTTCTTAAACAGTCTTATCTCTAAAAGTAACACAAATTTAATCTGGGGAATTTGGACTCCCTCCTTTAAAGGAAAGAAACAGATACCTCTGTAGACCTTTCATCTCAGTCTTCTTTGTAAACTATTTCAGGAAGTCAATCATTTTTTGTGACATTTCTTTTCTGTCCCAAAAGCCTATATATCAAAAAGGAAAATCACTTTGAGATTTCAGCTTTTCTCTTATCAACATGAAGATCTGCAAACCTGATTTTCAAAGATCTTAAGCATTGCACAATTGCTTAAAAAATTATATTTGAAAAGCATATCCTCATGTTCAACTGAAAATTGTATTTTTTATTTTGGAAAATTTATGATAGAGTCTGTAGTCTTCTAACACTGTTTAGTGTTTAAGTGGAAAGACTGTGCACTGATTAATGTTCAAAAGCTCACTCAGGTTGACCCTTTTTGGAGCAAAGTGTTTTTCTCCAAAGACATAACCTTTATACTTATAAACAATTTCATGTTTCAAAAGTTTTTTAAAGAAAATAACTGTTTTTTTTATAATAAGGGGACATAATTTGTCATTTTCCCATTTAATGTAGAAGAGGAAGACTTGGTTAAGTTATTTATTGAGGGAGAAAAAAAAAAAGATTTAGCACAGCAGTTTGTGAGAATTATTTGCTTCACTAGGCTACTTTGATTGGCTGAGCAATTATCTCAATTAGGGGTAGCTGCAGTTAGGGCTGAGTACCAAGTGGTGCTGGTGCTTGCATCAGATAGTATGCTATAAAATAAAGGTGTTCTGGTAATTCCTAATTGCTTTGTTGTAGAAGATGAGGTATTCAGCAGTAGAAATTGTCCCCATTAACAGATGGATGGAGGACAGATTTGTGATGGCAAGTAAAAATGGGCCTGGCATCATATCTTGAAATCCTGTCGAACTCTACCACTTACAGTACACAGTAATGTCATCTGGGAGCTGCTCTGTGAGACTGCACATCCTGAGTAATTTGGGAGCTGCTCTTCCAAATCAGTAAGTGTCCTCAATGTCAGATGACTTCACCAGAAAATAATTCTCTTTTAAACAGATAAAATTAAGATTGTGTCCTCTTTAGTACTTATTATATAACGAATAAAAATGCTAATTAAACATCAAAATTTGTTACTACTTTTTAACATGGTAAAAAACTTTGCTAAGATATATATGTTCAAGGCATGCATTTTTAGCATATTATAATTGTGTTTGTATTCTACACAGTGGCTAATGGAAAGTGGCTTTGTAACTATTCTATCAACTGTGAAAAGATTAAAAGATTAATATAGCACTTTACGTAAAATAATGAAATGAATTTTTGTTCATCCAGAACATAAATAACCAATTTACTTATTCTTATTTATTGGCTATTTAGAAGTAGTGCTTTATTTATTGATAAATATGAAGTATTATTTAAGACATCCTTTCTGTTTATTTTGTAGAAGTTACATGGACTTCATTTACTATTACATAAAACTTTGCTTTTGTACATTGCAGCATCTCTACAGCAACATAAAATCTTGTTTAAAAGTGTTTTTTTAATAAATATTTGTGGCATGATCTATCTTATATCGAAAAGAATTTCAATGCTCTTGGTATTTAATGTTTAGTCTTGCTTTTCTTAATAAATTATCAATTAGTTAATCATAATTAAAAATTTTTTTTGTAATATACATTAAAACTGCTTGAGTACTAGATTTTCATGTATAAAATGAGTGTTTTTTGTAGGCTGTTGTGAGAAAATAGTTGCAGGTGCTGAGAACCAGCTCTTAATTCACAGGCCTTTTTTTTTTTCAGCTGGATGGGTTGGCTTGGGAGGTCATTTGCTTTCATTCATATTCTCAAAAGAATCAGTTTATGTCACTCACTGAGTTTTCTTTGTCTATTCTTTTCCATTTTACCTCCCTGAAGAAACTTTTAAAAGTCAGTCATCAAGCTCATTTCTATTATGTGTAAACAAGAAACCCCTCAAAAATAATAATATTCTCACTTTCAGTTCCCTAATAATGAAAGAGACTCAGTCTGAGAGGCAACAGACAGCTGCTCCATGAGATTTTATTCCTACTGAACAGCTGACAAATCCTTATTCCCCAGCCAGGCTCAGCAAATGTTACCTGTTTATGTGTAGACAAACTGGAAGCACAGCAGCCAGTGCTACTGGAGGAGAAAGTCTCCAAGGACTATCAAAAGGAGCTTGGCAGTACTTTTGACAGGGGCAAGAATGAATGAGGTAGAGTACTAAAGGACACTTAACCAAATACTTCAGGAAACCAAAATTTTTTTCAAGCCATTTGTTTCTCAGTACTCTGGCAAAATGGTTGTCTAGAATAACCTTTGTTCTTTGAGTTTTAAAAAAAGGTAAGACTTTCCAATCTTCTTTTGCTATAATATTTCATGCTGAATATATGAGAAAGCAAAATTTCACATAAAATAGATTGTAAATTTAGAATTATAAAATATTCATTTATATTTAAAAATGTATAGCTACATTACTTCTTCAACCTACTGCAATATTTTTCTTTATTCATGTGATCCTCCCCCTGTATAGTGCTGTGAGACCATTAAATCTACATTTTAACTAATTCATAGGCCACGCCAGAGACAATTTTCTGTCTCAGAGCTTGATTGTTGTTGTGCATGTGACTTGCATGCTGGTGACTAAATTCTTCCTTATCTCCTAAAGCTCAAGCACTTATTTACATAACAGCTGTTATGAATATTGCCCAGCATATTCCAAAGTTGTTTTAGGAATCAGGTCTCAATTTAACAGTAATGTTAATATACCAAAGCCGGTGTCAGCTCTGCCTAGCTTTGTTTGGTTTACTAGGATATGTGTGGCACAAAGGTGTGAGTGTAAGAACTGGTGTAGTTAGGACTAGATAATATTGCCTCTTCATATTCAGTCTATTGTTAATTCTATACATTTCCAATTCTTCTTCCACCCTAAAAAGGGTTCATTGTTATAGAAAGTTCCTACTCAGTGCTGATAAAATTTTTTATGCACTAAATCAGTGGGGAGGTGAGGATGTCATCTGTGTAGCACCCCTCCCATTGCATGTAAAAAGAGTATGGGCCAAATTTTGCAGCAGGGTTGAAACATACTAGAGGTCATACTCATAAGTATCCTAGTTTGAGGTCAGAAGATTTTGCAAGTCTAAATTTCTTCTGAGGTTTTCAAACCTTGACAAGAGCTGTAAGAGGGCACTGTGTCCTAAATCTTTACTGTTCCAGTGTCCTCTAAGTCCCAGAGATACCTCAAGACATCCTGAAGTTGTTCGTCTGGCCTGTTCAGCTAATAAACTACTTTTATCAATATTAAATTTTTACAAGAGGCTTTGTAATTCATCTAAATAATAAAAATAAATTATTATATAATAATAAAAATATATTATATATATTTATATATATATAATAAAATATTCATCTAAAATAATAGCATTAAATAACCAATTTTGAACAAAAAGTGCTGTTCACGTTTTTAAAGCAGTTGTTATTGGCAAAATGGTAAAAAAATATATCAGTCCACAAAAAGAACCCAAAATCCCCCAGCAGATCCAGATATATCTATGTTTCTTCTATATCTAGATTAACCTGTATTTTATTATAGTGAAGTTCAGATTAAGTATAAGAGCAATATATAAATTTCTCAAGAGTTTGTGATTTACATCTTTCACATTCCATGTAAATTCAGCAATGTGACATAAGCCTAATGTTGTCTACAATACTGTAAAATCTTGATCAGCAAGCTTTGAAGGGGACATGAAATGCCAGGAAAATTCAGAAGGAGCTGTGGGAGGGAAAAGAAAATTCTGTTGGGTAAGACCTGCTGTGGGATGGCACATCTACAGTGACTGACACAGCAAATAAAACTACTAACCAATGCCTAACAAAAATAGTTCTGTAGGAAGCTCATTAGCATCACAAAATATCTGCAACATAAATTAATTTTAATGAAAGTGTATCTGGATGTATATACAGTGACTAAGGAAATAAATTCTCTGAAACTTTATCTCAGCTGTTCCATAAGCAGCAGTGGTGTGTACACATCAGTGTCATGACAATTCCCCAGCAATGTGTGTGAGTCTGTTCCAGACTGGGGAAGACATAGTCTGTTAACACAGAGAATGATTTGCCACCAGTGGAGGATCATTTAACATTGTTGGTGGGAAGGAATTGAGTGCTGTAGGTGCATCTAGAAAGCAAGATGGCAAAGCATCTTTGCTGTGTGTCAGTAACCATGTGATTTAAGCAGTCTCAGAGATGTGACCAAACTGGAATGTAGGTTATGCTTTCTATACATTGAAGGGGCTGAAAGATGACTTCAGAAGTTTTGCAGTCTAGTGTTATGATATGTATGCAGTATGAATGCCTATTCTTCATGGAGGGTAAGAGATTCTAATGGCACTGTTATGGATTGCTAGTCTGTCTGTGCTGAAACCATCTGAGAATCTGAGCTGTTCCTGCTCACAAGGTGCTCTGTAAATGATTATGCACCAGCTGGCAATGTGCCACATCCTAACAGGATGTGTATCAGCAAAAGGCTATTTCTAGAGTTTTATTCTGGGAACTGCTTCATCACTCAGAGTAGTGCAAGGGTGCTCCTTTTAAAAAGTAATAATATGCAATCTCTTCCATATTATTTTATACATCCCATGTTGCTCCCAGTTAACATGCTTAGGTGATTTTTGGATGTCTCTCTTCATAGACAATAAGAATCCTACTCCCAGAGACTTTTCATATGGAAAGCGCTGTTAACACAAGAGACAGTATTATCCCTTCAATAAAGGGTTGACCATAAATTCTCATGCCTTCTAATCATGCTCCAGGGAATGTAACTGCATGTAACATGCTTTGCTTTTTGTTGCTACGGTATTGTTGAACAGAATTTGATTGGCACATTCCCAACAAAATATAACAAAACAGTCTGTGGGCAAGGAACTTTGCAATTCATGAGAAATAAAATTTTATACAAATAAATGTCTCATCACTGACTTACACTTCATATTTCATTTGAAGTGTGATACTGCTAACAAAACTAACTCAAAAAATAATGTCAAGAGATGTATTTTCTCACTATATATTCATTGCTACCTTATTTCAGTATCAAACCCACTTTTTATTGCATTTCTGTTAAGAGACTAGGATAAATAGTACTTAGGGAGCTCAGCTCTGTTTCTTTATGTGTAGTGTCAGCAGAATGTTAACCAATTTCAAATTGTAGTTCCAGCCAGCAAGTACACTGAAGGTTGATTGTATTCTGTATGGGCTCAGAAGGGATTGTTTCTTTCATGGAAATTCATCACTGATACTGATGTGAAATAGGACCCGGATTGATTGGAAATCACAAGCAGAGATGTGACACAACCAGGTTTTTATTGTAATGTGTAACCTGATTTTCCCCTCTGCCTGTCTCACATGCAGTGTGATTTGAAATTAGTACAAACCAGAGTGTAGAAATTGTGAGCCCCTCCTAAGACTGAAAAATATGAATGGGGAGGGAGAGGATGAGAAGCATAAAGTAGAAATGAGCAAAACTCTCTGTGAAAAAAATACTGCAAAATTCTCAGGTATGTAACATTTTATATACCAATTTTCAGCTAAACTAGCTTCAGCACTCTCTTGTTAAATTCTTTGCTACCATATGATGTTACATTTTGAAGAGACTGGAAAATTTGAAGTGTCCCTTTTTTTAGCTACAGGGTAATTCTGCACCTCCTACACTGAGCTGGCATTGTCCTGAAGCAGTTTTTCTTCCTGAGCTTCGCTTATTTTCATGCTGTGTTTGAGAGTGACAGTAAGTGGTAGCCCTGTTTTGGGGAGGGAAAAAGGAGGGAAGAGGTTTTTTTCCAGGAGTATTTGCACTTCATATTTACAACTTCACATGCAATTAGGAAGTGAATATTTATTAGTGACTGCATAAACATAGAAACAAACTCTTGATGAAATTCTGAACAATATAGGTAGTACTTAATCTCACCACAGTAATGACTTTGCTGAAGCCACATTATTTTCTGCAATTTTCTATGTGTGATATGAGGTAATGGCTTGTGTCTTCTGAATAGAATGGTCGTAAATTGAAAATACAAACAAAGATTTAGATATATTGGAATAGATATTTTTACAGTAAAACTCTAAGGATACAGATAAAAATAGTTTCTAAAAGTTGAATGGATTTTCATCAGTAAGTTTTTTTGTGTTTGAATTGAAAAGAAGAAAATTGTAGGTAACATTTTCCTACGAAAGATACCTGTAACTTTCACCTGTGTAAACAGGAGTGGCAGTAATTGGTACTTGAGGGAGATGAAGTATTGTGGCAGAATTCTGGTTTATTACACCAAATGGTGAGCTTCCAGCCTTTCTTGGACATAGAGTGACTACAGGTTTTGTCAGTAAGTTGCATGCAGAGATCACATATTACCAGACAGACCTATATGCTAAAAAAAGGGAGATGGCTGGAGTATTTCTTGATTTACTTTCCCAACCAAATATTTACAGTTCTGTTAAATGCATTTATTTATTTTGACAAAGTAATTTCATGCAATAGCTAGTCTAGTTGTTTATCATGCATATGGAATAGTGGTTAAGTTTTTTGTGTCTTAGCTTAAAGGGTGCTTTACCTTAAGTATTGGCATATAGCTGATTTTGTAAAGATTAAAAAATATGACTAAATAAACTATGAAATATACCAGTAGTCAACTCTCCTAAATAGTTTGTATTTTCAGAAAAGGTGCAACTTATGTATAGTATAAATATTTTTATCTATTTGTTTCTCATCCAGTAGTGATTTCTTTATTTACTTGGCCTTTAATTCCTGAAGGAAAAGGGGGTGACAGACTTTAGAGTCTTGATACAGTTGAATGAGCTTATTTTCACCTTAAAAAAACCTTTTAAATTTAATGCATGGTGCTTCCATGGATTACCCATTTGTTATAATTTAATTTCCTTATACAAAATAGTGATTCATGAACATGGCGTAATCTCACATTTAAAAAAAAATAAATATTGTGTGATATATACTACTTCAGTGAAAATTTTCATTTTTAATTGGAGGAAAATGTTCACATCCTTTTTTCTTTCCTATGAGGGAGAAAATATTGTGCCATGTCATTACCAAGTTCACCAGGGTTTGTTTTTTTTTTTTTCTTTGATGAATTTGTCATAGTCAAAGAATGCTGGTAGCTTGCCAGATTTGTGGTTTAGATTTGTCTAACAACCTCTGTAATGTTAAAATTTAGGTGGATTGATAAACCATTGAGAAAGACACATTTCTTTTAGATTTAGCTGGATATTTCTGTCTCAGAGACTTGTTGCATAAACCTAATGAACTTGACGTAACAGAGAACTAGAAATGGAAAGGTATGGAGGGGACAGTTGGAGGACAAGGTCATGAATATGGTCTTCAAATGCAAAAGTCAGTAATACACTCAAACTCCATCAAGAAAGCTTGTGGTTAGTCTTCAGAAGAAACCTTTCAAACAATAAGGGTAAAGAGATTCTGAAATGGATTGCATGAAAAAACTGATGTATCAGCTTGGGTGAAACAAAGACAAAAGTTATCCACCAGGAATTACTTTGTTGTGTTTTATTCTTTCTTGCAAAAAAACATGCTGCAAGATGTTTTTCGTTTGTGTTCATAAAGAAATCTTCAATAAAAAAAAATCTCTAAAAACCCTCAATGCTGAATTCTTGTCCAATGATTTGTACCCTCATATATGTTAGAAATGGGATTCAAAACAGACATATATTCCTTGATTTTAACTGTGTCCCTTAGTATTGATAAAGGTAACCTAGTAATTGCTTTAGAGTTGAGGGGCTCTTTTTTCTTTTTTTTTTTTTTAAGAAGGGTACTGCAGCTGTACATATTGAATAAAGACTGGCAAAAGTTTACTTAGTGCAGTTTCTCAGCTGATGGAACTTATTCTTTTGCACAGGTATGTAAATATTAAAAAGCAAAGAAAAATTACTTCCCAATAATTTAGCTGATTTAGATTCTGAAGTGCTATCACTTGTAAAAAATATTTAATTTTGGAAATTTTTTTAATGTATAACCTAAATAATTCCTTTCTTCTGAAGGACTAATAGAACCACAAAAATGCTTGGAGTTGGAAGGGCCCTTAAAGTTCATCTAGTTCCAACTGCCCTGTCATGCCACCCACCCTGATATTGGTCAGAGTCCTATCCAGCCTGACCTTGAGCACTTCCAAGGATGGGGCATGCACAACTTTTCTGGGCAACCTGTTCTAGGGCCTCATTACCTTCTGGGTAAAATATTTTTTCCTAAGATCTATTTAAAATCTCCCCTTGAATTAAAACCACACACTTTTGTTCTATCACTGTCTGCCTGTGTAAAAGCTGTTTTTCCCTATTTTATAGGCCTCTTTTAGATACTATAAGGCTGCATTGAGTTGTCCCTGGAGCCTTCTGTCCTGCAGTCTCCACATGCTGTGCTCTCTCAGTTCTGTTGGAGAGGACTTCTGCTGTCTGATCATCTTTGTGGCCTCTTATGTATCTTTGTGGCCACCCATATATTTCTTGCACTGAGAACCCTGGAGCTGGACACAGCAGTCTAGGTGGGGTCTCAGAATACTCCCTTGACCTGTTGGCCACTCCTCTTTTTGTGCAGCCCAGCATGAGGTTCACTTTCTGGATGGCAAAATGCACAGTCAGTTCATGTCTGACTTTTCTTCCACAAGAATCCCTACATCCTATATAGGGCTGCTCTCAATGACTTCTCCCAGTCTGTACTCATGTCTGTGATTTCCCAGGCACCTTGAACTTGGAAATAATGAACCTCATTAGGTTGCCACAGGCCCATTTCTCAAGATTGTCCAAGTCCCCCTAGATGGAATCCTTTCCTTCTGTTATGTCAAATGTGCCACTTAGCTTCCTGTCATCTACAGACGTGATGAGGATGCACTGGATCTCACTTTACTGTTGATAAAGATATTGAAGAGGAACAGTCCCAAGCAGGCTTGAGGGACACAATGCATTACTGGCCTATGCCTGGACATAGAGACATTGATCACAACTCTGTCTGTGTCTGTCCAGTCTTCTATCCTTCAAACTCCTGTGTCTCCACTTTCAAGGTAAAGTGCCATGTGGAAGTGTGTCAAAGGCCTTAAGGAAACCTAGACAGGTGATGTTGCTTGTTCCTTCCCCTTTTGACTGCTGCTGTCACTCTGTTGTTGTAGGGCATCAGATTGATCAGGGACTATTTACCCTTAGTAAAGCCATGTTGGCTGTTTAGGATCACCTCTTGTCTTGTATGTGGATTCAAGCAACCTTGATTCCATGAAGATCTGCTCTGTGATATTCCCAGGCACAAAGGTTAAGCTCACTTCTCTGTGGTTCCCTGGGTCTAGTTTCCCAGGTTTTCCTCTCTACTCTTTTTAAAAATAAGAATGATGTTTCCCTTTCTTCTGCCCACTGGGGACTTCACCTGATGACCATGACATTACAGATACTGTGGAAAGTATATCTCTAGTAGAAGACAATACATGCATTATTATTCACTTGTTTTTCAGGAAGCATATGGAAGTGCTATTGCCTACATATGTAAGTTAAAACTAAACAACATTAAGTATGAAGGTAACAGTATAAATTGTTAGGATGTTATTAAACTTCTTGGGTTTGAGAACAGTAGCAGATGAATCTGGATTTTTTCTTCATCTGTTTTCTTCAGTTCACAATTTGACCTGCTTCAGGAAATGAATTCCACATGAAAAATGTAGCTTTGCCTGCACAGCATCATTTCTGATAATTCTATGTGGTTGAAATTTGGGAGTGAAAACATTAGTCAGCCCCTTTTCTGATAGAGTTGTCAGAAATGGATGTAATAATTCCTGTCATGGCATGAGTTAAATAACACTGTGCAATTGTTGGAGTGCATATCATGATCTGTGATGAGAGATGTCCTTACGGTGACTGGAGTTTGAGGAAGTTCAGTGGGGAATCCTAACAGCTAAGCAAAACTCTGGGGCACGTGAAAGCTCTCCCAGACTTACTGTGACTTGCTTGCGACTGAACAAAAAAACTTGAAGGAAAAAGTTGTGTTGAAATTGGTTTCCTTATCAAATCATCCACTCAGAACTTATTACAAGCCAAAAAACAAAGCCAGTGTTAAGATGCATGGAAAGATACAGAAAAATAATGCTAAAGATTTTGTAGATTAGATTGTATAAGAACTTGATTGCACTTTTTTCTGAAGTACTTTTGCAGATTGTCTGCTCCTTTTAAAAAAATTATCTTAAAAAAAGATAAAAGGAGAAACAATAACTGAAAGCACAAAAGATTTTCTGTGCAAAGAGACAACATGATTATGATAATTTAATTTCAGAAAAGATTGCAACAGGAGGAAGCACGATACTTACCCTTCTATATACTTAAATGTAGGACTGACAATGTAAAGGAAATAGATATAATGAAGCCAAGAGCTTTAAATTATTTGTTACAGAATACATTTCAACCTGTGCCACTCAGAGAAGATACAATCACCTAGGAATATCTATATACAAGCTAGGATTTCTATGACAGAAATAAAAGCTTTTAAAATGTTTAGTAACAATGCTTTTTTTTTTTTTGATAAATTATTTCTAATTGTGAGGTATAGGTGCTTTGTGTAGGTAACCCCTTCAAAAAGCTGCAAATGCAAAAATTATTTTCTCTCTGTTTTGTGACATAATTTTTTTAAAAACTCATGATTCTTAAATATGAATCTCTAGTGAATACGTTTTTAATAAAACTTACTAGCTTTCCAGTCACAGACATTGGAATGTTTTTATGCTTTTGTGTCTTGGAAAAAGAGAGAAATTGGTGCCTCAGGGGGAGAAAAGAGTATTAGAATATTGAATTTTTTCTTTTTATCTTTATTGAATGTCCCAATTCAAAACCTACATTTGAAATGATTATTCTGGGAAATCATTTGCCACATGTGACATCTTGAAATAAGGTGAGTTTTTGAACATCTGCTACAATGCATAACAAAAGTATGTTTCCAGGACACAAAACTTTGCAAGATAAGACAAATCTATGGTGTTTTCCCTCTGGAACAGAGTAATTATAAAGAATGGTTGCCATTATGGTAAACATATAGATCCTAAATTGTGTTTCCTTACCCCTGTTTCTACGAGTGAAAACTTGCTTAATGATAAAATTAATATTGAATAAAGAACAAAATAAATATACTTTTATTTATTTGATATTTATACACATTTATTTGATATTTATAAATGATATTATAGAACAAGGCAAAAAAGGAAAACTCCATTTGAATCTTTTAAAAAAATACGATTAATACAAAGAATACTAGCAGCAAGTGATTGCACAGAATTCTACAGTTCTGATAGTAGCTCAGGTACTGGCATGAATTTACACACCAGAGATATTGAATCCAATGTGAACCAGGTTTTGCCTTGAACACAAAACTTCACTAAAGTCTATGAGCAAAAAAAACAGTGAGCAAAGAATTACAGCATTTTCTTCTAGGGTTATAATAATCATGAATCTGATATTCTTCACCAAGTGTTAAGCAATGGATTTTTAGTGTAACTATTGTGTGTAACAAAAGAAAATTGCAGTGCTGACAAACATTGAGTTACTTTGATCCTGTGAGGCTGGTATTCAGTGGACCAATAAAAACATAGAAGTTACACAGGAGAAGAACTGTCTGGTCTTGTACTCTCACCACAATCTAGGAGGCAATACAAAGGAGAGGAAGCCAAAACAAAGATTCTTTGACTTTCTGCTCTGTGTATTGTTTCTGATTTCCTTTGTACAGAAAAAAAGAACAGTTATATTTTGTGGTTAATTCTTGGTAAGTTTGATCTTAGGAAATGGACATGGAAGGACTGCAGTGGACAAAGCTAGTGTGCTGATAATGGTGCATAGACATGAGATGTGCAAAAATATATTTATGATTATTTCCACAAACACCTCAGTGTTGGTCACGCATGTATAAATTACCTTCCTTAATATAATGTTATTCTTGTATGTGACTAACACAAGGGTGCAGTGCTCATAAAAAAAAAAAATCAAATTAGTATCTTATGACTCCTGTTTGTCTGCAACTGCTGAAATTAATCTCCAGTTTCTAGAAGATATAGAAGACAATGTAGGAATGTCTGCATGGTGCTGTAGCATAGTGTAGAAATCTGCAGTCCAGAGGAGGGCTCAACCAGGAAGCCCTGTGCCCAGAGGTTCTGTGCAGCTCTGAGCCTGACCTGACAAACTCTGTGCCAAAAATACTGTCAAAATGCTGGGGAGAGGAGGGGATCAAAGGAGCACATCAAACTAAACTGTAATATTGCTTTCAAACCTAAGCTGATTTATTTAGAGCTAGCTTTGATGTCTTTTCACTCTTAAGTATAGCTCCAGAAGGTTTTCATACATTAGCAACTAGAAAGCTTATCATATATCCTACCCATTTTTTTAATGTTTAGAGGAGTTGTAAATTGAGGGTGTTTATTGACACAACACAGAATGATTTTTAAGCTGGTAAAAGAAAACATGTCTAAAGGAAGTCACAATATACTTTATTAAAATAGTATTAATTCTTACTAGAAGCAAAAAATGGCATTTTGAAGTTTTTGGTTTGAGGTTTTTTTTAGCAGGAAATGGAACATTTGGAATTCTCTTTGGGAAACAGAGTAAATGACAGACTCAAAACTCCTTTAGTTTCCTTTAAATAATGTACAACATCTTGTATACAATACATGGTTCTCAGTTCATACTATTCCATAGAGTGCTAATTTATAGCTAATAATGAATGTAGAGTGAGAAATATTAAATGAGGGAGAAAAAAACTCAAAAAAACCTAGAAGTCAATGAGAGAGATTCTCAAAATGAAGAGAGGCTGAGTTGCTGAGGTGTGCTGTCTACTTAATGCTTTGTACCAAAGTGATGCCAAATGCTGCAATCTGATTAATTTAAATGGCAAGCATGAACATCCTAAAGTTAGTATCTTAAGAAGAAGTATGTAGTACCTCCTTAACCGTTTAGTTATTAATTTCATGGTTTAGGAATGTAAATTCCAAAACTAATAATGTTTAGATTTCATGACTTTTAAGTATTTAATGATTTTTTTTTAAAACGTAGTTTGAGCAGGAAAGTAGACTATAATGGAAACAAGTATCTTGCAGAGAGGTGACTTAATTAAACCTATAAATACTGTAGAGAAGATACTAAGTTACTAATTAATATAATGAGCAGTAACCTCAGTACTAGTGAGAAAAAAAGGAAAGCAATAGAGTATTGTATCAAACTGGTGAATCTCCTCAGTATGTTGCACATGAACATTGCTTAGAAAGGACACACTGAGAAATTCTTTTTCCTGGCAGTGTTACTGAAAAGCAGATGAGCCATAATTAAAACTTGGCCACAAAGGAGAGAAAAGGTTTTTTTAATCATTATGCCACTTAGATTTACACAAATGAGTAAATCAAATTCTGTTGTGTGAATGGTAAAAGTAAAACCTTTCCAGTACAGCTTAAATCTGATAAACATTTCCCTTTAATTGTTTTGTGTGAACTGCTGACATATAATCAATTGACTACTCTGCTGAAAGCAAAGAAAAAAACCTAGCAACTATTTCTGTATATCTTTACTGCCACAGCATCCACTTTAGAAGAAAAGAAAAAAAAAATAAATCTGTTTTTTACAGTACTTTATTGCTATTTTAGCAATTATCTCCAAACTAAAGAAGGCATGAAGCCAACTGGTTGAAAGTAACACATAAAACCAGAAGTTGACCACTATCAGCATCTTTTTGCTGGTAAGTCATGCATGCATCCTGCCACCACCTTTGTTTTTTTCTGCTGGCAGCACAAAGTGCTTTCAGCTTAGAATACCTAAAGGACAAAATGCAGTAACCTTAGTTTACTAGCACTATCCTTTAGATGATGGAGTTGTGCACAGTGTTCCTCAGAGTCTTAGTCACTAATCTTCCAAAATGACTGACCTTTAGAAAGTTTGTTAATAGAAACAAGGAATTAGGTGTGGAAACCATGCATTCAGGTCTTGAGGACATGTATTTACACATGAAATGTGGAAAACCTTCAGATGCTCAGAACATTCTTGAAAATAGAGACCAATAAACCAACTGCTTAAGACATGTATCTGAGCAGATGTGATCCATTTAATATTAGGGTTCCTGTTCAACCACCTGTTTCAATTCCCTTGAATAAAACTCTCCAGAGTTAATGTGCTGGTTATATTTGTAGGAAAACCAGATCCCAAACCTAGTCATTTTGACAGCTGGACAAATAGGTGGACACTTCTTGGCTTTTAAACAATATTTTCTACCTAATGCTTGAAAACTGACAGGTACCCAGACGACAGTTCTCATGTACAGTATTTTCATTATTACTAGCAACTGCTTTCACTCAGAGATTCTTGGTGCTAATCAGGACATTGCTTTATCTTCAGTCAGTCCTCTGAACTTTGCTATTGTCGTAGTATCACTCTGCAGTTTGCTTTGACCAATTGTAGCTGACGGAAGATCACTCCATGATCACTATGAATCTCTTGTTCTTCCAGCAAGTCTCATTTGTATTTCAGAGTCATGTGTCTGTGTTTGGAATGTATGCATTGAACAGCTCACCATGCAGTCCTTGCCCTGAGTGTTGAGAGAGTGGGAATATGCCATCCCCCTTCAGCACACTGGAGAGCTACCTAGCCACAAAATCTTGCAGAACACACCACACTTCTCTTTGCGACTGGAAAATGAGTTGTCCAGACCTGTATAACATGGTTTAGCATAGTCATACATTATTCTTGGAAGACTGAAGTCGTAGGATGAAAGGCAGACTGATCTGGCACAGCTGTTGGAAGAAAATGCATAAACAACACGTGTTCCACTAACCATGAACTGTTTAGGCAAAGGTATATAATGAGGAGTATTGTAAGGCTTTTGTAACCTGTAAGACAATTACACTGTATATATGCTTTCACTTCCTAACCAAAGAAATTAAATATTGCATTATATTCCTCTCACAAGGTACAGCACTACACTTCTTAAAAGGTACTTGTGTTACAACACTTTTTTTTTGGTGTGTACTTTGATCCAAATAAATATTTCACTTCAAAGTTCTGGAATTAGAGGATTAAGGGAAAAAAGGAAAAGAAACTGTATTGCTTGTAGAAGCAGTTTAGAACCTGCTGATGTTAAAAGTTTTTTATGGAAAACCAATTCTCACATAATTTAGGGGTTCTAGTGGATAAATTTCTATTATATAGGATACTTCCTTAATATTATTCCTTATTGATATTTACTCTGAGTGAAACATTGTCTCTAGTCAAGCAAAAGTTGCTTTTAACAACAAGTCTCTTTGGAACATGTGAAACTAGCCAATTCTTTTCAGAGGTTGTCCTGGTAATTATGTGAGGATGTTGGTGGAGTTTTTGGGGGTTTTTTGTTTTATGTTTGGGTTTGTTTTGTTTTGTTTTCTTTAAATTTCTAAATGATATTATTTCTAGTTATTTCGTAGCTTAGAAGCTTCAAAAATTATCCTTGTCTTTGCAATGGATATTTGAACAGGATTTAACTTTCTAACAGCCCATTCCCTTTGGTACATGTATTGATTATTGTTTTCTCTGTGTAAAATTCATTTAAACATAAAAAGCTAATATTGGGTTTGTGCCAATAAACTCTATGAACCTTATAACAATATGTCTCTTGCAGAAAACACAGGCAGGTGAAGGAATCGGATGCAGAGAAGTTATATCTTGTCTGCAATTCCATGCACAAAATAATGAAATCAATAACTCATATCAACATGGTGTGTAACAGTTTTCATACTCATCTGCTAAAATGTGAGAATTGTTTTCTACTTAGATTTTGCTTGTATATACTACATCACAACCGATGATTGAAAACAGACACTGACATATTCTGGAGAAAATTATAATCAGAAGTGTTCTTTCTTGGTATTTAATCAGCATGCATCTCTGTTCTCTGTCAGTCTAATTTACTATTCAGTTCCCCCTATTTTCTAGAGACTAATTTAAATATGAAACATATACACACTTCTGTAAATGGTATAAAGCCATCAGTCTATCACACTGCCCTATCATAGTTATTTTCTGCAGTTACTTTTAAACTAGTGGGTTCCTCCAGATGGTATAAAACCAGTGCACAGAGGAACACCACTGAACTGCTAGGAAGTTGAAATGCTTTAAAAACTGTTTTCATTCCACTGAACAAGTCTATTAAGTTAATGTACAGAGAACAAAAAAAAAGAGTAAAGCTCATTAAAGTACAGTTCTCTAAACAACCATTTTGTACTGAAGCAGTCAGTAAGGGTTCTACAGAGAGATTATAGATATGCCTCTGCAAAGAGAAGACAGCTCATTATGCTTGTGCTCAGAGCTCAGCAGCTGTGAACTCTGTATTTAAGAAGCTATGTAGCATTGACCCCCCCAAAAAAAAATCTCCATAAAAGCCCTGTCTGGCTATCTTTATACACATATAATTAGCTGTTGATTCTTCAAGGAAGCATACCTGAAAGTCTGGGTACTCTGAACTCCTAATCTATTCCTGTTCCAAAATACAGGTATCCAAATTATCTGATCTGAACTATTGTGAACTATGCTTCACAAATTCTGGATGTTGGCAAGTGCTGGGAACCACCGTCATGATAACACAGAAGTTTCTGTCACGTGAGCTCTAGAATTTAGAAGGAATGTTTTTCATTTGGAACTTTCTTGCATATGCTACTTGGTTTTGTCAGGATGTGCCTCCTGAAACCTCCACAAAGCATTTTGACTAATGAGATGCTTCTTAGGTCTGCTTTAGATGCTTTTTAGGTCTACTTCAGACCCATTGATTAAAGCATTTGCTTGGATAATGGAAGATGGTCTCACACCTCTTCCTTACAGAGTATATTATAAGGAGTGGGAATAGAGGTAATATGCATCTCAGGTGCTATTTAAATGACTCTTATGTAAGCCTCTTAGCTATTCTTGCTGTTAAAGTGTTCTGGTTTTCACACTTGAATATTTACTGATCCATAAAAAAGAGTGAATACAGCTGCCTCTGTGGTAAAGTGGATTAGGACACATGTATTAAGGCATAGTTTTCAGATCCTCACAGTAACTAGATTCTCATTCAATACAGAACAGACAGACTTATAAATTACTTTTAAATATAAGTTGTTGGGGTACTCTCTTGGAATTCAACTGTTCCATGCAATGATGCAAAAGAGGCAACTTGCATATGCTTAGTTTGGTTTCATTTTTTTTCCATCCCATTATATTAGCTAAATGGCTTAGCCATGGAGTTACTGGGATTGAATACAGGCAGTATTTTCACTTTTTGAACTAGTTCTCTGAGAAAATACCAGTTGGTGTGGCTACTTAATTCTAGATGTGATTCATGACTGTGAGGGCACCGGAGAGGGAGAGGGTTCGTCCCAGTGTTCTTTTCTACAGATGCAAGCTTTGGTATCTTCCTGCTCTGTATTGCTATGCTCTTACTTATCATACTAATCTTCATAAGCTTCATATTTAAGTGCCCAAACACATGGTTAAAGATTACAGTTGCCACAGGATACCAGTGGCCTTGCAGTGATAAAACCAAATGATTTTTGAAGGTGGCTAAAAAATGAGCTTGATCCAGTTCTCATTGAACAGTGGTAATGCATATGTTAAGTCTAGATTTCAGAGTTCAGCTTCCAAATAAAAATATGCAGAAAACCTACTTATTTGTTGGCCTCATTATAAGTAAGTTTTAAATCCTGATGTTGGAACTGGCTTCTAAGCAGATTCTAATCATTGCTAGCTTTTAATAAGTTACATCTACTAGGATATTATGCAAGATTGCAGTGTGGTATACTTTACAAATGTAATGAAGTCAACCTCAGACCTTGCTACAACATTGCTCTTAAATCTGTTGATAAATGTGGAGTGTTTGGCAAGTTATAAATATGTGGAGCAAAGTGCTCATTTTATACACTGAAGAGATTCTAACAACAATATAATAAACAACAAAGCATCACTAATGCATAATGTATGATGGTCCTGGTGACAGTTTAGCTGGTTTTTGGTTTTTTTATGGATTAGGCAGTATTATGTACATACTTCAGCCAACACAGTTTTTTTTCAGATGATTGTAGTAGAAATTTACACTGATTTATTGACTTATATATTGTCTATATATTTTTTTTTTAAGTGCCTGTGTATTATTTACTCTTGATTGTTTGTGGTTGTTATTTGGAGATAGGAAATTTTTTGATTGCTTTTTTCCTCATTAAGTTTTTTTTACTTTTATACCTACCAGGCAAACCTTCCAGCTATAATAGTCATAGAAAAGGATGTGATTCATATTTTCTGTAATACTAGTAAGGCAACTAAAATATTTAATTAAACATTAAATTGTCTTTCTCATATGCTTAAATAGTGAGTTTGAAACATGGAGGAATACAATTCATGTTGTCACAGTCTTGTCATGCCATACCTAAAATGTACTATCATTGCCTTAGTGCAAATACTGTTCTTATGAGATTCTTCTGAAGTCCCTATCACTGATATTTTTCTTTATCCCAAGTTTATTTATTATGCTTTTAATTTAACACACAGTGTTTAACAATATCATAATATCTTTATGAAAATAGGTGAATCAGTACTCAGTGCAGGTCTTCCTAGCCTTCCACTTGTGACTGACCTCACTGCATGGAAATGTCTGCCTGCTAAAACACAATTGACTGTGCGATGCAAAATTCATCTGGTGTCTAGTACCCAGTAGTTTCACTCAGCAATCAGTAATGAAACCAAAACAGTTAAATGTTTATTTTAATGAACTGGGGGAAGGAGTGGAGAGCCCACTTAGCAAGTATGTGGACATCATCTAATTGGTAGTGCTGGGGTAGCAGCAGATGATCATCCATCAGAGTAACCTGGACTAGCTAGAGGTGTTCAAATGCAAAGTCTCACATCCAGGATGGAAAACCCCTTTTCATTAGTATAGGCTGGGGCCTGCCTGTCTGGGGAAGCTGCTGAATCTGTTTGCTCTGTTTGCTGCTCTCAGATGGTCTGAGAGGAGCTGATGTGCCATGCTCCACTTTGTGGGGCTCCCTGCAGCCCTTAAATCTCACTTGGTTGCTCCTGGCACTGCCCTGACCCCACCTAGCTGGCTGCTGAGGGCTTATGGGCTGTGATGAGGCTCAGGACTGCTTCATGGGTTCCTGAATTTGGGATCCCTCCTGTAGAGCTCCATCTCACCCCCGGACTTTCCTTCAGTCACAACCTCTTCAGCCTCAAAGACTGAAAGACAAGACTGCTGGATTTAGCTTTTATCCACCTGATGTAAATACTTTTAGTAGTGAGATGGACTATGTGACTTTTAGAATTTCATGTCAGAACATAACTTCCCATTTATTTTTAGTTCATTCATAAGGAAGAACTTTTGAACAAGGAGATAATTCTTCCATCAATTCTTATAATGTTACTGACAGAAGAGGTTACCGTATTTTCCTGAGGTTGGTCTCGGTCCATATTGGGAGATACTGGCTGTCGTACTGATTTTAACAAAGGATCAAACTATGTAGGTTCTCAATTTGAGACTATTTAGATATGAGGCATAAAATATTTTATATTCAATATGTGTCAGACATTTATTCACAAAATTTTTAAGTTCCATTGGTAGTGGGACTTTTGTAAGAATTGAGTGTGTTTTTGTCAATAATTCAAGTTCAAGAAAGGCTACACTTCTAAATGTCACCTATTCCCCTTTTGATTTGCAGGAAGTATTGAACAACTAACTGTATTTATTGGACTGATAGTTTTAGCAATGGTCTTTATTGTATGTGCTTTTTAGCATATTTAAAATTTATTTACTCAGTGTGCTTTTCCCCATGATAGCTTATGGAATCTTTGATGTGATCAGTAGTTGTAGAATTCTGTGCTCTATAGCTTACAATTTGAAAATCATTACTCTAAAGCACTGTATATATATATATAAAATATGTATATAAATAGATGCTGTCCACATAGCTTAAATGATGCTTAACAATATCAACTTGTTCTGCTGATAATTTAGGAATGCTAACACTACATATGATTTCTTCCATGGAACGGTTTCTATTATGATTTAAAACAGTAAGTATTATCTGTCAGTTATTTGTTTCTTAGCCAGTGTATAATGACACATCTTAGCAAAATACCTAGTATTCCTGAAATGTTTGAGCTGAGCTTGACACATATATATATAGATATAGATAAAGTATAATTTGTAATATGTTGCTAGATTGACAGAAGTATCTTTATTGTTTCTATCAGTTTCACTGAAGTTTTAGTTCTCTAATTGTAGTCTTGCAATTTTCAATAATCACTGTTGAAAGGTTTAATCTGTAGGTGTTGAAACACTTGAGCCATGCTGCTTCTCCCTTTGAGATCCCATTTTTTATATTGTTGTTAGCCCGACTAGCAACAGTTGTGACTTTATACTGTATTAGGTATGGACCAGGGATTGCAGTACAATATGCAATTGAACTTTTTGTAAAATGCTATCAAAGAAATAATTTGATACGCTTTCAAATTTATATGTAGCTAAATTTTTTTCTAAAGTATCAACATGGTTTCTGTCCATTTACACAGAGTTTATAGCAATAGTTGTCGGGCATTCACTGAGGATGGGAGAATGACGTTGTATTTCTCAGCAGCCAGAAGAAATGTAAAGCTCTCTGATCTTTTTAAACAATATAATCAGAGAAAAGTTTGGGAGGTATCTTTTTCAGCATTTTTGAAGTCTGTTTTTATCTGATGATTACACAGGAGTTAGTGTGAAGTGTAGACAAAGCTACGATATATCAGGATGGTATACCAGACACCCAAGAGAGAACTCCTCCTGAGGGATTTCCTCTTTAATTCAGCATTGATCTCATTGTGTTCCTATGGAAATTAAACTAAAATATAAAATAATAAATAGATCTTCCACAGCCTTTAAAGAAAACACAGAGATCATACATATTAGAAGATTCAGGTACCTCTTTTTCTTAACTTTTTGTTTTAACTGTTGTCAACATAGAGTGGAGTAATGCAACTTCAAAGTCAAATTGAATGCATTTCATTCTTTGTTGAATGAATAAAAACTGTGTATTATGCTTCAGGTAAAATAGAAATAAGGAATTCTCAGTATGTCACCGGTAGTTAAAGAACTGTAATTTGTGGGGAATTGTTTTCTTGGGTTTTTTTGCAAGCTGTGCTCTAGAATTCAGTTTCATATCAAATTGTATTGCAACACAGAACTTTACTGTTTTATTTCAAGCAACAATTTATGTGTTTGCTTTTCTGAATTAGAGCTTTTTAACTGCAGCATATGCATTGAAGATAACAAAACACTTTTGAAAACACAGTTCTCTTGTCTAAATCCAGTAATCCAGTATGCAGTTTCTCTTTTCTGAGAAATTGACTTTTCTCTCTCTTGCTCTCTTTCATGGAGAATATCTCTTTTCTTGTCTTGATTTCACAGAAAACCAAAAGATGAATTTATTAATAGATTTTATTAAAAGGGGGAAAAAAACTCTCAGAAATATAATGCCATTGATTGATTATGTCCCCTTATTGGAAGAAGTCTAGAGATTGCTGAGGCCTGCATTACTTGGTTTAGTTGGCAGGGTTGTCTGAAATAAGTCTTCACAATGCATCTAGAATGTCCTGTTCATGTATTGTGCCAGCATTCATTATTGTTTCTTAACAGGTTGTAAATCAGTACTTCATATTTTCTTCTACCTTTAATTTTTTTTTTAAGCCCAAGGATGTCATTGCTGTAATTTGGTGAAATGCATTTTATCATTTACAAAATACAGTCTTTGTATAGTTATGTTTTGTGACACTATAGGTTCATGAGACTATAAAAGATAATATAGAATTTTATAGATAATAACAATAATAAGAAAATATTCTAGTTTACCAGAATTTTTTTGGTTAGATGAAGACAGTAACGGTTGAAACATACTGTTTGATTTTTTTAATATAAAAATGGTAATAAAACCAATTAAACTGTACAACTTAAAAATCAAGTCAGTTCAGAAACTCTATAGCCAAATATGAGGATGAATACTGAAGATGAGGATTGCTACTATAGCAAAATTAAAAGCATCAAGCCTTATATTTTATTTTTTTTTTTTTGGCTTGATAAACAAAACAATTCAGATATTTTCCACAATTAATGGTGAACTGAAGGTTGTAATGGAACCATGAAAATGACTAGAGTATGTTGAAAATGCATATACATATACGCATAGGACAAGTTTAGCACTGTGGAAAAAAAAACAAAGGAATTTTGGGCATCTGAGAAAAAAGGAGGAGAAAAAGAAAAGTACTTTGCTGTTGGTACAGTATCTCCAAATGGTCAATAGCAAAGAAGAATGAGTGAGGTAACTCTTATTTTGGAAGTAGTGTCACTGAGGTAACAGAGATGGCTGCAATGCCAGTGATGCTACTGTCAAAATACTGCTGCTGTTTGTCAGGCTGTTTTGAAAAAAAAAATTGGTCAGTTTCCTACACATAAATCTTGTTGTGCCTTTGAGATACATTCTGTGATACTGAGCTCGTGGGAGACATTTGTTGATTTGGGAGCACAACATGCTGGTATAGGTTAATAGAGCGCTGTGCATCCTCACTTTAGGTAATTTATATACATCTGAGATATGAAGGTTTCATGCTTTGCTATTCATATTTAGAGAAACTAGATTTTTCTTTGTATCAGGATGTGATAAGCGACTTGTAATAAAAATTCTGTATACTAAATTATTTTTTTATTGACAGTCCTCAGTTCTTACTTTCATACTATGGTTTTGAAGATCAGGAACACGCATGTGCTTTCACAGTCCTGCAAAAGCTAAAAGTATTAGTATCAGTTTATGTGTTTAGCATAAATATGATTCTGCTCACACAAGAGGCACAAAACCTAAATGGCAAAGCAGGGAGTGTAGATTGTTTCTGTAGTTGAGGGAAAAATGCCGAGAATCAATATATTTTAACACCCCAGTCATGTTCTGAAGGTGTTTGTTTTTTCCTTCTCTTGATGAAAAAGTTGTCTAGGATGACTTTTACATTAAGTGCCTGCAACCATTAAGGAAAAACATGGACTATATTGCCCTGGAAAGAAAATGGTGCTATTTCCACATAAGAATAGAAAGTATCAGCCTAAGTCTCACTACCTATTTTTTTAGTCTATATTCCCTGCTTCTATTACTTGTCCCATTTTTATGTCATAATGTCTTTAAAGTATCAAGTGACTCAAGACATTGATGTCTGGCCACACTTTTCCCACACTGCAAGTTTCTGCTGTATGTTGGTGAAATAAACACAGATAAAGTATACCTCTATTTTGTGGACAATAAATTTTTACATCTGCAGGATACCAATCTGTGGAAAAATGGAAAATTTTCAGTTTTACTGAAACTATATTTATTGCAATCAATCATCAAAGTTATTATTCTCTTACTTCTAATTTTTCTAATTAGAAATGCAATTTTCAAATTAGATTTTTTCTAATATAATACATTTAAAATGTAATTTTTGTTTACTGGAAGGTTTTTTATTACTTAAAGACACTTGCATGTAATGCATTAATGGAGATGTTCATCCTCATTTTGAAAACATATACAGTCCAAGACTATGCAAAACTATTTATTTGCACTAATTTAGATTCACAGCAGCTGTGAATTTTATTTACCAGATTCTTGCATGCATAAATAGTTAAGGAAATGCTATATTTTGTGGCCGCAGTTTTATTTTCATGATGGTCTTTGATACCTTCCTGGTTTGGTTGTTGAGTTGATGGAAACCTCTAAGCTTTAAGGCTTTAAGTGTCAAGGTTTTAAAAGTTCAGGAGGTTTCTTTTTCACTGAAATGCACACTCATAACACTAAAGTAATACACATTTATTAAATCTCTCAAAAAAAGAAACTCAAAGTGTAAATTTTATGCTGTGTGTAAAGGTGGGTTTTCATAACTAACTGAAAATACAATGTGAATATGTTTATGGAAAGTTATGATCTAGGGTTTTTTTCAATGGGATTAGAAATAATGAGTCTGGATTCAATCCCAAGTAGCACTTTGAAGTCTTGAAGTCCATTGCAATCAAAATTGTATGTCAACTTTGCAACAGATGGCTATTAAGATAAATAATAGATTAAGAAAGCATAGTCAGAGGAAGTCTCTTTACACGTGCATCTCATAACATTACCTGCACACTCAGCATCAAAGTTTTTGGAATATATTATGGAATGTTTTGAGTTGAAAGGCACCCTACAGATAGATCATCTAGGTACTACCCGTTGCCATTGACAGGGACACCTTCCACTAAACCAGGCTTCTCAAAGCTCCATCCAGACTGGCCTTGAATACTTACATGGATTAATCTTACATCTACAATTTTGCTAGGAAACATATTCCAGTACATTACCCACCCTCACAGTAAATAATTTCTTATTATAATATCTATTTTAAACCTATTCTCTTTCAGTTTAAAGACAATCCTCCTACTGCTGTCACTGCATGGCCTTGTAAACTCCAGCTTTCTTGCAGCCCTTCTTTAGGAACTGGAAGGTGTTATAATGTCTCCCCAGAGACTTCTCCAGTCAGGACAACTTCAGATCTCTCACCCTGTCTTTATAGGAGAGATGCTCCAGCTGGCTGGTCATCTCCATGGCCTCCTCTTGATTCACTCCAACAGGTCCACTTCCTTTTTATATTAGGGCCCCCAGTGCTGGATGCAGCACTCCAGGTGGGGTCTCATGAATAGGGTAAAAAAAAAGAAAAAAGGAAAATATGTACAATACAATGCAAGTAGAGTGTAGCAGACTTGAGAGTCTGATCTTCAGAGGTGATGGAGAATGAGAGGGGGATCCAGAAGAGGCTGCACAAATCATTGCAACATGCTAGCCATGGAGTTGTAGTCCAGCTGTCTGAGAGACAGGACAGATTCTGATGGTTATAAACATATTTCTGCATCAGTGTCACTGAGTTCTTTTGTTGGAGAGGTCCTCATTTCTAATTTCTACCACAGGAAAGTCTTCCTGCGGTAAATTACTGTTTTGTCAGTATAAGGGTACGTGGTTTAAAGAAAAACTACAGAAAACCCTGTATGGAATTATCTGAAAATCCTGGTTCAATTTTTGCTTTGTCACAGTTTATTTAAGGAAGGAGTCATGTGTGTGTGAAAACAGAATAGCATCTTGAGTGAAAGAAATTTATGCATAATTGACAGCATATGCCATCAGTTACTGTAGCTGAATAACTTCTGTAACTTGGACATTTTCAAATGAGAGTTCTGTGGAACTGATTTTTATTTTGGAGCCTTTCATGTTATTAAATGGTGTGACAGAAGAAGCAATGAATCAATTTTTTCTAGTTAAATATACTTTCATTTACATTTCAGTCTTTATAAAAAGTGTTTATAATGAACTAATTCTGGAAAATGTTATCATGATATTTTATTCATAATAAGAACATAAACAGAGCAGTGAATATTATGGAAATATTTCAAGTTCTGTTCTCAAGATCTGTGCATTTAGAATAACTCTGTAAAGCTTGCACATTGGGAGTTGGTAAAAATTTTCATGTATTTCTTTGCCTTTTTCTTTTTCCAAAACATACCAATCATTCTCAGTTTAGTGTTGAGATTAAAGGGAAGTGATGAATGATGCAATATGTGTTAAAAATGTACTTATTTTGGCTAAAACAGCACTGTATGACATTTACAAATCTTCAGTTTGAAGGCTTGGATTCTTGCAATGCTTTGCTTCATGAATAAGTGGGACTCCGGTATGCATCAAACATTAAACAGGATGCTGAAAATTTCTGGTATTTTTCTGTCACAGAAAAATCTTCCCTGTCCTTTATTTTAAAAAGTTAATGCTACTTAGATTTTACTCCTTACAGGAATGAAAACTAACCCAGAATGCTTTTCAGTTATTACATCAGTTGTTATTTGTATAGAACATAATATTGGAATGGAAGGTTAAAGTACATATTTTTTTGGATTGCTCCAACTGAAAATTCAAACTATTACATATATGAAGACAGCACTAGTTTTATTCACAGTCTTGTGATCATCACTCATACAAACAGTGATTACTTCAACTGAATTCCTGATATCCTAGTCTAGCATGCCCCTATTTCAATAATTAGTGACCTGAAGCAGAAATAAGAAGGCAGAGAGTGACTTGTTTGCCCACTGATGCTCCATGTAGCTGAAGTGATAAAATGTAATTTGCACTTCCATTGTGCATTCTGGATGCATGGTTTTTCTCCATTTATATGGAGAAAAAGATCTTTTAAATACTGTCAGTTATTTGTCATTGATGTTCAAACACAATTTGACCTGGTGTTGATCATGTTACTGCTATAATGGCATACACCTGATGAAAACTTCCTGGCTGGCTTGTTTTTCTTCAGAGGTGTGCTTGTTGAATATTAACTTGCATGCATACCTTAGCACATCTGGGCTTTTTGGTCTTCTGTGAACCATTCCAGTAACTTGTTAATTCCATTAAATATATGGCAAGATAAAGATGGTTATTTGCAAACAAAATGAGGGTGTTTTATCATACTGCAGGTATTTGGCAGTTGCCTTATACCAGTCTAATATTTGCCTTATTATAGTTTCAGACTCTATAACTTCAACACAAATGCCAAAACAGTAATAAAAAGAGAAAAAGCATATTTCAGAAACTTTTAACTTCAAAAGCTTAGCTATAATTTAGATTACTTACAGGAAAAATGCTTTAATTTCTAAAATAACAGTGATGTTGGTTTGTAACTTTACAATAAAGAAAAGTCTGTTATCAGTTTTGTTTTCTTTTCTGAAGTAAAGAAGATTCTTACACAAGCAGTACATTTTTATTTTTTTTTAATGGTTGGCAAGTGCAGCTTCACATGTTATAAAAATACAAGTGTAACACACAAAAATAGAGTATTGCTCTTTATATCTGAAAGTTCCAGATGAATCTTTAGTACATTAGGAGAGGAACTGGCAGAGGTGTAGAATTTTTATTTATTATTATTATTCTAGCTCTCAGTTTCTCCAAAACTGCAAATAAAGAATTAAGGTTTTATTTGTTTACATGTGTTTGGAGAAATGGAATTTGTCAAAATTTGTGCATACTAGCTGTGGAGATTTTTCACTGTAGGTTTTATCCTTCGGAATAATCTTTTGCTCTTGTTTTCCACATTGGTTGCTTTGAATCTTTGGTGAATCTTTGAACAGCTTCAAACCCATTCAGCAAGGTTTTAGTCCGGTATTGGTCACAAGTCCAAAACACAGCACGAATGTGGGCTACTCTGAAGACAATTACCCCCTGCCCAGGCACACCCAGCACACTTTTACTGATATAAAAAGATGCTGAGTTTCTGTGTGTTGTGGAAATCTGTGAGTAGTGAAAAGAGCCTAACATATTTACTGACCCTTATTAAATGTAAGCCAAATTTTACATTTTTTTTTTGGCCAGTCAGTCAGCCATGTACATCTACAAAACTGGGCCCAGGAACTGTGCATACTATAGACTGTAGGGGATGCAGAGTGCTTGAGGAAGGAACCCCTAAGACGCAGTGTCTTAGAGCTAAAACTAAGAACACAGAAATATCAGTCAAACACAAATACCTCATTCCACCTGGCAACTTTTGGCACAAAATTTCTTTCATGGACCAACGGGATATAAGGTTTCATAGTTCCAAGATTTTAGGAAACATGTTTTATATCTTGAGTTGAAATGTAGTCTTTCCTTTTCCACATAATTTTTGTTGTAACTGCTAAATTAATTTAACACAATGGGATTGTTAAATACACCGATCATTTGCATTTATCAGGGCAGGCAAACAAAATAGGCCAAAATTATTTAACAGTTTATTACCTCTATGGCAGTAGTTTTGCTTACCCAACTTTGAGTCAAATATTCCTGCACCCTCCCATGCTCCCTTTCAGTGAGCCATTCTGTGTGCCAATCCAATGGGATGCTAAGCTAGCAGAAGTCTGATTTGGGTCCAACACAATGAAGAACTGCATGGTCAGGAGCTGGCAAAGGTTGACTGACCCTCTTAATATCAGCAGGCTGTTAGATTGGTCTGTGGGTAGTAGAGTTTAGTTAAGCCTTCTGTCTCTAGTGTACAAATGAACTAGAAATGCCAAGAAAACCAATTGCAAGATTTCTAAGGAGTAGAGTTGACAGTAGTAGCTGTAGGAGGCTGGATAAAAGGGTGAAATGACAGCCACTCTTAGGTGTCTGGAACAGCCAGGCTGCACAGTTGCTCTGTACAGTCGGGAAAGAGAGTGAGCAATACCTCCAAAGGGTGATTTGAAGTATGTACATTAAAATCCTCTCTAGTATGCACATCATGATAAACATCACTCTCTAAAGAACACTAGCCCTCTTTTGCTGAACCAGGGGGCTTAAGGAGACTAACCTCCTAACTTAAGTGTTTTAAGAGTTGGCCTATGTTAAACACTTTCCAATTTTGCTGAAAAATTTCAAACTAAATAAATTTATATCTCATGGGTAACGAATAGAAAATGTGAATCTGATTAATATATTCAGCAGAATAAAGAATAATTGAAAACTTATATCTGAAAGCAGAGACAATAAGTAAGAAATAGACTTAAAACACAAACTCTCCTTGCACCAAGTAAAAGTACTAAGATAAATATTTTGAAAGCAAGGCAGCAACAGGCCTTTCCTTACCTGAAGATATTGTTTGAGTCCTTTGACATCATTAACATTTTTCCTCCTTTCTACTGGAGATTTAACCTGATAATAAACTTACATGGCTGTAAAAGGAAAGGTAGGAAATATTTGTCACTCTGCAGTTTTAATTCTGATCTTTTTGATGTATTGACTGAAAGGAGCCTTTACTGAGCACTACTAAAAAATGGTCTTTGATTCATGTGGTGTGTAAAATGGTTTAATTACCACTTAGTGACAAAGCAGTGATGCTGAAATTGCCAACAACTTTACTGATTCTAAATAATAACCCACCCTATAATTTGCCCAGTAAAATATGGCAGAATAATGTTAATAATTTCATTAAAACTTTCTGCATATTTTTATGCTTCCTGTGTTGTGTGCTTCAAAGACTTGTAAATCAGATTTGTTGAAAAACTGTAGCAGTAATCAATAACTGTAAAATGGAGGCGTTTCATGAAGCAGACCAAAAACTGCTTTGCATGAAATGTGTCTGCAGTAAATTTTATTTCCCCTTGCTTCATAGATACTATCTTCCATTGAAGATTACAATAAATCAGTTTATGTTAGCAGTCATATAATAGCCTTGTTAAAATTACTAATTATTAGTGATATAAGTGGGGTTTTATTTCAAATGAAGTTAAATTTAGTAAATTTTAGTAAAGTAAATATAATCTAATCAAAACCAAGAACTTTTGATTTTTAACCCTATTGCTTTGGAAAACACAGCTTAAATTCCCCTCTTTTGGTTTTGTATATAAAACAAGGAAAAAGTATGCATTTTCTTCATAGTCACAGCTGTTTCAAATGTAATTAATGAGTATTTGATACACAGACAAACTCCAGCAGAAAAAAAAACCTTCAAATTAAATCAGCTGCAAAGATATTTTGTATTGTTCCTGGGTCTGTGTCCCTGCACAGAGCATATTATGAAATTAAAATTTAGTCCAGGCGTTTGTCTTTATTATTTTTTTATTTCTTTTATCAAAGCTTATTTTCTCTTTCCGTGTAAAAAAGTCATAATGCAGAATTTAGAGTAGAGTAGATTGAAGTCTGCTTTTAAATGCTCAGAAAAATCAGCCACAGAAAAACTTTCAGGTCTTAGGGAAAGCCATCTGTTCTCTGGTGGGCATCAGTCTCAAGGCAGGATGAGGCAGGTTGGTTCCTAAATTAATAAGAGTACTTAGCAGTTTCTCTTGGTTCTATGCACAGTCAGCAGAGAAGAAAAGATGCCTAACTCCAGGTGAATTAGATTAATATGGAGAGATCCATCATAGTGTTTACAGGAATTAAGTTAAATAGTTGAACTGTCATCTTAAGCACTGTTTCTCATAGGCCTTTTAGGTGAAAACAATGGCAATTTCTGATCTTTCTTGACATATGAAACAATGCAGGATTGAGCTTATTTCAAAAGTTTTGCAGATTCTTTTACAACAGCAGAAGAACAGTTCTAGTGACATCTTCAACTGTAGAAATACTTTTTAATTTAAAAATGGTTTCTGCAAAACCATAACTGCTGATCTTTGCAACTTTTTTTTTTTTTTTTTTAACTTCATTTATTGAAATCCACCAATTTATCATTGTTTAACAACATCATTGGAGCATGCTGGGGAATCATTTGAGAGAGAAATACTCTGGATGTATATACAGCTCTAGAAGTGCCAAAAAATGTCAAAAAGCACGGTCTTTTATTCACAGGGATTTTAGTTCTACCTGGTACCTGGGTATTTTCTTATTCTTCTGGAGTTAACCAAGTGATAATAATTTAACAACACTTTTAATTCCATTATCTGCTTATCTTCTCTCTGTCCTAGAATGCATATGAGTTTCCAGAATGTATGAATTTGAAATACATCAGATAATTGAAAATTAATGAATATGGCTTTTCTGGAACATTCTTACTCAAAATCACAGAAGATAGCAAATAGGTTATTGAATTCTATAAAATAGGACTTCAAGGGAACTGAAGAAATTACTTAGGCCTTTCCAGGATCCAAGAGAGAGCGCTAAGTGTGTGTTCTAGGAAGTGCTTACATAATATTAAATTCACGATCTACTCTTTGCTTTTGAGCATCTCCTGTATGGAAGGGCTTTCTATTATCCTACCATAAATTAAAACTAATTCTTTCTGTTCTGACTGCACTAGCAATAGAGAATGAACTGTTATGATTCCGATTTCTTATGTTTCTGGAAATTGTTACTTCCATCAGAACTGCCATCTTTCAGATATGTAACCACAGTTAATTAATTTTATCTTTGTATTTTATAGATACAATAGATTTTTGCTGATTTGTCAATGAAAATACCATGTGAAGCAATGTCAGTCTTTTAGAGCAAAGATATATGAAATGTTGTGTTTGTTTCTTCCTTTTGCTCTTCTGAAGTGAGGGAAACTCTACTGCAGTGTACATGCAAAACTACTAGTCAATGCTTAGAAGACCCCACTGAACTCTGGACTTCAGTCTTAGATGTTATATGAGTATAAATTTCAGAAAAAAAAAAAACCCCAACCTTGGTTCAAAGACTTCAAACAGATGACAAAGACAGAAAGAGTAAGCCAGGCACAAAACAGGGAAATTTTGTGCTCTGTGTTGTGTGTTGGGTCAGCAGCAGGGTTAGGAAACTGCAAGTGAGCTGGTCTGTTAAGCTGTTACGCTCTCATGGAAGGCAAAAACAGTGTTTTCATTCTGCATCCCTTTTCAAACAGATGTAATTGTCTGCTCTGAAGAATAAATAGCAGCAAAGATACATAGAGCTGAGTTAATGTTACTGAGATAACCTTAACATCTGCCTTCACTTTTGGCTTTCTCATATATTTGAAGTATACTGAAAAATTCAATATACTTTAGCTCTCTGTCTTGCTTTTTTAATTTCTTTTCTGGAGGTGCCAATCAGAAGATGATGAAAGGTGAATAGAATGGAAACAAAGGTTTTAGACCATCTTTAATATGAATCAAGATGTTCTACCAATCACTATCTGAAACAATTTTTAAGACATGAGAGCATTCTTCCTAGGAAGTATAGAAGATCATATGTTGTGTGGGAAAAACATTGTCAGATTGCTGCACAGAGCAATGCAAGGATGAGCACTGAGAGGTGATGAGGCAGATCTCAAGCTGAGTTTTGAAATGGGACAGAGAACAGAACAGAACTGCAGTCAGGAAATGTAGAAAGCAGAAACTGGAGGCAGCCCGTTCTTAGGAGTTGTGCTGTGCCCTGTCAAGAGTGAACTCTTTGAATCCTACAAAGAGGTATTCCTATACCTCCTGACAATTGTGACATTGATCTCTCTCTTGATTCCTGCAAGGTGCTAACAAAGCATCCTCACTAAGGTTTCATCTTTTATCATCTGCCCTGCTATTTTCTTTATTCTCTACTGGATTCTCAGGGAGATGCTGACAGGATTTCACAGAAGCATAGTGAGAGAAAGTACTTCTCTGACCAGGGTGGAAAAGTAGAGGATGATTTTGAGCTGGTATTGGAAAGGAGAGAGCTGTCATGTTAGCATAGAATTACTGCAAGATAGCTGAATTTAAGTCTTTTAATTTTACAGAAGACTTTCTAAAACAAAAAATCTCACAACACAAATGGATGTCTATAATGAAAACAGAATATTTATGCTGTTCTTTCTACAGAGCATTTTTCTCTCTTCAGTTCACAGAGAAAGATGGCAAACCATTTCATGGCAGATCATTTACTGCAGAAAATGCATGATATTATGTTAGAAAAAAAAAATTCCCTCACTGAATATATACTACGTCAGGGTAAATTCAAGAGGTTATTCAGTCTTCAGATGAGACTAGAGTGGCAAAGAAGTAAATGTTTGTCAGAAGACTGTTTCAGTTTTCTGAAGAGTAATTAATCTATTTTCCCCTAGAGATAACAATTATAGCAGTTTGCACAGTGGGCACCCTACCTACTTCATTTGTATGTGCTTACCTTGCTTTTCCATTGTCTTAAAATAAGTACAATATCAATACAAGCTTTAAGAGAATTGCTATATTTGCCTTTATGCATAACTCTATATTTGATAAGGGTGAGTGATTTTTGCATTGGTGTGAGTTTGCACAACACTCAAAAGTTTCTACAGAGAGAGTAGGTGCCATAAAAGTGCTAGCTATTGAAAAAAAGTAAAAATGTTGTGTCTTCACTTTGGTTCCTGTTTTAATTTTAAATTGAAGAAACAAGCAAGCAAGATCATGGGAGATTCAAAAGGCTCCTGAAATGGTAGTCTTTTATACAAAACATTTTCATCCTCATTAATCATTATCAAGTCGATAAAAACACTGAAATCTGGTTTATTGCTGAGTGTTAGCAGTAAGATGTGGAGCAAACCAGGTATGTGCATCTCCCCTTTGGCATGATAAAAACTATGAAATTGAGCTTTTTTACCAGATCTGGGCCATGTCCTAGCAGAACAGTCCATAGTGGAAATGCTGCTAGACCATTATTCTGCAACTACTTTTCAAAAAATCTATCCAAATTAATGAAGTTTGTTATGTTTTTTCCTTTAATTTTTATGTGAGCTAATATTTTAAAGTTTTAGTTCTGTGAACATGTGCAAGTAAGAGAAAAAATGCTAGAGAAAATTCTGCTTTTTGCAGATTACAAAAATGACAGAATTTTCAACATTGTAATTTCTTGACACTGTACTTGGATTTAGAGAAGTTTTTTGTAGCTCCTATTTCATATAAAAGAAAATCCTTTCTATCTAGAGAATAGTAACCACTGATTTTCATATGAAAGTAGTTATTTTAGATATTTTCAGAACTCCTATTATGTGCCACCACAAAATATGTATCTGTTAATTCTCTTTTTCCCTCATGAAGAGGAGACATCTCACAGCAAGTCTTTAAATATGTAGTAATGTGTCTTTCATTTTGCTAGAAACACTTCGGAAGTTTGAAGCATCTAAAATGTTTGTAAAGTTGCTTGCTCATGATTATGTCTTAAATCTTTCATAATTTGCCTCTACCACATATGTGACAGAAGCATTCAAGCTAAAAAGAAGCCCATAGATATTAGGAGTGCAGGTGAAGGAAATGTATCTGGTGGTGTAATGTGGTCATTTCAGATTATTAATTATGTGTGCCAAGAAAGAAATTTTCTATAAAGAATGCTGTGAAATAAATTCAAAAATTATAGAACTGTTTATCCAAAGCACGTTTCTTTGTCTCCATGTTTAGACACAGAGGTCCTTATAGATTTTTCTTTTGAAAAACAGTTTTAAAGAGGAAGCTGTCTTTTCCAATAGTATCAATTTTCCTAGATGTAGAAGTGCAGGTACCACATTAAAATACAGACGTATTAGTTTAATAGCATCAGCTTCTGTAAAATCTTGCAAAGGCAGAAAAGTTAAGGTCAGTAAACTACGGACATCCAGCAGATTTTTACATATTTTCACATGCAGTGATTTATGTGCTGTTTGTCACAATCCTTTCTCTTGATAAACGTGTTACATAAATTACCCATTTCTTCTCCAGACCAAAAACTGGTTGCTATGTCCAAATAATGCTACTGTTCCTCAGAAGGGTAGGTAGAAGGGCTTCCAAGGGAAAAAAGGTTATTCTTTGCAAGTGGCCCTGGATTTAAAAATTCCAGAGAATTCATAAGAAAGGAAATAAAAGAAATTAATGTAAGCACATTGAATTGCCAATAAAACCATCAAATCAGACTTTTTAGTCTGTTTGTCTTTCCTTTTCTTTTTAGTATCACTCCTTTATAGCCAAAACAGCTGAAATGGAAACATTATAATAAATGGAATATGTTAGAATGTAGATTAGGTTTTCTTACTTTTCTGTGTACTAAATTGTTCAGTAATATTCAGATTCTGCTATTAAGAATAGGACTCTACAACGTGCTTTGTTTTTTGCATTTCAGTTTATCATATTCCATACCTCAGACAACCTAAAGAATGTTTTCATTTCAGAATGAATTCCTTTTCTTGTTGTGATTTGTGTGAACTGAAGACAAAGACAGGAAAGATGAAGATAAAAGAAATGCAACCATAATGTAAATAACAGATTCTACTGATGAAACTGATTCTTTTATGTTTTGTCTTTCAAGTTCATTACATAAAACTCCGTATTTTTCCCTTCCCTTGGAGAACTTTTTTGTATGTTGTAGCATATTTCTAAATCCTCAATGGATGTTTAAAATTAGTCAAGTATGGACTGCAATAACTTAAGGACTGTCTAACCCTCAACATCTGTTTTGGCACTCTTTCTGTAATTTATCCCTGAATAGCATGCATTTAGAGAATTAAACTAAGAAATGTGACAATTCTTAGTAATAAGGTTCAGAAGATGAAATAATTGGCTTTGCAACCAATTATCTCTAGTTGCTCTTTTAGAATCAGAATGACATTGGCAGCTGAGTCAGAGTAACCCTTGAACACTACATGAGCATGATACCTGCCTGAAGTATGATAAGCATGAAGATCATATAAAGCTAGCAGTCACTTGAATTCCAGTCCTTCCATCCCTGCTTGCAGACAGCAGTTTCAATCACTGCATTTGGAGTCAGGAAAAAAAAAAGCTAAATCCGGTTTCTATCCATTTTTTAGTTCTAACCAGGGTCTCTCTGCCTGGATTAGGTTTTGTTTGACATCTTCCAGACTCTGTAATACAAGACATGTTAATGAGCATGGTATCTTGGATCAAGCATAATGGAAAGCTCTTAAAAGTACCAACTTTCGCTTCATACACATGAAAGAATGAAAAATATACAAGTGATTGAACAGCCTAATTCTGGATCATGTTCAGCACAGGCACAGAAGCTCTAAAGTTTGGAAAAGCAACTCCCCAGTCATCTTTGCTTTCTTCAGTAGAAGCCTATCTATTCCATAGATATCTTTTTCATAATAATTTATTAAAAAAATATTAGTTATATTTTTTTTCCACTTTGATTACAGGTTTGTACTAGAATTAAATGCATTAGGTGTTATGTGGACATATAATTGTTTCTCAGCTATAGAAAAGATTAGTGAAATAAAAAAAATCTTAGAAAGAAAATCCATACTCTGCATTAATAGGTACTCTGTTTATGTGAGAAGTTCAAAAGTCATCTGTGCCTAAATATGTATGTATGATACAGTTTTAAAGCACTATTTCCATCTTAAAATAATATTTTAAACATTTACAGTATAGCATTGTCTGCTCATGCACTTCAGAGTGCCATTTCTTTATATTAAATAATACTTGAGATCTGTTTTAGTTAGGCTCTGGCTATCTATGGCTGTTCAGAATTATTGCAAAAATAGGAAACACACCTGGCTTTTTCTTTGTATGAAGTTCTTAGATTTTAAGAACTAGAAATTCTAAGAATTTGATTTCAAGAAATGCATTAAGTTGATGGATGCAAATACATTTGAATATTTTTAAATTATAAATAAGTGGTCTGCTGTCAAACAACACTTGAGTAAAATATGCAGAAAGCTACAGAGCTCAGGTGTTAAACTTATCTTTTCATAAATTTATACACTGACAGACTGCTATTGGGGAAAAAACAAAACAAAACAAACACTGTTTAACTCAGATTTCCTTTCTTTATATCCTCATTATTTTTGTGTCTATTTCCCATTTTACAATAGTCAAAAGTGTCTTGGGAACAGTAAATTGTCCTGTAAAAGAAAGAACATGGTAGGAAAGAGCTCCCAGGTATGGCTTTCCGCTGTCTGTACAGGCATGTGCATAACACTACTGCATCCTGTAGCAGTTGATTTCTGCTAGAAAACTTCAACCTGCATCTTCCAGTTTGACATTTTCTCTTGAGAGCATGAAGGTTTTTTTAATTCACTTTAGATTTTTTACAGTTCTTTTTTTAAGTATCTGGAGGGGGCAAATACATGGGAAGGAGAGGCTTGTATCATCAAGTTGTTCCTGTTAAAGTCTTTCTTTTATCCTAATTCCGAACAAAAATATATGCTGTCATGTATTGCATTTGATTGCAGAATGACTATTGTTACAGAAAATACAGAGTAATACTTAAAAAGGAATTGACACCAGCTCTGTTCAAATTACACCAGGGATTCCATAACAGCTTGCACTGTTAAAATGATTTTCATTAAATTTGCACTATATTTAGAAATTTCTAGATCTTAACTCTTAAGAAATTTAGAGGGGTTGAAGATTTTACCAGTATATTAACTGATCTACAGTGATACTCTGAAATGCTCAGGTTACATTAACTACTATATTGGTGGAAGTCTTCATTACCTTGAAAGTGAAAAATCAGACCATTTACTTGATAAAAGGATTTTTTTAAAACTTACATTCCAGAAATTTACATCTTTAAATACTGGTGATCATCTAGATTGTTGTGCTATGTTATTCCAAATGTATCTGGAAATGGAGTCTGTTCTATAATTTCTGAAGATGACAACAAATCATGATGTTTCTTTGTCTTTCCTATAGTCTGCTGTAATTTTTAATGGCTCAATTATTGCTTTACTTCTTGGTCTGCTGAAAACCAGCAAATGCCTCTGGTTTTTCATACACTTCACATCATACTGCCTGAAACAGAATTATTTAAATTCGGCTTTCTCAGTTTTTTCTTATACATATATATATAGATATAGTTCTGTAATAGATTTATAATATATCTACATAATTTTGTTTTTACAATATGCATTTCTTAAATTTAAAAACATTGTACTTTCCCTCTTGATTAATAATGCACAAGTGTAAAGACTAGTTGATTTCCTATGCCACCTGATGTCATCCACATTTAAGTAGCTCCTGGTTTTGCCTGAGGGAGATTGAATTTGGCTTAAAGAGTTTCAGTTTTAAAATTGTAATTAAAATTAACCCTCAAGAACTCCCTTTTGAAGAATTCCACCTTTTGTAGACTTTTTTTTTAAAATCTTTTCCTTAAATTGCGTAGGTGGGCCGCCTCAGCTGAAATCCATCTAGTTCTGGAGAAAATAGTAAAAGGACAAAAATACTGTGAAATCATAACAAAATGAAATACTGTTTCTATTACCAAATGAATCTTCATAAATTGTATTCTGTCATGATCTTTGCTTTACTAACTTTTCATTATCTGTTCATCTCTTAGTTCTCAGAAAGAATCCTACTTTCAGTAAATAGATTGTAAATCAAAAATCAGCCTCTAGAAATTAGGTATCAATTACATGAAATGGCTATTTAATTTGCCTTGAAACTTTGAAAAATTAGAAAAAAATAATGGAGACATTTTTATTTTTTCAATTTAATGATTAGCTTTTCTGTGCCTGAAATATCAGTGGAAAGATTAAGAATTCATAGATTGCCTAGTCAGGAAAGAAGTTCTGGTTCATGGCTGTTCACAGTGTTTGTTTTCAGTGAGTGAATGTGTCACAGGAGCTTTATTTTCTCTGTCTTTTGCTGTAGAACTGTCAACTTAATTCTATCATCCAAAGTGCTCTGCAGACATATATAAAATATCTTTCAGAGAAGCCATGTGACAGTTTTCTTGGAGGATTTTATTCCCTCCAGGGAAAATCTTTCAACACCAAATTGTTTGTAGTGCCATATGAAAATCCTCTGAAATCCATTGGATTTTCAATGAAAATAGAAACTGAAAAAAGAGCATGTTTGGCTTGAGTTATTAATTCAAAAGGCAGTCATATAACAGTCCTGATGAAAAGAGTTACCTCTGTGACGTGCCAGCTGAGTTCAGTCTCAACTTCCCCCATAGCTTGTGTTCTCAGATATAGCGGCCCTCAAAGTTCAGTGGTATCTTTGATTTCTGTAAAGAGCCTGAAAAACAGCTCTTTCAGCCTTTTGCAATTACTAGCACAGAGAGCACTTTTTGACTAAAGTATAAAATATGGAAAGGAATTGTATTTTTTTTTAAATGCCCATTATGGTATGTGTTCATACTGAAAGTGGGAACAACTTTAATATAGTGGGTTTGTGACTTAATCATTGCTGTGTGCTGTATTTTCTCTATTCCTTTTCTCTGAAAAAAAACAAACTCTACATTGATAGGAGAGATCAGGAATTTTGGGATTTTAATCTGTAGCCAAAAAGTGAAGTAAAATAGATTTTTTTTTAATGAAGATGCCACATTTAAATTTTGTCAAAATAATTCATATTGTACATAATACTAGAGAAGGAGAAGAAAAAATACAAGGAGAGAAAAATATTTCTGGAACTAAAGACAAAAAACTAAGATTTGTATCACTAACGTGAGAAGTTCAAAATTCATCCGTGCCTAATTGTAGCCATGATATTAAAACAGGTCCTCTCTGAAAAATAAATACCATTGCATATTATTACACTGAGTACCCATCTGCATAAATAATTCAGTCTTCTGTGGTTGGAGGCAATGTATGGTGAATTCTGTCTCTCATCTGTAGCTGAGAAAGTGCATAGAAAGTATAAATCATTGCTTCATGTTTTTGCTTTGCTCTAAAGATTCAATCAGCAAGGGTGAGACTAATCATGAATGAAATACATTTTTGGAGAGGACAGTTCAGTACAGTTTTGGATCCATCCTGAGACAGACTAGCCTGTATGGTTTTCACCATACACAGACACAAATAAAAATAAAACTTTGCCTTGGGAGAGAAACCCAAAACCTGATGAAGTTTCATTAATTGAGAACATGCAGGCAGTCAGCTGAAGAAGTATGCTGCCAAATCCCTTCTACCCTGCTAATTACAACACAGGTTTTTCTGTAGTCTATTAGAGTGTGGCCAAATTCTAGAACAAAATATGTGATTGACCATATCAGTCAGCTGTCTAAGTCTCACACAGAACTGGAATTTTAGGAGGCTGTGGTCTCATGGTGTAATTTGGATAATTTAAACATCATCTTGTCTGTCTGGGGTTTCTTTGGTTACCTAGCCTACAAAACTATATATTGATTTTCACAAACCTCTACAATTTTAGTGCCATGTGAACATTAAAGCATTTGATTTGAAACTCATACTCTTCAAGAGTAGGAAAGTAATAGAAGGTATATTTTTGCAGAGTATTTGTCTCTTAAAACGTAGTTAATACTTTTCAACAACACCTATCATATTTGTAAGAATCCCATCTGATTTCAGAATCAGGCACAGACTGAAGTATTTTACTGCCAGGCATTAACTGATGATAAATATTAGAGGTTTATTTTTCATTTGATTGTTTTTGTCTGTTTACTTGTTGTTTGTCTTCTTTTCCATTCCAGTTCTAAAAGAGAGGAAAGGAGAATTTCTGCCAGTCAAAACTGAAGCACCACAAAGCAAAAATCTTGCTATTCCTTAAATCTACAACTTTCTGAAAAACTTAGCTGTGGCTTAGTTTCGCAATTCACAACTATTGTGAATGCAGCATAGTTGGAAGCTGAGCCAGGCCATCTTACAACAGTGTGCTGCCCACACTTGCAGTTTCATGTGCCTGAAGGCAGTTTAGCAGTGCTGTAGCCATTCTATCAGTAGTTTTAGTAGTCTAGTCCTTAAAATTATTCTGTAAGTAAAACATCCAAACAGAACAATAAAATGCACTCTTATTAATCGCTTGGCATTGTTTTGCCTTCAATGAACTGAAAACAGTCAGTGGCCATACCTTCATTCTTACGTGTTCATGTCAGTAACTAGTTATTTTCCCTCGTCATTTTAAAAATTGAAAATCAACCCCAAATCTTCATTTCTCACAAGATACAGAAAGTCATAAAACGTTGAAATTTGAGGTTAACTATTTTATACAGATAAAGTAGGATTTACTTAGTAGATACTAAGTTTTGTTTATGTAGGTACTAAATTATATTTATGTTCCTTCTGGATGGTTAACATGATCTTGTGAGAATTGCAAATAAGATCTTCACTAATATATTACCCATTATGACACCCTCCTGGGTCATAGGGACTCAACTGATTTTACTGCTGTGTCTAGTCAGGTGTTCTCAGTTACATTACACAGTGCCTGAAAATAAGCCAAATTAATACTGGAATTGTAGAAGTTTACTCGATGTCTACTTAAGAGAATTATTAAAAGTAAATTTTTGCCATCTTCCAATATAGTAATAAAGAGAAACTTGTCAAAGATATTTTTTTCTGAATCCCTTCTTTCTAAAATTTTGAGTCCATTCCTCCCTACAATATCAGAAATATATTTAATGTATTTTTCTGCCAAAAGCAAGTTTGTTATTTATTGAAAAGCCAGATAGGTGTTTCTTCTGAAAACTAAGTTTGAAAAAGCAGATGATCTATTAATTTACATAAATGCATTTGTAAATGAAAATACTTATTTCATGACATCTAAATATTATGTGATAATTTTATCATTACTCCTTTAGTTTGTCCTGTTATTATCTCGACTTTTCTTTGATTGTTTTTATAGAAACTTTTGCATAGGTAAAAGTAGCTACAAATTGGTATTTCAGAATGATGAATACATTTAGACAAAAGTAAAACAAGATCAGAAGCATTTATGTAAGCAATAATATACTTTGGTAGCTAAGAATAAAAATATTTAGAAATCCAAGTTAAAAAATGAGACATCAACTGTAGTCCTTTCTTTAACTGTTGTCTGCATTGCATTTATCATTGTATCTTCACATGGCTTCAGTATGTTGAAAAAATCAGGAATGATTCATGTATGTTTATCCTTTAGGATCTCAATAAAGTATCTTAGTAGAGTGACATTCAATCTCTGAGAAATTACTATTTGATTTTATTTTGAAACTCCATAATGAACCTTATATAACATTTTTAGACTTACACTACACATGTGTTGTTGCCCATGGTTTTGAAGTGTGACTGCACTGTTTTCACTGAAATCATCTCAAGGAGAATGTTTCAAGTTAGAGAAAACAATTAAACATGTATCCATAAATATTTTTCCCCATAACTGAAGGGTTACAGATGGTTTCTTCCTCAATAGCTACTATTAATATTTTTACGGACATTGTGTCTTAAATCAATAGATAAGCTTAGAGACACAGGGGAGAGCCAAAGGCAAAAAGGACTTGTAGAAGAAGCTTCAGCCAGTTTGAAAGGCTGCAGGAAGACCTCCTGCTTTCATGTGCATTGACATGAGAAGATGTTTGTGTTAGCATAGATGTGTGATCTCAGCAAACTGGAGACTTTCTGTTTTAAATACTAGGGTTATGGTTATCTCTTCTTAGTCAGACCATCAAAGAAAGCAGAGAAAAAGAGACCTAGGGACTGAGTTTTAATCTCTGAATCATTAAACTGATTCTTAGAGGTGTCACCATTATCTCCGCAAGTTTGAATATGATAGCAGTTTTGAATTAGAGATTCCTTGTTAGTCCTTATATTTATATTTTCTTCTGATAGTCTATCATCTTGCATAATGAGCACAATACTTCACAGTGTAAAGAAAAAAAGAAAAAATAAGTTCACCAATCTTTTGCAGGAAAAAAATGAAAAAAATGCATTAAGCTTCTTCCTTTTTCTTCCTTGTCCTTTTTCTGTCTTTCTCCTGACCTATTTTATCCGGTTCTGACAGGACAGGAACTTTGAAAGATTTCTGTGCATTGTGCTTTTAAAGAAAAAGATGAAATCTTTCCCTCCGTTGTTGGAACGAACTGATCTTGGTTGCCAGTGTAGGCTGTAATAAAGTATAGCACTACATTTTTTACTTTCCATCTTCTGTTGTATGGTATTATTTTCCTGATGACAAGTGTTCTGATTTCAGAGAAAAGAAGCTGATAGCATTTTGAAGTTTTTTCTCACATATTTAGAATTTCAAGTGCATATGCAACTAAACTGTATGAGGCTCAGGTGCAGCAAGAGTCCAAATTCTTGCTCTGTGTTTGCTGCCAGCATAGGGAGAAAATGTTATTTTCCCCAAATCAGAGTAGAATTGAGTGCTTGTGAGATCATTTGTTATGCCTCTTGGTGTAAGCAATTAAATTCATTACAGTTGTTATGGCAGGATAACTGAGAGCAGAAATTTGCCAGTTCTCTGTAAATTGAAATATGCTCTTAGCAAAATAGAATGTCTCATGAGAACAATAATTCAATAATTTTCATAACCTTTGATAGAAATGTTTATAAGATAGTCTAGATGAGCAGGAGAGGTTGTGAAGAAGATACAGGCCTATAGCAACCAGTCATGCTCAGATTAAACTCCTGCATTTAATAAGCCTGCAGACAACTCAATGATTTGGAATCTTGGGTATACTGAACATTTTGTGTCCATGTTTATAAAGAGTAAACCAGCCACTCAATAAAAAAAGACAAAATTCTATACCTAACTGTACTGCATTGTACTGCTGTACTTAGAAATAGACTGTATATTTCCCTTGAATAATTTAAGAAATAATCAAGGATATTGTGATTAGTATTCATTCAGTCCTTCCAAGTGAATACTTAGAATAATTTTCAAATTTTTGTTTTCTAGACAGTGTGGGATGAAGATGCAGTATGGTGAGATAAATTGTATGTAAAAAGTGTTTGAGCTAGTAAATCTCTTTTTATCGTTTCTTTGGAATTTCAGGAACAAATGAATTTAAAGTTGTTCAAATGTTAGTATAGCGCATTTTTCAGGCTAAAGAAATGGTAGTTGTGAATAGAACTATTTCATCATTGCTCAAATAGTAGTATTTGAAATTGATTAGGTGTAGCAGGAATACTAAAATGCAACAAAAATCCTCAACACCTCCTTGGCAATGTGAACACATGCATACATGCAATTCTAAAAGCTTTCTCAGTTAAACAGAAAAGAACTATTTCCATATATTTGGTTTAGATGCAAAATTTTTATTCCATTCTGTCCTTTGCGTTCGTTTCTAGATACTCTAGTCTTTGGGAATATGAAATCCTGCAACTAAATTCCATACAGAAAATTAAGAAATGCAATCTCATTTGAAATGGAATTAGATTTCATAAATGCAACATGCTCTTGAACCACACAGAATTACACAATGGTTGAGGTTGGAAGGAACCTCTGGAGATCACCCTGTTCACTCTGCCTGTTCAAATAGAGATAGCAGGAGGTAGTTGCCCATAACCATCTCTAGAGGAGTCTGGGGAGGGAAACTCCATGTCCTCTCTGTGCTACCTTACAGTAAACCAGTATTTCCTGCTATTTCATTTGTTAACACCTATATCTCAGTTTGTGCCAATTGCATCTCATCCTTTTATTGTGCACCACTTGGAAGACTCTGGCTCCAGCCTCTTTACACCCTCCTTTCATCTACTTTTATGCATTAGTAAAGTCCCTTGAGCCTTCTTTTCTTCATGCTGAACAGTTCAAGCTCTTTCAGCCTTTTCTCATATGTTATGAGTCTGTCAGTTATCTTAGTGGATCTTCACTGGATTGTCTTCAGTGCCCATGTTTCATGTCTCTCTTGTACTGGGGAACCCAGCAGTGGGCTGAGTAATGAGGTGGAATCACTTCCCTCAACCTACTGGCAACAACCCTTGTAGTGCATCACACTACCTTTCACCTTTTGAGCCAGTGCAGTTTGTGTTCAGTCTGAACCAGGACCTTCAGGTTCTTTTCTGACAGGCTGCTTTTCAGCTGAGTGTCCCCCAGCATGTACTGGTGCATAGGGTTATTCCTCCTCAGGTGCAGGGCTTTGCATTTCCCAGATGCTAAGAACCTGTCAGGTTGGAAAAGAACAAAGAGGATCAAGCAGGATCATCCTAGAGCACATGGCACAGGATTGCATCCAGACAGCTCTTGAATATTTCCAGAGAGGGAGTCACCACAACCTCTCTGGACAGCCTCTTCCAGTGTGCAGATCTTCATGAGGTTCCCGTCAACCCATTTCTTCAGCCTGTCAAGGTGCCTCTGGATAGCAGCCTGACCTTCTGCTAAACAGGACTGGACTCAGTATTCAATTCACTTCATTGTCTACTTAACCAACCTGTATATTACCTCTTATGTTCTGACAGTTTCAGAGGCTGAACTCCACTGCTGTCTCATCATCCATAGGCCAATCACTTTGTCACTGAACTTTGTCAAGTTAGGCAAGAAGAACTTCCTCTCAGTGAAGCTGTGCTGTGACTACTCGTGATTTTTATTTTTGTCCTTAATATACCTGGAAATGGTTTCCAGAAAGGTGCCACTCATCTTCCAGTGATCCCAGTGTTCAAGGTGATACTGACTGGCCTGGATCCTTCTTTTTACCCTTCTTAAAGATGGAGGTGGTGTTTACTTTTCCAGTTTTCAGGCACTTCTCCCTTGATACAGAACTGCACATTTGCAGAGGTGTCTAAACAAATTTTGGTATCTAGCAGCTAAATGTAACATTTCAGTGTGTGGGTAGTAACATGAAAACAAACCCACAAATTTTGAAATGGTGAGACACTGAAATATGATTAAATAAGCATTATTCCAAAATAGGTCTGAGGACAAAAAACTTTGAGAAATCAATTTTTTGTTTCTGGAATTGTAAGGTTGGGGTATTTTTCCCCAACATATTATTAGCTAAAGCTAGAATCTTGTGGTCTTCTTGGGAGGTGGGTAGTAGGGAAAGAGCCTTTTAGCCATGTATTCACAAGCATATGCACACTACTTTGATATAAAGCCCAGATATCAAAGAAAAAAAAAGAAAACTGAAATTTGTGCTCCAGCATGAGTAAATGCATCTTTCTGTTCATGTGATAGTAAAACAATATCCAAGATTGACAGATGTTAAACATAAAATTACAACAGCCTTTTCCAACCTCTATTTGTATTCATAGTTTTAACCTGAAACATGCCGGTTTTTGCAGGCTTATATATGAACAGAATTATCTAGTTTGGACATAGAGTACTAATAGCTATATTTTGAATTTGAGTTTTAGTGGTGGTATTCTTTGGTGTGCCTTCTACCTGTTTACTTCCATCATGATTTCTGTCTTTGTCTAATTAAAAATGTATATGGCTCAAGCTGTTGATGTGGTTGGCATCTGTTTCAGATTCATTTTTACTGACGGCAGGCTGCTGCTGGCAAGCACTCAGCTTTTTAATCATCAGAAATACAGAGACTGTCATTCCTGTCATTGCACTTTATTTTACCCTGGAATTCTGCATTCTATGTACTGCACTAAAACCTGTGATAGATGAAAAGCATGACAGAATATGCATTATAAGTTTCCTAATTATAATTTTTAAACAATACTAGAATTTATTGACAAGTTATCATAACAAGTGTAGAAATGCTAGATAACCCTTGGCAATGGCTAAGCTTTAAATCTCATTTCAAAGATTATAGAATGTCTGTGCATATTTACATAGATACTTCATAAGTTGTTATAAGAGACAGAATAGTTTAAAAAAACAAGCATTTGACTGTTAGCAGTATGACTCATTTATCCTTATGTGTGCTTTCCTTTTTGTGCATCACAATAGAAAGGAATGTGTGTATGTATGGACATGTTAAAATGTACATAAACAATTCACATGTATCATTAGATAGACATTTAGACTTAGGGTTCAGCATGAAGTTTGAAACACTTTCTGAAGTGTTCCATTGTTTGAAGAGTCGCTTTTCCCCAATTTCTGCACTATATGAAGTAGAATATTGGGTCTTAATTTAGTTGAGCTTGCTTAGCATAGTTCAGAATTAAAAAGGCGTATTCTTTGTGATTTAAAGTATTAATGCCATTTTGCATGAATGAAAATGATAGTCTTTCCTATTCACTTTCCTACTATTTTGTTTTGCATGGAGATACTTCCTTTTGAGATGATCCATTGCAAAGAAACCCTTTTTTTTTCTGAACCCCTAGGGAGTCACTTTAATTTTTGGCACCTAAGAAAAATAGCAAATTAGTAGCAGTAGCTTGGAAGCAATATTTGGAGGTAAACAGTAAGTGTTTATGTAATAGTAAGAGCTATTATACATGGACTTTCTCCTGCTTTGACATTCTTTGTATGTAATTTGTTCTCTTATGCAGACTATGCTGTAGGCATAGATTGTCTTGCATACTGGCTGTTCTAGGAACAGAATCACAGAATAAGCTGAGTTGGAAGGGACCCGCAAGGATCATCAAGTGAAACCCCTGATGCTGCACAGCACCATCCTGAAGAGTCACACCATGTGCCCATGAGCACTGTCAAAACACTTTTTGAGCTCTGTCAGGCTTGGTGCTGTGACCACTTCCATAAGAAGCCTGTCCCAGTTCCCAGCCACCTCTTTGTGAAAAACCTTTTTCTGATATCCAACCTAAACCTCCCCTGTCACAACTTCAGGCCATTCCCTCAGGTCCTGTCACTGTCACCACAGAGAAGAGATCAGTGCCTGCCCCTCCTCCTCTCGTCACAAGGCAGTTGTAAATGAAGTGAGTCTCCCCTCTTTTCCAGGCTGAACAAGCCAAGTGACCTCAGCTGCTCCTCATACAGCTTCTTCTCAAGGCCCTTCACCATCTTTATTGCCCTCTTTTGGATATGCTCTAATAGTTTAATATCCTTTTTTATAATGCAGTGTCCCCACCACTGCAGGTGAGGCTGCCCCAGTGCAGAGCAGAGCAGGTCAATCCCCTCCCTTGCCCAGCTGGCCATGCTGGGCCTGATGTCCCCAGGACAGCACTGACACTCCTGGCTGCCAGGGCACTGCTGACTGATACTGAACTTGTAATCAACCAGGACCCCCAGGTCACTTTCTGTGGCACTGCTTTCCAGCATCTCATTCTCCAGTCTGTCCATGCATCCAGGGTTGTCCCATCCCAGGTGCAGAAAACCAGCACTTTCCCTTGTCAAACTTCACATGTTGGTGATTGCCCAGTCCTCTAAATTCTTGTGGTCTCTCTGCAGGGCTTCTGTGCTTTAAGGGAATCAACAGCTCCTCACAGTTTTGTATCATCTATGAACTTGCTCAGTATCCCTTCCAGTCCTGTGTCCATGTAATTAATGATGATGTGGGAGAGAACTGGGCTAAGGATGGAGCCCTGTGGGACCCCATAAGGGACAAGTCACCAGTCTGATGTCACCCCAGCCACACTGTCACTCTATGTGCCGCAACCATGAGCCAGTTGCTCACCCCTCATGTGATGTTTATCCAGCTGAGTGCAGAATGCTTTGTCCAGGAGGATACTAAGAGAGTATCCAGAGCTATGCTGAAATCCATAAAGGTCATATCAAGTGGCTTCCCTTGATCCATGAGGTGGGTTACCTTGTCATAAGAAGAAACCAGGTTTAATAAGCAGGACTTTCCTCTCATGAAGCTGTGCTGGCTGTGACCACTGACTGCATTGTCTTTCAGGTGTTTTTCATTATTTCCCAGAATAACTTTCTTCATAACTTTACAAGGCACTGACATGAGAGTGAAAGGCCTTTATTTTCAGGGTTCTTTTTCTTACCCCTCTTGAAAATCATAACACTGTTTGCCAGCTTCCAGTCAGCTAGGACCTTTGTGGATTTCCAAGACTGGTCAAAAACCATTGAGAGAGGTTTTACAATGACATCAGCTAGCTCTTTGACAATCCTTGGATGAATCCTATCAGGCTCCATAGATCTGTAGAGATCCAGCTGGAGCAGCAGTTCCCACACAGTTTCAGGGTTGACTTGGAGTTGGTCATTCTTGTAGTCATGATCCTCCAGCTCAGGGTGATGAGACCGCCTTGGTGCATCATCCTTGTTGAAGCAAAGGCAAAGAATGCACTAAGAACCTTTGCCTTTCCTCTTTTACTGTGTGGGGGGTGGCTGTCCTCATCCTGTGATGGACTGATTATTTTTTCTATTGCTTTTTGCCAATAATATATTTGAAAATACTATTTATTGTCCCCCATGTTTTTGGCCAGCTTCAACTCCAGTTGAGATGGATTTTCTCCCTACAGTAGAAAGCAGCATCTCTATATTCTTCCATGATACCTTATCTTGCTACCACAAGGTAGCACACCTTCCCTTTCTGCCTTATTTGCAAGAGAGGATTCCTGGTCAACCAAGCCAGCCTTGTGCCTCACTGTCTCGACTTCTGACATTTGGGAATTGCCTGCTCCTGTGCCCTTGGGATGTAGAGCTTTAAAAGTGACCAGTACTTATTGACTCCCAAAAACAAAAGCAAAAACATTATCCCAGGGGACCTTACTTAATAATTGTCTGAACAGCCTGAATTCTGTTCTCCTTATGTCCAGAGTTGTTTTTTTTGTCACTTTCCCTCCTGTCAACAGAAATTTTAAAATCAGTCACTGTGGTCAAGATGGCCACCAATCTTTGCCTACAAGATCCTCCCTGTTGACTAGCAATAGATCAAGGAGGGCATCTTTCCGAGCCAGCTCCCTTAGGACCTGTTCCATAAAGTTGTCATCCAGTTTCTTTAGGAATCTTCTGGGTTGTAGCCTCTGTGTGGTTCTCCCATGGAATTTCTGGCAAATTGAAGTACCCCATAAGGACAAGAACAGTTGACTTGGAAGTGTCCCTTAGTTCCTCATTGAATAATTTGTCAACATCACTGTCCTGGCTGGAAGGTCTACAGTATACTCCCACAATGACATTCACATGATTTGTTTGCCCCTTGAGTCTTATCCAGAAGCTCTCAACTGAACCATTGCCAACTGTGAGCTCCACAAATTCTATCCCTTCTTTTACGTACAGTGCCACCCCTTCACCTCTTCTTCCCTGCTTATCCCCTCTGAAAAGCCTGTACCCATCTAATGGGGAACTCCAGTCTCAGAACTCACCAGAGCAGGTTTCAGTTATGCCACCGATGCCAGATTTCTGGGACTGGGCCAAACCCTTGACTTCCCCTTGTTTGTCCTTCATGCTGTCTTCATCAATGTAGAAACAGGATCTCTTTGCTTTTCCTTACAAGCTACACAGTCTGCAGTCTCTGTTGGTGGCTTGCAGATGGTCAGAGAGGAGCCCTTTCTGCTTGCCCTTCCTGCACAAAGTGCCATGCAAAGGACTGCGCCATGCCTTCAGTACCATGCCCCTGTTTGCCTGCTCCCTGTTGTGCCACACCCTCACTGCTGTGCCATGCTCCTGCTCACCATGCTCTGAACCACTCACACTCCCTGAAGGCATTTAAATCTCCCTCTGTTGCTCCCAGCACCAGCTCCTTGCCTGGTTGGCTGCTGTGCACTCAGGTTGTGATAAGGCTTGGGCATGTTGCTTCCCCTCCTGTAGGGCTCAAAATAATAGTAATAAATGAAAAAGAGTTTCATTTTCAATGTAATCTTGCCAGCTGCTGTAAGATATTTTGAAAAACCACCTGGTTTTTTGGCATGAGGCACATTCTACCATTCAGACATTTTAATCCTCTTGGCAACCCAATTTTAGTTTTGGTCAGAAATGTTGAAAAAGAAACTGCAAATCTGGTGCAGCTATACAGAAGAGTTCAACAGCCTGTTCACAATCTGCTGAGGTACTATTAATTCCAGAATAAAATAGCAGAATCCTGTCTGGAAGACAAAATTAGATGGAAGACTGTATTTTTCAAAGAACATGGGGTGTACTCCTGTCTGTTGCTACCAAATGAGAGGCCTATATCTGTAAGGAATGAGGCTTGTCTAGCTGATTGGATGGCTTTTTTAGTGCATTCTGCTATGTGCTCCAGAAGTCAGGGCTGCTTCTTGTTTAATTTCCTGGCTTGTCTCATTGCCTTCTAGAAGGTCATCTGGCATTGTCAGGTTTTCTTTAACTGGCATATGAGCCCTAGATTTCCCTACTTACCTCAAATGTATCATTCAAACTGTCAACTAGCCATCCAAATTATTTGCTTCTGACCTGGCCTCTGCTAGCAGCTTTATGTACTCAGCAAATATCTACACGTACCTAATTTCTACTCTACTTTCTCACCCTTATGTCTCTACTTCAAATAGTACAATGGCCCTCGTAGAGTGCGCCTTAATCAAATCACCCTTAACACCACTGCTTGCTCTCTCAAAGCATCTTTGAGACTGACTTAGTTGGAGGATGGGACTCATGAGGTGTTCAGAGAAGTGCCATACACTGGTACTTTCTGCAGTGAGGGGAGGACAGTCAGGAAACCCACTTCAGAAAATCCCTGAAGAGAAAAAGAACTTGAATTGTTTCTGTGTAGAGTGTCATTTTTACTATACTCCATGTCCTTACCACCAAGCAGAAATAGCACAAAATGGAAAGAGGTGAAAAATAAATATGATACAAAAAGACAGCACTTCATTATCCTGTTTAAGTAACTTAAAGCTAACAAAGTCTCAGGACACAATCTCAAGCTGTGCTAAGGGAAATATCGGTTGGATATTAAGAAAAAAGGTTTTTACCAAAAGAGTGATAAAGTACTGGAATGGTCTGCCTGAGAATGTGGTGGAGTCCCCATCCTTGGATGTGTTTAAAAAACGTCTGGATGTGGCTCTTGGTGCCGTGGTTTATTTGAGGTTTTAGTGCATGGATTGGACTCAATGATCTTAAAGGTTTCTTCCAACCTAGTGGTTCTGTGTGTGATTCTGTGTGTATCTGGCAATATAAATATGTAGAAAATAAAGTATCACAGATAGTAGTGGATTTTCAATGTAACAATTCACTTACACAGCCTGACAGATCAACATCTGAGAAAACAAAAATGGGTAAAAAATAATAGCATATAAATAAAAAATATAAAAATAAAGTGTTCTTAACTCAGTATTAAAAGCAATACATAATGTCAAAAATGGATAGTATCTATTGCTTTCTTAAATATTTTGCACGACTTCTGTAGCAGTACTTATGTCTAGGTTTGTTGACAGTATTCAGGGAAGGTTCTAAACCACCTCTGCTATTGTTTATCTAATCCATAATAGCTCTTGTGGATGAAACACTTTAATCAGCATGTTTTTTATCAAAGAAGGCACAGCCTTCTAATTTCAGGATATGAATTCAGGCTGTGAAAACTTAGTGAGTAGTGGTACCTCTCTGCATTTCCTGGTAAGATATCTTGGAAGCTTACTCATACCCTCAGTGTTTGCTATTAACCAACTGTACACTTGGCATTCTAACAGTACTTCTGCATACTCATGTTGTCATACCCATTCCCAGGTATCTGACTTCACAAGAGTTGAAGACTCTTCTAAATATAGACCATTTGAGTAATTAGACCTTTGTAGAAAGAGAAAGAAACAAGTAGAAAGATTCAAAACTATACGAAAAAGACTGGAAGTGATGATCTATTGGTGCTGCACAGTACTGCTAGGAAAGCAAACATCTGTAAACAAAGACTTAGAAATAACCAAAGAAGGATAAAATGAGAAATCCTAATCTGTTTCTCTGATGTGAGGGCAAAATTACTGGAGGTATGACTAGTTTAAATTGCTATGGGAACTGTGGAAGAGAAAGAATTTTGTAATGACAGGACAGAGATGGACAGATGTGGAAGTGACATTTGCTCACAAATTTCTCATCATTGCAAGAAACATGCCAATATCATGGATTCTAATTGATTCAATTGAATTATTCTTCATGGTAGATCCTATAGTTGCAAACCTTTAAGTGTTGTGTGAGCTTTAGAGGCTTCACAGACTGTCTTTCCTGAGATATTGCTGATGCCATTTTGTTGAAGTAATCTGGAAAAGAATGTCTTTCACGCTCTTTCAGTGAAGTTCTTCCTTTATAAACTTACATACAGAGTTTTAAAAGTCTCAGCGGTGGAGCATGCAACTTGGTAGGGACTGCTTTATTATGTCTTAAAACTATGTGTCTTATTTAAACCCATTGCATCCCATTTTACCTGCTTGGATTCTTTATTGAACCTGACTTATGGTATTTTCACAGGTGCTTGCAGCCTTACAAGATTCAACCTTATTATTTATTGATATATAGAGACACAGACATTCACTGAAGCTGCTTTTATTGTAATGTCTTAGCAAACGGATTTAATTTATTTCAGAATGTAAGAGTCCCTATTATTTTCTTTGCAGTGAAGAGATTTTGTGGCAGAAGAGGCTGCCTTTGAGTTTTCAGATACATCTTCCCAGGGTTATTGATTTCAGTTTTCTAATATTAGTCTTCCTATTTCAATTATTGTAGTTTAAAAAGTCACAGCAAACAGAAACAATTATTTTTCAAACCAGCCCAGTATGTTCCCCTTTCTACATGAGATATCACAGCATGAGAAGACATTCAGAGCATATTTTAGGATTGCAGAAGTAAAGTGGTAAGATTTTGCTGTGGATTGAACTTCATAATATTGAACTCATCACTGTGGTTTTCAAGGGATATCTTTCATTGGCTTACATAAGGAGTCTAAAAATGAAATCTGCAGACAGCCTTATTCAATCAGAAATCTTCAAGAAAGATTTCTCATGTGAAAGAACATTTGATGGTCAACTCTTCCTCCTCCTTCCTCTTTCCCAACCCAAATTCCACTATAATATACCTTCTGCCGTTCGCAGCACCAGTGGCACAAATCTACAAAAATGATGATGTTTCTACAAGAGAAAGTGAGTAAAACACATTTAGAACAAGGAAAGAAGATGAAAATGCAAATGATGCCTGTTTTGTGTCAGCACTTCATGAAAAGCAGTGTATGCTGCTATCAAAGAAAGTGACAAAACGATGGGTACTGTTACCAATTTGAATAAGCCCATAATTTACAGGAAATAGGCATGTTTCTCATGCTTATATGTACTTCTTTCAAGTTTTGTACTCCTACGCTCCTTTTTCCTGTATTTAGCGAACGGCGTTAAACTTCTGCTATATTTGAAAAGTGTGAGGGAAACAATGTGCACAGCTCTAGCAAGGTTTTATTGAATCCAGTGCATCATGAGAATCTGACAATGGTTAAATCATCAACATAATCATGTTCTTATTGCAGCCACTCCTAACACCCTTAGAAATATGTATTTTTGAGTCAACTAATCATTTTCTGTAGTCATCATATCAACCATGTCTTGCTAAAAACTTCAAAAATCTGGTAAACTTCAAGTTGAGAATTATAAAACTGAATTAAGAATGGCTTTTTATTTTTGTGCCAATAATAAAATAAAAGGACGACAGCTAAAAATGTCAACTTTTATATACTTATTGAAAAGGAAGTATGTAAATTTAAATTTGTATATGTTTTGTCTGAATTCCAAACAGGAAGTTTATTTTTCTGAAATAAAATTTAAGAAGAAATCAGAATCATATAATCACAAAATCAAAATCATAGGATCAGAGTGATTTGGTTCAAAGGGACTTTGAAGATCATCTAGTTCCAACCACCATGCCATGGTGGGGATGTCACCCACTTAATGAGGCTGCTTAGGGCCACATCCAGCCTGGTCTTCAATACTGCACAACCAAAACTTATTTAGAAATCTTTAAAGCAATGTTTTCAACAATTCATTTGAAATTATACCAGAGTTTTTTAAAATTTATATTTTCATTTTTTTTTTTCCTAACCAGCTAAAAATATTTTTTGTTTTATGTTCAGATTGATAAACGATTTTGTTTGCTTTAGAAGCATGAAATTTGGTAGAAATAGTGCTTATCCTCAAAAACATTCATTACAGCTACAGATCTCTAGATACATCACATGGTTTTGAGTTGACTAGAATTCAGTGTTGTTAAGACAGGTCAAAATTAGTTTAGAGGAAACAATTTGATTAAATTTTTTGGTAATTTTAATTTTATATTTACAATTAAAAGTACTGGTATTTCAGTAATGCTCCAAGATTGCAGCCAGGCTCTTCATCTGTGTGATTTGGGTATGCCAGATGTAGCTGAGAAACCACAGGCCAAATTCTGAGCAGAAAGAAATTAGAAACATTTCAAGATCTGGTGCAAGTGGTGAACAAGTCCATATCTATGCTAAGAGATAATAGTTTCATTACACTGTACCTTCTGTTAGAAGTAAAACTAGGCTACATATCTTTTTGTGCCCTTATTGTCAGAGATGACCACTGTCTTGTTTGAAAGTTTTAAAAAATGGGGAAAAATTGTTTGAAGCCAAACTTAATGACTCAAATTTTGTGGCATTTAATATGAGCACAGAATGCACAGTTCTTTGAGTTTATTTCATTAGAAAAAGTCACTCAATTCCACTGTGGTTGTTTTCATGCATGAAATGTAATAGTGAGAAATAAGGTAGCACAGGAAAAAGTCCTTATTTTTTTCTATTCAAATAATAAAATAGAGGGGAAAGGATCTTTATCTTCCATCAAAGAACCAAATTTACTTTATAGCACAATACAACTAAAAGTTTCACCACTAAATGTACCATACCTTTTTTACTTTTGCTGTTGTAAGCAGAGGGCATGAAGATTATTGTCTAATTTAGTGTATAAATTGAAATCATCAGGGAAACCACACCAATTTAAAATTTTAATGTTCTATAAAAGTATTGATTTTAAGGTTTCTCACACACAAAAAAGGCCTATTTTTTAATAACATCTTCAGTTTGAGTATTTCTGTTTAATAATTAATGCTGTTATTAATAGTTATTTACACTAATTAATAATTACTTTATCATTGAATAGTATTAATAACAAATATTAATGAAAGAAATTTAAAAAGTGTTAGCAATTCTTCTAGTTTTACTTAGAGGAACCTACATTTGCCTGTTTTGAAAAATTTCCTGAAGTAAGCATCCAGTATCTTAATAAGTCAGTGGAGAATAGTCCCAATTTATGAGATGATAGGTACTATAGTATCATTTATAATGATAATTTATTTTATACATATAAATCACAATGGCAATCTGCAGCTGAATCTGAATGACAATCTGAATTATGTGTGCAAGCAACCATGCTTCAGGAAGGTTACATGAGTGGGAGCCTAAATTTAGGTAATAGGAGTCAGGCTGGGAGGACTGAGCCCAGATTTTTATAAAAATGCACTTGTAATAATCTTCACAAATCTGTTTTATATTTAATACAGTTTGCATAGGTCTTCATAGAGCAGTTACCTATATGATAAATTACTCAGTAGGAAAGCCACTTAATTGTATTGGGAAGTATTAAATATTACTAATGTTGTATATGGAGAAAAATGTCATTCCTTCACGAGATACTACAAATTCAGTAGTATTTTAGTAGAATTTAGTCTGGATTTGAAGAGATTCTGTCACATTTGTAGAACTGAAAAGACAGCTTCTATATATACTGGTTCTCCAAGCTTCTATGGGATTTTCCTTTATAGTCCAACATAAAATTGCTAAATTCCTCCTGATGTTTTATGGGGAGGCTACGTAGTGACTCTGTCATGAAGGACGTATGCCTGTGTTTCTTTGTGATATACAGTTGTGAAGCTCAGTAATCTGTGTGAGTGGCAGGTCACTGAACAGACTGTTAGGGTGGTCTATTCTACAAGAGGTAAAGGCTTGAACAAGTTTTTCTGAATCCTACAGAGATAGGTTTTAAGTTCGTAAATATTTATCAGGTGATTATAGATATTATTAATAAATATGTCAGTGTTCAGAAAATGTACTGGAGTCTAAAGACAGTCTGCAGTGTTAATCTAGGAATTATACATACAGTAAAAAACCTGAAAAAAACCAAAACCCACCAAAATTTCAGATATTTGAGTTGCCTCTGAGCTTTTGAGGAAATCTGGATGCATTTTTTTCCAAATTATCTCAAGAAATTAATGTTTGTCTGTGTCTAAGAAGGAAAAAAATATCACCAAAGTAGTATGATTTGGTTTACTTTGCATCAGTAAAACACTGATCTTTGTGGTACACATTTAAGCTATCTGTATCCAATATAGTATCTGTTCATATATGGAACTTAATAGAACTTTTTTTGACAATGAATAAAAAGAGACTTTGGGAAGCAAAAGAGTTAAAAGCTTTTTTCCCTCCAGTTAGTAGAAATAGTGAATCTCATCTACATTCTACTAAAACCTGCATGGTACAGAAGATATTGTTTTTATTTGTTTTTGATTTCTAGTTTTATTTATTATTTTATTTGTGTTTTGATGTTTCTAGTATATAAAAAAAGAAACATTAAGAAGGAAAAAGAATGCTCTTATAGATTAGAGTATGTTTTCACATCTAGTATCCTCAGTATGCAAGAGTCAAAAATTGCCTCTGATAGTCCAGCTAAAATGGCAATTCTGGCACTGCTCCTTGCCTGTCATGGTCCTCTCTGATGGCTACACAGCAATATTGTAGATAAGCCTATGGAGGGACAAATCCAGTGAAATTGGACAGTACTTTAACTTCATTGGGGATGTAAGATGCAATCTCCCGTGAAAGTAATGAGATCTGCTCAGAATGGTCTCTGAAAGATCCCACAGAAACAAAAAAAATTTACACATAGGGTTCCAGTTTCAATCTTAGAAGTGTGCAGAACCTTTTTGGGTTACGATAAGGAAACAATTATTTGGGAAGAGGGGTGTAAGCTTTTTTAGACATTAGAGAATTTATACCTTAAACCCAAAACCATTTGTACAGCAGAAATATGGTTCCTGCAAGCAGGAATGTACTCCATTTCAACACTGTATAAATATAAAATACGTTCACTGCAATCTGATATTATGCAAACTACAGAAACATTTATATCTAATATTTTATTTCAAATACTATAAAAAGGTTGTACAGGTTTAATATTTTTTTCTTAATTTTTAGCAAAGAAATTTTAAGCTCCCAAAAGTGCTGTTAAATTTTTGCTGTTTAATAGCAGTTGAGTGGTTTTTGTCATTCAGGAGGCAAGATATAGTTATATCTAAGCATAAACATTTCACACCCCTTTGAGAAAGTTTTAATCTGTTGATTGTATTTTCTTGATATTTTATTCTTCTTAAGATATGCTTTATTAATGGAGTATAAGTAACCAACTTGAGAACAATTTGTGGTGAATATATTTGAAATAGAGCTATTAATGAAAAATCATTTCTTTTTTAATAACAAAATATAAATATATTTGTAAATATTTTGATATTTTCTTCTTAATTCTTCTAGTTAATTTCTTTGAAAATCTTAACTCTGTTATATATAGCAAAAAATTATACCTAACTAATGCCAATGTTTTGCTTTTTTCAAATGAATATAGTTCAAAATTTCAGATGACATTCACTTCTTTGTTTTGACCAGATGCAGTGCTTAAGATCTTTAAACTGAGTCCCTTATTTAGTGACTTTGAAGATTGTTTGCTGATTGTAGTTCTGGACCCCAGGTAAAATAGAACCCTTTAATATGAGCCTCTAAAGCTCAGTCCATGCAGATTGGCTGGGCCCTCGAACTGAGTGGGGTTTGTTTATTCTTCCCTCGTGGTAACAATATCTTGTTGCTGCATGATGGTGCAAGGTAGTATTAAGACTTTCCAGCATTTGAAGCTCTTCTGAAATGGTTCAACCAAGACACTTAGAAGCTGTTGGGCATTTTAACATGGATTTGGAAAAACGCCAAATAAGAAATTCACAGTGGTGTACTCAGGTGGAGTAGCCACAATATAGATGTGGACAAAAGATGTTTTAATTGTAAAAGCTTGAGAGAAATAACATTGTCTTATATGCTTACTAAAACTATGCCATAATAGAATCATAGAATGGCCTGGGTTGGAAGGGACCTTTAAGGTAATCTAGTTCCAGCCCTCCTGCTGTGGACTGGGGAGGCTTCCACTAGACCGGTTTCTTAGAGCCCCATCCAACTTGGACTTGCACACTTCTAGGGATGGGGCATTCACAATATCTCTGGGCAAGCTATTCCACAGCCTCACTGCCCTCTGTCATGGGGTAGCTTTACCTTTAAGGTGGCTTTGAGAGCTAAGGAAGTTGAAACTGCTGGTGGCTGATGGGAGTCTTTTCTCCTGACCAATTATCAGTCATTTCTAAAATTAACAGCAGTTTTGACCATTAAAAAGTTAAGTCAACCTGTGAACACCTCCTTAAGATGTACAGTCAGAGCTCTCTTGTCCTCTTTTGTTTCCGGCTTCTGACAAGGTAACAAGGCCCTGTCGTGGTCTTTCTTCTCCCCCGCTCCAGGCCGGACGAGGCCGCAGAGGACTATGGGCGGGGGGGGAGGAAAAGAAAACAGTGCTGGCCAGCCTAGTTTAGTTTTCAGTTTCTGCTGCTGGACTGAAACCTGACACTATGAACTCTTGCAGCTTTTCTAAAGCTTTTAATTCTTTTACTACCTGAATAAAACGTACAGTTTACTCTTTTTCCCAGAAAGACAGAGAAAGAGAGACAATCAACATGAAGAAGACATCATAAAACTACTAAAAACAGCGAGGAAAAGAGTTAAGTTTTAAATAAGAAAGAGAGAATAAGGAGATGCTTTACAGCTGAAATATCTTTCTGTTAAAGCTATGAGATGGACAATAGTAGTTTAAAAATACTCCTTTAATTCATGACAGAGTATTGGGAGGAATGGAGTATTCAAAGTGTGGACTTTTGAGCAAAAGATAGAGTACTTGTGATACAGTGAGTTGCTGGAACTGAGTAAAGCAAAGATTTTAAAGCCTTGGGGGCAATGAGAAAACTGTTTTCCAGGAAAGCTCACAGAGACAGATGAAGAAGACTTTTGCCTTTGAATGACTTATCCTTAAAATGACATCCCTAGACTCATGACCCACAACACACCTCAGAGTGATGTGAAATGGGAGGAGAAGATCTGATGACAGATTTCCGGGCAGCTGGCATCAGGGCAATAGAAAGCTATAACAGAAATAGTTTTCTTGTGAGAAACTCCGTAAGTTAACAGAAGGAGACTTCTGTTTCTCTACCAAGACTGATGAAAAGACTGTAGCAAGAATTTGAGACTGTTTTTGACCACCAAAGTTCTAAAGTTTTTTTGTCTCTATGTTGTCATGTGTACAAAAAATGGTCAAGTGGTGGGAGATAAAGGTTTTCTGGAAGTTTATTCTGGTGTTCTTATTCTTGTAATTTGTTAATAAACTGTCTTTATTCCTTTTAAGTTTTAAGCCTGTTTTTCTCTTGTTCTAATCCATATCTCACAGCAAGAAATAAGTAATTTTTTTAGTTACTAGTTTAAAACCACGACACCCTCACAGCACAGAATTTTTTCCTAATATCTAATCTGAATTTACCCTCTTTGTTTAAACCCATTCCTCCTACATGCTTTTGTAAGTAGTCCCTCTCCATCATATTGTAGGCTCATGCATCCTATAGGTCAAAAAATGCCAAATTTTAATAAGGCTGTTTTTCTGCTATATTATAAATAGGATGAAACAGATAACTGTGCACTTGGAGTTAAGAAAAAGTTACAATCCCATGGGTGCTGTAATGAATTATTAAATTAATATTTCTGTAATTTGAAGATTAATAGAAGATGAAAAATTTTCCAAGTAAGAAACAAATAGTCTTCAAATAATGAAAAGCAGATTAGTGACATCCAAGTTATATCAGAAAAGTGATGTCCACAATAAGAATTTTTTTAAATATAACTTAGTCACATCTAAGGGATATTATTGAAAATAACTACATTTTATGAGAACTATAGAATAGTAAGCCAGAAGAGAATACTAACAATAAAAATAGGGTCATAAACTTCAAATAAATAGCACAATAATGTCAGGCACCTCCAATAAAACCTTTGAGATCTAAAGATAGAATTTTACCTTACAGTTTATGTCCCAAGGTCAGCAAAGTGGAGTACTTTGTCCTACATTCCAGAAGTAGTCTCTTTACTCATTAGCAGTAGGGAGCCATTTAAAGTGACTTACAGGAAGGTACTCATTGATTCTGCTTGGTTCTCATTTATACCCATTTAAAAAAAACCTGTAGTTTAGTAAAACATGGCTCCTTTTTTTGTACTTTTGGGGGGGGAGTTTTTTGGTTTTTTTGGGGTTTTTTTGTTCAGTAACCTTAGAAAGTATTTATAGCCTGGAAATTCAAAACAAAATGTTGATTTGACTAAGTTTTTTGTATTAAAGGCAAATGAAAGGCAGATAACCTGAATGGCAAAAAATCCCAAAGCAAACCCTATCACTTTTATATATATATACATAGAAAGTGACTTGTTTATTCAAATCGTTTCTTGGTACAAATGAATGGTTTTACATTGTAGATATGTGAGCCAGGGTTCAGTTTCTCCTCCTGATCAAGCTAATATCAAAATAATTGTTTGCTAACAGTTGAAGTTAAAAGAGGGAATAATTTCTTACCTAACTGTAACATAATTATCTAAATTACAGTTTCTGTGGCCCATGGATTTAGCATATCACCCTTCCTGTGGCAAACCCCTGACATTTAGTATCAAGATCCTAGTTTTACATTACAGAAAAAGGAAACTTTGTGATCTAGTGCCACTGCTGATAAGATTCCTACATAAGAGATAGTCACTGCTAAACTCATTTATGCAATATACAGCATAAAGAAAGCTTTATTGCAGCTATTAATGGTTTTAATAAAGAGCTCTTGCTTTTATTTATGTCATTTGAAAGATGGGATACAGATGTGATTTAGACGTCAACAGAAAATTCTTAGTCCAGATTTAACTTGGCACCATGACAACGTAATATGAGAATTTTATGATTACTTTTAGGTTTTTGAGTGCTGAATTTAAATAATTTAAAAATTCAACACTGAGTATGTGTATCCTGCACCAATGTCTGCATTAAGAATTAATCTCTGCTATCCTTTAAAAAAACCTGTCCTATACCTGAATTTCTGGACTTTTCAAAAATCTGTTTAAATCTGTAATTCACTCGTTGTGCTTGTTTCTATGAAGCTGTTTTTCTAGGCTGCTCAGATACTTGATTTTTTTTAATCCCTGAAAGTCAAAAAAATTGTGTTTTCTAATACAATTGTGCAAAATAATCCTGTGTGTCTATTAACTTAGGTCTACCTTTACATGTATTTGAATTTTTAAAAAATGAAATATTATCACATATGTTACCTACTTGGAAGAGAAGAATACAGCAAACACGTAAACACAACCTGCACATATGGTAGGTATAGTTAATAGAGCATTTTCACTTCTACAAGTTGTTTCAGGAATTAAGAAATCAAAAGCAGAAAAAATATAAGTTCTGTGGGTCTCTATGCATTGCTAACTCTTGCATTTTTTAGACTAGATTCCATGGATCATAGTAATGTTTGTATATTTGTGTGTAACAAGTTTAAGGAAAGATTAATTAGCTCATTCCTCTAATTTAAGTATGTTTAAGTTGTGTGTTTAAAGTGTCCTTGGATAGCAATTCCAATTTTTCTAATCTAGGTATATGCTAGAAATTAAAAGGAAATAAAGTTTCTAGTATTTTATCAGCCAAATTAAAGGAAACAGCTAAATTTCATTGTATAAATAGTCAAAATATATCAAATCCTTCTGGAAATTGGCATCCCTTGTGCGAAGTGTGAAAAAATACATTTAGAGTAGAGGAAATACCTGAAGATTCCAATGTTAGCCTGATGCAAGCTGCAGAAGCTACTGAAGCCACAGCTGACCCACAGAAATGTATAAGTGGAAGTGACAGATCATGATGTTTTCTAAATGTTTTGATTAACAGTTCTAGTACCAACTTTCACTGGAATTTTTTTTAGATAAATAGTTGTTGTAAAAAGACTGTGACTTGGGAACAAATTTTGTTATTCATCTTATTTTATCAGGATGTGTTTAAAACCTCTGAAAACCTTTTGATTTCTATGTTGTTTCAATTTTCTGTTATGAAATGCTGACCTCTCAGATTGGGAGTTCGCTATGAGGCTGTAGTAGTACTCCTTTATTTCTTTAGATTATCATTTCAGTAAAAAATAAAGGGCCAAAGGGAACCAACTGCAATCTCATAAAAAACAGGAGCTATGCATTATCCACTAGCAAACAGAGAGAAAGGGCGCTGTGGAAGAGGTTCTGGTCTCTCAAAAAGTGGAAATTAAGATTCATCTGATTGTGAATAATCACTACAGTACTGTGAGAATTTCTTAAACACAACCACTTAATGAGAAGTAATCTTAAGATGAAAATCAGTTGTAGAATTTCTGCTTAATATAAGTACAACCTTTTGCAGACTCCATGTGTAATTGAAAACTGTCTATACAAAACAGCTAAGAGGAATCTGTATCTCCCTTACCCACTTTTCAGATAGGTTGAATTTTTTTAATAGAATTTAAGCTTTGTTATCATTCTCACTGAGCCAAAGAAGAATGGCAGTCTGATTATTGAGGTAAAAGGTACTGTGTTAGCTCAGAGGCATAAATCAGAAGATTTTAAAGCTTTTCTACAGTGTAAATTGCAGATGTGTTGAAAATTCTATTTCTGATACTGTTGGGGCTGTTAGGATAAACTTATGTATTCAAATGCTTTGTAGATAATTAAAGCTTGCAATTTATTTAGTGGAATCATTATTTAATGTAAGTATTGGACATGAGTTGTGAAACATTGCTTTTATTTCAGCTGGTTTAGGTTTACTTGCTCTGAGAGTGAGTAGTCGTGAGGACAGTTTTTTTCTTTTAAACTTTTTGGACCAGCTGAATCTCATTCATAAGACATGTTCTCCCTTATTTTTCATTGTGGCACACAACATGTCTCTTAAAATGGAGTTATATGCAATGCTGGCAACTTTGTCTTGATAATTTAATAAAGGTAAAAAAATAAGGTGAAATTCAAGTCATCATGACCTATTTAAGTCACGTTTACAAACTTTGACACACATTACAATTGAACTATGATGAAGTTCTCACAAGAACCACCTTTACCTTGCTTTATTTGGTTGAAAGAAAATTTAACTGCATTAAAATTTATGCTTTGATTTCAAGAGGCATTGAGACCTAGAAGCCAAAAAAATTTTAGAATGAACTATCCCAGCAACATGAAAAATTAGTGTGATGATGGAATGAAAAGTTCTTTAAAGAGAATACAGTCATATGAGATTTTGATTTAAAAATTGTGCCAGAAAATGTTCATGAAAAAGTAATTTTCACATCTGTACAATCACATAACCAGAACGTGCCCAAAACCATTGCCACTGCTATCACAAAATATGATTGAGGAGTTTATTATCATTTTGATGTAGTAAATGCAAACTAATAATAAAATTTTATTGTTAGCTTATAGCGGCAATAAAATAATTTGAAAATATCACTTCCCTCTTGCTATTTTCTTCTGATGAAATACAGTGAAAGTGATAGCACTTGCCTATACAGATATTCAGTAAACTTGAGAAGTAACCAGTATCAAGTGGTATTATTCTGGTGTAGAAGTAAATAGAAATTTCTATTTAAAACCAATAAGGATTTTCAAGCATGTTTGTGTTTTACTTTTTGTTACTCAATATCTTTTCATCAGCATATTATGAGTAGTAAAAGGAGGACCATATTAAAATAATTTAATACCATACCTTTGGGAAAAAAAAAAAACACCTAGAAAAGACAGAGACAACTTATATTACTTCATTATTTCTTTAATACATGTGCAAATTGTCATGTTCATAAAATACTGTACCATTTAGAACACAATATCTTTTAAGTTCTTCTCTGTCACTAGCAGTAGATATTTCTGCTTGTCTTTGGTGGATGCCTTACTTCTTTTAAACAAGCCTTTATATATTCTTTCATATCTCTTTATTACAGATTGGGGGGACGGGGGGAGTATCTGCACTCACATTTTGAGTCAGCAATGCAGATTTGATAATCAGTTTCCCTTTTCAGTGTATACCTTTTAAATATGTGCTGTGCACCACACACAGTCAAACCATGATGTATGCTCACAATGAAAACAGTAAAGGTGTAATCTTCATTCAGATGTAATTTATCTAACTAGTTACACGAGCCAGGGATGACTCAATTAAGGTGCAAAATTTGGCCTTTAAACAAAAGGCAGATTTTGATGTTGTGTTAAATGAGGATTATTTGGTTTTGACCCACTGGATTTCTACTCATTCATATCAGAAAACAGAAGAGATTTAGGACCTACTTAGAGTATATTTTTAATTTCTAATCTCTGTGTATCAACTCATTTGCATCTTATCTTCATGAAAAATGCTGTTAGAGTTAATCTTAACTCTTTTCATGTAGCATATTTCCTGTAGTTTTAAAGCAAAAACACTCATTGCAAGAAGTTGTATAGTTCATGCTGCTTATTTTTAACAACTTTGTTTTTAAAAACATGGGGAAGAAATTCTGTCAAATTATTGCAATTTTCCTCTATGTATTTACTTTTCCAGGGGGCTCAAACCTATCATGCATATGTTAAAATTAGCCTAGGGACTAGGAAATTTGGCAGGGAAATTGTTTGAACAGTATTTCACAACCACCTGCACTTTCCTGTTGTGAATTTTATTCCAATTGCTAAAAATATACTTGCCATTAGCAGTGATTTTAGAGCTATCAGTATATCATCAGTGCAGGCAGGAACTCTGAGAGAGGACAGCTAAAGAGAAAGATCAGTATTATGACCTCCTTGTTGAGAGTTTCTCTTTTCATCTATGCAAAGTACATCCTCCAAACAGGGAGCTGTGCTGCCTTGGAGTATTCCTTATAAATGATCTGTCTAAAGAAATAGGAAAGAAGATCTGGGTAAAATCTGGAAAGGAGCACAGATATTACTAAAGCTCATACAACATTTACCAAAAAGCTGGTTATTGGAATGTCAGGTAGAAAATCAGGTCACAGAATAGTTTTCCTCTAATAAGGAATTCAAAGTAATTTGAAATTTATAATATAGTTTGTATGTTTAATTTGACTTTGCAAACTCTTCTTCAGATTAGAAATTAAAGTTAAAATAGGGCCTGGAAGGAAGAATTTAAGTTAGGTTTAGCAATAAAGGCTAGTACACAACTTTTGGTGATGAAATGTTTTTCTTGTCTGATTTTTTCCATCGGGTGCACTACCATGTATCAGTCATCATCACATTCTAAATCACACTATGATCTTTGGTCCTATTTTAGCAAAAAAGCAAGTGAGTACCTAGACAATAACTTATATGCCTATAGATATTTTGCAAACATTTGGAAGTGCATGTACCAAAAGGAAATATTTTTGTTTTAGTTCTTAGATTAGCCTTTTTAATTCTCAGAAAGTTCTAATATGTCCTCATTTCCCAGGGCAGTTCTATACAGCCGTCTGGGCTCAACCCTTCCCATTCATATCAGTTCTATTTTTTGCCTGAGATGCTGTGCAGCAAGGAATGACAAATTAATGCTCTAATAAATAGGAATGTGCCTGTTTTGTTTCAGGTTCACCTTTCTGAGAAGGCATTGCAGGTTTAGCAGCTTCTTGTGTAGCTTTAGCCTACCTTTGCTATGCAAATTGGACAGGTTGCTAGCTTGGGCAAAAATCTCACTTGGGGATTTGGCTATGCCCTGGGTTAAATTAACAAATTTAGGCTGAAAATATCTCTGAAAATAGGTCATAAGCTTTCAACTTGTGAATGAGAGCTAGAGTAGGGGCAGTACCTTGCTGCTGTAATTAATGCTACAGGAAAGATATAACTTTCTGAAATGCTCGAAACATCACTGTGCATTTAATAGGCTACTTGATTGCTACACAATCCTGTGGTAAGGGCTTCAGTTGCTGATTCTTTTTTAGCAAGGAGCAGAGTCACTGCTTTAAAAAAACATAGGGATTATCAACTGAAAAATCCAGGTGCCGGATATGGGACATCTGAGCATTTGTAACATTCATTTCCATGCATCTTCAAGATAATATGTAAACTATTAGAAATACTAGAAATACCAATACCTCTAAGATTGCCTTTTTCCAGTCATTTCTGAAAATACTTTTAAAACATTTTTTTTGTGGATTTTTAATTCCTGTCTACAAAAAGCACTGTGTTCATCCAATGGAAGAAATCCATAAGAGAGCAGGAGCTTTTAATCAACTCTTACCTAAAAACTAAGCCAAAGGGTTTTATACCATGTCAGAGTTGACTTATGGAACTTTTTTTAGAACAGAGTCAATTCAAATTCAGTTCAAATATGCACAGACTTACAAATTAATGGAAATCAAATGAATGATTTACAAAGCCTGGTTTTCCATGGCCATTTTTCTTCACCTTTTGTTACATAGGGTAGAATCTATGCCCCAGGGGTCTCTCATAATCTTGTAATAGGCATGGAGCTGTTATACTGTTATACATGTTTGCTCTGAAAGTTTCTTTATGTAGTTGTCTACATATAGAAATTAGGGAAAAATTGACTCAGTGTGAAATCTGACCTGAAGGTATGTCTTTTTCTTGATGAACCAAATATCTTTGACAGAATTCTCCAGTACTGAGAATTCTGACATTTGGTGGGTGTCTTCAAAACAGTGATCAAACTGCTGTGCTGAACAAAATCAAGGGTGGGATGGGTACCTCCTTGTTTTATCAGTTTTCTAAATATTCCACACACACAGTTGTTAAAATTGGTGTGAAATTTCTATATGTAGTACAGGATTAATACATCCTTGTCTTCCACTTTGCCTGTCTGGAGAAATATCACTCTATTGTATGAGTTACGTTCTGGCATCCAGTGATTATTGGAAGTAAATTCAAGAGCACATCATGAATTAACATTTATGAACATTTACTAACCTAACAGATATAAATATAATTGTTTGAATACCAGTATACCACACCAAGGTTAAATCAAGTTACCTGCACATTGTTTATTATTATTTTATCTTATTTTATTTATAGTTTCTGATTCTTTCTGTGACCATTAAATTAAATGTCTCTAGTTAAATTAGCTCCAGTATGCAATGGCAGCAAGAAAATAGATTCAGTTTGTCAAAGCTTTTTGAGTTTTGGATTGAGAGTGATTAGAAAAGAGAAACAATCATATAAAATGGTGGTAGTAATATTCTTACAAGCATTAACTTTCTGTGCTATATCCTTTAGAAATGAGAAGTGTTGACTATGATTGGGAACTGTCAGTCCAAGCTTTTTCCTGTAACACTGCCAAAGACTTAAGAAGATTTAGTAAATGCAGAATGAGACAGATTTTCCATTTAAATTCTAGAAAATTTTTCAACACTAGGCTTGGTCAAGGCAGTAGGAAGCATTTCCATCCATCAGAGTTATGTTTTATGTTAAGAAAGTGCTTGTCTAAAACATACCTTGTTTATAGTGGAAGATTTGGCATGTCTTAATGAAGTTTCTTGGAAAAGTTTTGTGTGAATATTCACATGAGTTAAAACAGATAAAAGTTAATATTCTGTGTTCTCATCTTAAGATGTGGACTTTTCTGAATTTACCTCTTGCTTGTTTACACAATAACAAATGAGTTCAGTGTCATGTTGATGCAGCCTGCAGAAATACTTGAAATCTCAAAACGTTTTTGCTAGAAAATGGTTTCTCACACAGTTCTGATTTTTGATTTTGAAGAGTATGATATATCTGAATGTTATGACATGCTAAGAGGCAAACCTGGCCTCACACAGGACTGTATTCTCAAATCACATTCTTTTTTGTTCCAGAGGGCCTATATTATTAAGTGTAATTTGTCTCTTTCCCACAAAATATAATATGCAACTGCTATTGCAGTATTGCAATAAACTTTGATCCCAGATGTCTTTTAGAACTTACACATTTTAAATATTTAATTTTGATTTTAGATGCAGAGAATACATTAAACATAATCCCCCTTTTCCACACCCTGCACCAGGTAACTAACAGTGCTTTATGGGAGTAAGTACTTCAGGTCTAGCCGACTTCTCTATAATAGTTATGAGTCAGATTGGAGAAAATAATTTATAACCATTAGTTCAGATGATAAAGGTGGTGCATCACATTATTGGTGTGTGCAGTAACTTTGTTCTTTGGCTATTTAAGACTTTTTGGTATCTTCTGCACTATCATAGTAAAGTGAGTACAACAACAGTCTATCTGATAGTTATCCCACAGCAATTCTGTGTATTGCTCACAGGAGATAGAATAATTAATGCATTAAATAGAGACCTTACCTTGTTCCTTACTTCATGTGTTTACTAGTAACAAGTTGCAGCCCCTCTATTACCTTTGGAAAAAAAATTAAATATTGCAGGACTATGGCAATGTTTAGTTCCATGATTGTTTCTGTAAACCTACTGCTTCTTTCAAGCTTAAGACAGGTCTCTGCTGCCATAATATCTCCTTCTCTGTGATCTCAACACCCTAAATTGCTCCTGGGTATGACTTCATTGCTTCAATTTCACTATTTATCTGTGTGCAAGAATTCAAACACCTCAAACAGACCAGTCAGTCCCATATTAGTATCCTCTAGACTCACATCTCAGACACTACATTGTTCTGTACTTCTGTGCAGCATGACGGAACCTCAGAGATCCCATTGCTTTTGAACCACTGCTTCCTGTTTCACTCTTTCTGAAGATACATTTTTATCTGAATTAGGATATGCATCTTAAGTTAAAATGTCTTATTTTTGAGTTCCTGTTGCTTCCTATCTGTTCTCATTCTAACAGCTTAAACACAAGACATTTTTAGCCACTTATTAGCATTCTACAGGCAGTAGTATATTTTCCTCTTGACAGACCCGTCTGTATATTTTATGCCATATTCTGAATCACACACTGGTCCAATCTTCTGCAGCATCACTTAGTTCACATTCCCCTAACCTGAGGTATCTTGGCCTTTCCATGAAATGAGACAAGAAATAAGCAAGATTTAGAGCATGGATGTAAACAAAATAGTAGGTATTACAGGGGATAAGATATTCCAAATGCCATGAGAATAAAAACTGTCTCTTGTTGCATGTACTTTGAAATGTGTAGACAAAGTGTTATTTCCTCTATGGTGACTGTTCTGATACTTAATGATTCATTAAATACTTTGTCTCCTTTATTTAGTCCCAAGGTATTGTACTTTATTGAATTCTTATTGTCTGTTATCTTTATGAGAGGTTATTTTAAAGTGGGTATAGAATACTGCATAGATGTTCGTGATATTAGATACTAATACTTTAAATAAGTGGCATGAAATTAAAAATGGCAGTGATACTTATGATGTAAAAAATTGAATGGAGTATCTTCTCTTAGCTATGACAGCAATAATTGTAAATCAAAATGAGTAAAAACGTTACAGCACTGCAGGCCTGCCACTAATTCTAAAGAAAATAAGCATTTCCCCTGCAATCAGGAAAAATCAGTAAATTTTATTCTTTGCTCTTTTATTGCTAGATTTTGTACTGAAGCTGTAGTCACATTTATTCTAAGATCTGACTATAGAAAATTATAGTTATCTATAACTGCTTAATAATATAAACAGCTATACAAATAAAGTACAAAATCTTAAAAAGGTAAATAAATCGGTGAGTAAAATTAAACCTTAAAACAGGGTTGAAAATATTTTTAATACAATCTAATGAATTTAAATTTAAAATTTTAGCCTTAATCATGAAACATATTACAGAGAAAAAATTAATTGTATTTATATTAGGACTGTGTAATATTTAAATTTAAATTATCAAGTTGTTTCTGTTTTTCACTGGAAGATCTGTTTCAAATGTGTTTAGAACCAATTTATCAAAACAAATAACATTTCTAGAAGAAGAAAACTTCTTAAAATCTCAAGTATGTGTTTAAAAGTGACACATATAATTGTGGTACAGAAGATGCCACTGTGGGTGACAAATTCATGACTATTGTTTAGAAACTGTTCCAGTTCTGTTTCATGTCTATCTCTCCCATGGAGAATATAAAAAAATATCAGGCAACTTGGGTTTTATTCTTCTCAACACGAGTCTGATAGCTCCCACTGGTATAATAGTTTAATGGTCCCAGAGAATTCCTGAAACAGCAATTGATTTTAGTTTGAGAGCAGCTGAATTCCCATATTCTTCCTTTACCCCTGGCTTATTTTTCCTGGTTGTCTCCTTCTAGCTGTTCACTTCAAAAGGAGAGAGACAGAGATGGAAAGTGCTCCTGTCTGTGGGATTTGACACTTGCTAGAGATGTGAGAGTCTTGAACTCTCTGATGCTGAAAGGGGCCAGGAGATCAAATTTTCTCAAAATGAGGGATCTAGATTGTGAAGTTTTAAGTGGGCAGGACCACATGCATGAGGATAACAGCAGTACCACGTTAGCTGACACGCTGAACACGTCTGTCTCTTCAGACTCCTCCATGGGGTACTTTCTAATCACAGATACTTTCTAATCACAGGTACTTTCTATCTGATTTAGGGTCACAGAAGAGCTCTCTGCAGAACATAGGTACCACAGCCCTTTAAAAGAAGCCATGCAAGGGGATGTTCTTGCAAGCCACCCAAGTTATTCAGACCTGAAAAGCAGACCAGATAGATTTCTGTCTGAGCTCAGCATCAAAGTACTTCAAATACAGTAGACTTTATCATATATTTTTTATAAACACAAACCAAAATATTTGGAAACTAAAATCATGAAATGTTTCTCTGTGCTAAAGAATATTGTATTAAATGGATATGAAAAAATAATCCTAAATTTCCTCTACTCTTTTACAAAACTACTAGTATCTTTCTTATTTTTTGAAATAGCAGGGTATGGCAATATGTATTGACTATGTGAACAAAGGACTGTAACAACAAAATGAAAACAAGAGACACCTGAAATGTGATCAAAGTGGATATGAAAATATATACTATTTTTCCATTAAAGCAATTTCTATAATCAAAAAGAATATTAATATCAAACCTACTTTTCACAGTAGTTTATAAATGTTTTAATAATTACATCAAGAAGGTTTAAAATTATTGTGGTTCTTTATACACTCAATTTCCTTACTTTTGATTCATTGAAGATTTTCTTCATTCTTGCAGAGGAACCTACAGTAATGCTTCAGTTCTTACCAAATAACCTTCTTAGGGCAGCCATGATATAGAACAAACTATAGATCTTGCCTTTTCAGCGATTTCAAATCTTATTATGTAACAAAAGCAAAACCAAAAAAAAACCCAACCCAAGCAACAATAATAAAAAAGTAGCAGTACTTGAGGGTTACCAAATTCTGTTTTTTAATGTGTTTGGCAAGCAGGACACTATTTGACTCTTTTGTTCAGTAAGATAATATTTTTTAAAAATAGTTTAAAGGAGCCATAAAGGATGAATCGGGAATTAATTTTCTTTTAATTTCTTTTTAATTTGAGTGGAAGATCTTACGTTTAAAAGATTAAGTCTTTTAAGACTTAGCTGCTCTGCAACATGGATGCTGAGTAAAGACTGTGGTAACAGTAAAGAGTATTTCCACATACTGTGCTGGTTTTGGCTGAAGGAATTTTCTCCACAGTGGCTGGTATGGGGCTGTGTTTTGGATTTCTGCTGAACATAGGGCTGATAGTACAGAGATGTTTTTGTTATTACTGAGCAGGGCTTACCTGAGAGCTAAGGTGTTTTCTGCTTTTCGTGCTGCCACGCTTGTGAGGAAGTTGAGGGTACCTGGGAGGTTTGGAAGAGACACAGCTGAGACAGAAGACTCAAACTGACCAAAGGGATATTCCAGACCATATGGCAGCATGGTCTATATATATATAAAGTGGAGAGAAGAAAGTGGAAGGAAGGTGTCTGGTGTGTTGTCATTTGTATTCCCAAATACTATGTACATGTGATGGGGCCCTGCTCTCCTGGAGATGAACGCCTGCCTGCCCTTGGGAAGCAGTGAATAAATTCCTTGGTTTGCTGTACTCGTGTGTGCAGCTTTTGTTTTCCCTATTAAACTGACTTTATCTCAACTCACGAGTTCCATTCTGATCCTCTCCCTGGCTGCTCTGGTGGGAGTGAGTGAGCAGCTGCACGAGGCTGGCTGAGGTTAAAACACAGCACACGTTTGTTTTTTTGGCTTTGGATTTACGAAATTAGCATCAAATTTAATCAGAAATTGTTGTAAGGCAAGAAAAGACACTGAACAAACTTGGGATAAGGAAAGAGAGAAGATCTTTGGAGAGCAAGAGAAATTCCTGTGGCTTTCATGACAGAACAAAGACTTTCTCTTCTTTATGGGTATATATTCTTTGTCCTTTTATTTACTGCATGTCAATTCAATTTTTAGTTACACTTTTCCTTTTTATTCTTCTCTCTCATTCCTTCAGCTCCATGAAATTTCACTATGGTCCACTTAGCTCACTGTGGATTGGATTGTATTTTCTATATTGCAGTTTTGCTGAAAAGCATTTTCCAATGCCCAGCTGAGCTGCAGCGTATGGTTTTCATCACATGAGGTGTCATCATAGTCTCTCAGTTCAGACCTGTTGGTAGCCCCATTAACCTTTGTGGGAATATGTGTCTAGTTTCAAGTACTCTTGATTGATAAATGGATTTATATTAAGACTTAATAAAACAAGATGAAATTCGTATAAGAAATGGCTGAGGTCACTTGGTCTGTTCAGCCTGGAGGAGACTGAGGGGAAACCTCACTGCAGTTACAGCTTCTTGTGAGGGGAGGAGGAGGGGCAGGCACTGATCTCTTCTCTGTGGTGACAGTGACAGGGCCTGAGGGAATGGCCTGAAGCTGGGAGGTTTAGGCTGAGTATTAGAAAAGGTTTTTCACACAGAGGGTGGTTGGGCACTGGAACAGGCTCCCCCAGGAAGTGATCACAGCACCAAGCCTGACAGAGTTTGAGAAGTGTTTTGGAAGTGCTCTTGGGCACACGGCGTGACTCTTGGGGATGGTGCTGTGCAGAATCAGGAGTTTCACTTGATGATCCTTGTGGGTCCCTTCCAACCTTATTCTTCATCCTATGAACCTGTAATTCTTTCTCCATGGGAAAAGACATAAACTGTCTCAGATCTGGAAATCTAAACTACTATGTCTAAATATGTATAGATTCATTAAAAATTTAATTCTAATTAATTTGAATGTCAGTATTGCCGAGCCTTTGCATGTAATGTTGTTTTAATATTCATCAACATTTTTACATGTATAAGAAATGCATATACACAAATGCAAACTTTTAGAAAATCCAGTAATATAGTTCTCTAAAGACTGAGCAAAGTGCATCCATTCTGCTGTATTGCTTAGGCTTCTGTTTTTGCACTGAGAGGATATGGACAGGACTATTCCCAGGTGAACTAATTCTGTCTCTTCTTAGGAGATTTTTTTTGGTTGGCCAGGCATACTGAATTCCCCCGTGGTATTAGAGGCTCCGTCCTCAGATTTCGTGGTAGAATGGTGATCTTTGAGGAATGGCTAAAGGACAAGTACAAGTGAAAATATAAGGAAGAAGTTTGATGTGTCTTGGAAGAAAGCATAACATTCTCTACACGTATACAAAATAGGTTTTCTTTGCTCCATACATTTCCTAATGAGATTAAATACTTGGATATCACTCCACCACAAATGATAGAAAGATTCCCTCTCCTCATATGCCATACATTTTGTCTGAATATACATATGTGTCGAGATGAAGAATGAGGGATGGGACCACCTTGCTTTGAGATGATTTATTGCTCAAGTAGCCAGATAAGATATCAATCTCAAGGGGTGAGTTTTAGAGGAACAAAAAGTCAGCCATAGCTCAAGGAAGTCATGAGTTTCTTCTTTGAACAGCAATATAGAACATTTTGGTCCAATAGACAGTTGACACAGAACTTGTTTTCACTTATTAACCTTTACTTAATTTTGCTGCACTGTGTCTCTTTCTTAGCCACTATGCTGACAGGTTACGTACTCATGCACCCCTCTATTACAGTTTCTAGATCTCTAACCTATTCTATAACTCACACTATTAAACCTCAAACTATTTTACTTAATATAATTTCTTACTTGCTCTAGGAATATTCTTACTTATAGGACATAAGTTTATAATTTCTCTACCCAATGTCTGTGTACCTTCATCATTACATTAACCCAAGCTCTTTCTAAGGCTCCAGATTGAACCCTTCAACATCTGTGGAATTTTCCATTTTTCCATTTCCAACATTTATGTATATAGTATGTGTTGATATGGGAAAGGAATATCCTGATTTTAATTCAATATTTTTATAACCTTTTTTTAAAATTATTTTCACTGAGGCCCTACCAGAAAAGGAAAATTTTGTTACATAAATGACTGCCTTACCAATATATGCCTGCAAAACACTACTTACCATCAGGACACGGCTGATCCCCTCTACCTCTAAGTATTGCAGTGCAATATAACTGATGCTGCCCTACACTCCACCATCAGTCTTTTAAAATTATTGATTGGTTTTACTGAAAATTGACATGTAGAACTAAACTAGCTGCAGTGGAGGCTTAATTCAGTGACTTGGAAAGTGGAAAATGAGAAATTACAAAATGGAAGCAGTGTATTGCAGCATTCACTGCATTTTAATAATTCAGTGCATTTACTCTTCTGCTCATGATTTAAATAGGTATATCTTTCATGCACATCTATTAATCCTGAATTGTAAGAATATTTCTATATATTAGAATATGCCCTGAGGCTTCCCTTTCCCCTCCCCTTCACTGATTCTTTTGGTCACATCCTTCAAGCACCTAAAAAGGAAGCTCATGAGGACATTCCCTGGCATTAATCACAGCAGTATAAAGCGTGGAGGTATTGATTGCTTATAACTGCATCTTTTGAACATTCAGCACCATTGTGTTCACAACATGATGAATGTACTTGCAGATGGCTTTGTCTGTAGTGGTCATAAACTCCAGTTAATGGCTGAATTAATTTATAGTAAAAGAATAATTCCTTTTGGGCCGTTCCAGGGAATAAACTACTTGTCGCATTTTTTCTTTTCTGAAAACAGCAGTCATAATTCAAGTAAGCACATGTGTCTGCTTCCCAAAATGTGGAAAAGTGCCTTGTATAAATAAAAGTATTCACTTTTAAAGCCATTATCTGAAGAGTTTCAGGAAACAAGCTGACATCTGAATAATCATTTCATCTTCTGAAGTGAAATAATATTTTTCACATGCATGCTATTAAAAAATAAAAGGACATGGCATTCTTTTTTTGTGATAGAGGAAGGTGTTTTTAGAAATCTCCCTGATTTTTTTATTTTTTTATTTTTATTTTTTTCTTAATTCATCAGTGGAGTTTCTTGCTTTTTGCCCAAACAAGCAAGCAAAAATCAATCTCAGAAATGTCTGAAAGAAACTGGTGAAATCCCTCATGGAGAGTTAACTGACTTGGAAATGAACAATTTTGTGGATTCTAAATCTAGAGGCATACCAAATTAAAATCAGGCTTTCTCAGTTTCCCTGATGATCTTGGAGTTATTTTTTTCCAATCTTAATCATTCTGTGATTCTTTGGATGTTCTGTCTCTGTTAGTTCTCTTTTTCCTCTTCATTCCTCCTGAGCTCAAAGGGAAACACTTAATTGTGATCTTTCAGCCTTTAGTCACTAAGGTTTGTTTTTTTCCTGTTACTTTACTGCCTAGTAATTGTTTTTGCTGTACCTACCCAAAATAAACAAACACATCCCCCTAGTGAGACTCTGATGTCGCCCTCCAACAACCCTGCTGTCTGGTACAGCTTGGAATAATGCCTTATCTTCCATGAGTCTCTGCTGCTGTTTTTGCTCCATTCAGAGAAGGTTAAATGAATCAAACCCAGTGGCATGGTGTGGATTGGAAAGGGAAGCATGCACCACAGGAGCCTCCCCATAGCAGCCTGAATGGATGGCAGCATAAACAGCAAGGTGTAGCAAAACGTACTCACAGAAGTAATACTTGCAACTATTTTGATGGAGAGAGCAAGGTTTTAAGCACGTTCCACTGACTGGTACAAGAAGTCTAGAGCAAAAATGCTTCATATTTGCTTTCTTGCTGAAGTTCATTATCACTAATCAGCAGCTGTACTGCTTTCACAACTGCCTTGTACTCTGGTTCCCAGTATGAGAGCACCAACAGCACAAATAGCTGTAGCTGGTTAAATTAGCAATATTGCAGAGCATATTATTGGTTGTTGCATTATACTGCTGCTCCTCTATTTAAATGACTGAGAGACTGAATTTGTTTCCTGTCTTAAGATACTTTATAGTTATAAAAGGGGAAATATGTGAGAAGATATTTTTTCCTGTCTGATTTTCATCACAGGGCTTTAAATATCCTGGTATCCCACTATATTTTCTGGCCTTGGAGTTGACAACGCATGCATTTTTACAGAATAAATCAGCTGGAATCTGGTGGTTGTGCTGGCTAGCATTCTTTTTGTTTGCTTTTTATCACTTGAAATTCTGACATGAAATCCCACTTTTTGAGAACAGGAAGGTTATGTTTGTTTTTTACATTTTACGTTAATTTGTTTTTGCCATTGACTTCATTACACATAGTAAGACATTGAAGGAAACACAACTTCTGAAACAACGGTATAAAGTTGAATTAATCGGTGTTCAACGATAAATATCCATCATGGTTGAATTATAACTTTCAGCAAACCTTACAGATACATAGAAATGTGCAATGTAGGAAAATTTGAGCGTAGTTGAACTAGTAATTGTATTTAACCTCAGCCAGCACCACACAGCTGCTTTCTCTCTAGCCCCCTGGGATGGGGGAGAAAATCAGAAGAGTAAAAGTGACAAAACTCGTGGGTTGAGATAAAGGCGGTTTAATAGGTAAAGCAAAAGCTTTGTGTGCAAGTAGAGCAAAATAAGGAATTCATTCACTGCTTCCCACAGGCAGGCAGGTGCTCAGCTGTCTCCAGGAAAGCAGGGCTCTGGCACACCAGTGGTGAGTTGGTACAACAAACAGCGCCTCTTCCTCTTCTCCTCAGCTTTACATGCTGAGCATGACACCTCTGCAATATCCCTTGGGTCAGCGGGGATCTGCTGTCCCAGCTGTGTCCCCTCCTGACTCTGCACCCTCATCCTCTTTGTTGGTGGGGTGGGGTGAGGAGCAGAAAAGGGCCTTGGCTCTGCGCAAGCACTGCTCAGCAACAGTGAAAACATCCCTGTATTATCAGTGCTGTTTTCAGCATAAATCCACAATACAGCCTCTGTGAAGAAAATTAATTCTCTCCCAGCCAAAACTAGCACATTACTGAATGGATTAGAGATGAAAATCTGTTCCTGTTGTACCTCTAAAAACCATTGAAACAATGACAGGCTGACTCAGCAACGCTGCTATAGATTCTGAAGGAGCTGTAAAACGATTATTCAGTGGCACGGTAAAAAAATATCAGATTAAAAGAGTGAAATCTGAGCAACTATTAATGCATTTATAATTAATATGTCAAACTAACAACTTCTTTGAGAGTTGCAAGTAACATTTAATAAACACTCTACTTCATGCAAATGGAGAGGTGGTGATAGTAAAGAATGCAATAAAATGTGGATTTTTTTAGTTGCATGCTACTTCATTGTCTACTGCATCTTTTGAAAGGAAGGTAGTAGAAAAACATACTAATATATTTAAAAGACATAATTATTTGAATAGGTTCACAGTCCTTTACTATTTTACAGTCTTGTCTAGGAAATCTACTAGGACTCACAAAGCAAGCAAATGTAAAAATTTGTGTGTGCTCAGCAATGAATGAAGACAGTCCTGTGCATTGGATGTTGGTTATCTGGTCAAAAGAATGACACTGGAGTGTGCAGTTTTGAGTAAAGGTGTTTGCCAGCTTGAAAGAACATATTTCTCAGCTAGCCAAGATTACCTTCCTATGTGTAATTCATAATGTCATTCATGCCAACACATTTTTATAACAGTTGCTTACTTTGAGTGCCCTGTTAGATGTGACATTTTCAAGAGCATCTCTCAGTCACAGGAGTTAATTGTTTTTCATGGGCATCTTGGTTGTCAATGGATTTGTATATCAGTAGCACAAACATTACTGAAATTGAAATATTGAAAACTATTATGCTACCAAAATAGAAATACAGAAACCAGTATCACAAGCATTAAGGAAAGCCAGTAATATCACCTTAAAAAGCCATTTGAAATCTGACTTTAGTATACCACGGATTATTCTGACCAAAATTATGGGACACTTTTTGAAAAATTGTTAATGATTCTTAATTGACTTATTGAAATGTTTTTTGATTTCAGCTAAGAATAATTTTTGTCTTGTAGCTTGGATGAAAAATTTTATGCTGTGTTGATATGATGTCTTGCTGTAATGAATCTCAGTTGAGTCAGATTTCTGTTACTTACCATGTATTTCAGGGAATACAAAGGCAATGTGAAAATTACTCCTGATAACCTTGGTTACCTTTGAAAATGTGATATTATGAGCAATTATAAAGAGGTGAAAAAAGAAAAAAATGCAAATCAGGTCCTTTTTATTGCTGGCAGTGGTTTTCAGCATGAAGACTACTTTGAGTGTTCTGTATAGTTGGATATGTATTTTACTTCATCATTATGAAGTGTGAGGTTATTCTGTTTCGTTTTAAATGCCTTAAAAATCTCATATTTCTGTTTGTAAACTTTTTTATTAGTTCCAGCAACAACACTTTGATTTTCAAAATGGTGAATTCTTTGAGATTGAGTTTATTATTTTCACCATTAGACAAAGCACTTGCATGTTTCTGCGAATTTTACGTAAGTATGTAAATATATATATATATATATATATATGCATGCATTGAAATTCAGACTACCCATACTGTACCAAAATTGGGATCTAGGTAGGCATCTCAACTTGAAAGAGAAATTCAGGATCCTATCCTCAGACACTGCCTACTCTGGTAACACTTTTAGCTATTCAGCTCCTGCTGTTGGACTAAACATCTAAACTTGCATGTGCTCAGAAACGGGCACCACCTCCCACCTTTAGACCAATATAGAAACTGAGTAGGAAGAGACACAGTCTCCACCTAAATCTCCAATCTCTTAGGCATACTCAGACTATATTTAATACATTGATAACAGTAAGTTCAGAAAAAAAATGAAACAGAGATGAACTTTCTCATTCATGCTATTTTGCAGAACTACTCTATAATTAGAGCAGATTCCTGTTTGAATGCTTGTTTTACAGTAAATTTTGAGGGTTTAGGTCTCTCAGACTGACTTAATGCAGATCTGAGACCACAGAACAAGCACTAACCAGAAAAAAACAAGGTGGTGACCCAAATGTTGATAAAAAGATGCTCTTTTGTTGACATTAGTAATGAGATTCTGACTAAGGAGTGTGAGAGAATTTGGGGCAACAGACTAGCTGCCACTATCAATTTATCCTGTCCCTTCTGTAGGACTACCTCAACTATTAATCTTGCACCTCTTGAATTATGGCAGTTATAGCTGTAAAACAAAATGAATGGCATGTTTCTGTTTTCTTTGAAAAGCTGGGTGGTAATCTGTGATGATTTTGGAGCTGCTGGTCACCTCAAATGTTCTACACTTGAGGGCGGACAGGCTGTTGACAGCAGGAAGCCTTTGCTGCAAATACATTAAAGGTGGAAGACATCCATAACCATTTGAGTAAGTCTGTTTTCAGGTAACAGAGGAGAGTTCTCAGGAATTTTCTATTTCACAAGCTGTAGGGTAGCCAGAGTTCCAAAGATGGAACAAAGGCAAACAAAGAGACAAAGCTTGGATTGTGGGGTATATTTTGGTGAGCTGGAATTCTTTCCCTGTAACAAAATTTTTCTGACAGGAAAGTTATCATACAATGAGTTTCAAATTCACAACCCCCATTAATAAGAAACATCTAATAAACAGAAGTAGACTTTTTTTCTCTTTAATAAATCTTCTAAAAATTCTTAAAAAGTATTTTTAGTAACAGAGAACATGTGTCATATACATGGTAGTTTTATTGAAGAGTTTAAAGGACATTATCTAGTGAAGGATTCTTAGTAAGTAGGAAAGATTGCTATAGTCACAAAATGCATAAGAACTAACCCTCTTTCCTACACAGAGTATTCTTTATATATTTATATCTACACATAGAGCTTAATATATACTGTTTATTTATATATATGTTTATTTATATATATATATATGTGTGTATATATATATATAGTGTGTGTGTGTATATTATGTGTAGATATTGTATGATTTAAATCCAACCTCTTTACCTGAAATGTGATTAAAATGTTCACAAATGCTGCAGAATGTTTTATGTATATGCTAAAGAGGTGTTTTCAGTACATATGTTGGTTAACACTAATTTTAAATGTGGAGAAGATGTTATTTCATGTGACTTCTGGAAGGACTGTGTGGAACACACAAGTGGGACAAAATACAGTAAGGGGACAATTTTGGTTTGGGCTACCTTTCAGCAGAGTTTTGAGACTTTAGTACTCTCCTGTCAGTGTTACCTGTAGATAATCAGATCTCGAGACATGTCCTTGTTTTGTTTTAAATTGTGGGAAAATTTCATGGTGACACAAAAAGTTTTAAATGGAAAAATTTCACTGTCATACACTTTGTGGTTAATTTTTTTCTCTTTTTAATAATTCTAATCCCTGGTGTATAAGCATATGCAAAACACTTTCTAAATTGAATAGGAGTCTAGGAGCATAGCTAAAACATCCCTAGTTTTCTAAGCATTTGGGAGTGTTTAATCATATTTTATGTATTTTTATACAAAGGCAGTGGAAAAAAACCCATGCTTTATTTTAATGTCTTTCTAAAATTATCATCTGTGTAAGCAAAATATTTCGTAATTACTTTATAGTCTACAAAATACTTTTAAAATTCATCTATAGTATCTACATGTCAGATTTGCAGAACATACTCCTCGTCTCTGCAAATTAAAGGGCTGAGAATATGGACACTTAGAGTCTGATTTAGTTAAAATTATCCCCTGCAGCAGAGGGTGGGTATCAGTTCTTCACAGCTGAGAATGATTTTCATAATTGTGCAGCACTCAGCAGCTGCAAAATCCCTGAGGATGCATGTTGCTCCTCTTCCAGAGCAGCCTGGGTTTGCTCTGCCTGGCAGAAGCAGTTTGACCCTTCATTTCTCTTACACCCATCTTGATGTGGGTTTCTGGAGGTGCCTGGTTTCCTTGGGTCATCAGAGGAAAGTTGTAGATGCTACAAGAAATGCATGAAATTTTTTTCCTTACTGATTGACAGATCCATTTAGAAAGACTCAATGAACCTTTAAATAATGTATATTCTCTATCTGCCTCTATATTGGTGGGGATAATTTTCTGACACATTGCCATCTAGTGGCATTTCTCTCATGAAGCCTATTACAGGATGCTAAATCCTTACCTCAGGCTGCCTAATCTTTCCTTCAGTGGCCAATAGTGACATGTTACCAATTTATTTGAAAGGAAAAAAAAAAAAAAAAGGAAAAAAGAGAGAAAATAAGAGTCGTACTTTTAATTTTAGAAGAAAAAAAAATAAAAATTAAGAAAGCGGTTACCTGCTTTGCAGCTGGCTTTATTTCTAAGTAAAATATTATTCAGGTTTTCAATTAATTATTAAGGAGAAATTTAAGAGTACTAAAGCTAAAACCTGTATTCATATGAAATTGCAGATCTCTTTTTCTGAAAAGAGCCTGAAGATAGGAACTTTTAAATAGATCTGACATATTACTCTAATCCCTTGGAACTGTGTTACTTGCTTGTGGGCAAATTTTAAAATATCAACTTCTTGGTCCTGATGATTCACAGATATGTTTAAAACATGACTAAATAATTGGTAACTGTTATTTCAAAGAGAATGATCATTTTTCCAGGAGTTTTGACTCATTTGCTCCAACTAATTTAAAATTATCTGAACTGAACTGAAAATACAGTCGTTAATCACAGAAAAGAAATTTCAATCACTTTAACAAAAACAATTTGTTCTGACTCATTTTAATATCAGAAGTGATAAAGCTATTTCATCAGAAATTAATTTAAATATAATTGTAAACAACAGAATTTTTGCATGGGTTTTGTATTGTGCACATTTATGCTCATTTTATGTGCTCACGTGCATATATCCGCCTAAGCTCATGTCTTTGTTTATATAAATATATATATATATATAAACACATATTATTTATGTTATGTTCCTATGCACTGTGGAAATGCCTGACTATTCAATGTCACAATTAGGATACTAACAATTGCCCATTCAAATTTAATTATTCTAGATAATGAAAAAATTTATTCCCCATTCCTACAGTAATTCTGTCTGTGACAGCCTTTGCAAAGGCATTCAAGAACCAATGCCAGAAAATCTTGGACTGATTAAAAATGAAGAGAAAAATAAAAATTTGAATCTAAATGTAGAGTAATATATGGCTTGCTCAAATATCTAAATTTAATTTTTAAATGTGTTAGAAAAATGTAGTAGCTGGAGCATCCCTACTATTCTTTGAATGTATAAAAATGATTAATAGTAGATGTGACGCACAAATATTGATACCATGCAGTTGGTAACCCATTGTTTGATGATTGTGGACTGTTTTCTAAGCATTTCTATCTAGTATCTAAAACATTTGAAAATAAAATGATGTCTTTTGAATCTCTTTGAGCTTCATAACTGCTAGCATGGTTACAAGTTTGTCTTCCAGTCAGTTTTTAAGGACTTAAGCCCTATTGGAAACCAGTGTATTTCTTTATTAACCATTAGGTATTTCATCATGAGGTTGGCCTTACCTCATGTCAGGATAGCAGGAATGTGAATAGCACACTTTCCTTGACATGGGTTGGAGATGACAACATTATTTGTGAATAGCAAAGTCAAATATGAACAGCAGAACTCACCCAATCCTTTGGACAGTTAGCATGCTAAACTACTGGTTTTTCATCTACATAGCATCAAACAACTGCATAGATTTCAGCAGAAATATGGATTTTTGTCTATTTTTGATAGAATGATATATGGATACAGACATGTATTCTGCTACATATAGATTAGCTATTAATAATTTGAAAGAGGTGGCTGTGTGCAGGAACTGGTATGGACATGAATAAGGTGTGGTTAATGCTTTTTTAACTTGGTTGTATTTTAATAAAGTGAAATTATAATGCTATTGATTCAGAAATTCTAGGCAGCTTAATGCAAACTGAAACGATAAGGTCAATATAGTGCCAAATACAATATGAAATTATTACTCATAATTCAAGGACACAGTAAAAGGGTTGTAAATGACATGATAATCTTAGATACTTAAAAGGATTAAAATACTTATACTGTCACCAAAACACCTTAATATTATTTAGACAACATGCTGACTTGAGGACCTTGAAGCTCTTTATGAACATTTATACAAATAAATCTGTAATGCCTATCATTCAGTGCTCATTTTGGTAAGGAAAATGTCAGGGTGTTAATATGAAGTGACATAGCCTTGAGTGGTGCTGAGGGAATTATCTACTCTCTCTGTAAATACAGTTTTATTCAGATGAAACTCAGAAAGGTGAAAAGTGTCTTGAGAAAAGATATGTGTCTGATGTGGAAACAACAGGAAAGTTTTCTGACTCATGACAGATAAAATAGGAAATGAGCTATGTGAGTGGAAATAAAGAAAAAGGAGCAGCAGTAATGCAGAAAGTTCAAGGTAAAGAGAAAAAATATATGCTAATTTCAATTATATGGAACTTAACAATGCATATCTGGAGTGTAGTTCAGTGCAATTCAAGGAGTAACAGTGGCACATAGCCAATGGGTTAATTGAGAAGGATTTATGGCCAAAAGTGTGAGGGAAAGGCACAAAGTATAAGGTAAAAGCTTTTCCTCATGTAGAATGGAAAGGAAATTATTTTTCAACTTCTGAGTAAACTTCTGCTAATGCCATCTGAAACCAGCCTTCATCTAGATTTTAAATTCAAGATAATGCAGGAAAAAATGTAACTATGTATCCTAAAATCACAGAATATGCTGATTGGAAGGGATCCATGAGGATCATGGAGTCTGACTCCTGGCCCTGCACAGGACACCCAAAAAGTCACAATATGTGCCTGAGGGCATTCAAATTCTTCTTGAACTCTGTCAGGCTTGGTGCTGTGACCATTGCTCTGGGGAGCTGTTCCAGTGCCCAGCCACCCTCTGGATGAAGAATCTTCTCCTGATATCCAGATTAAATCCTCCCGACTCATCTTCATGCCATTTCCTCGAGTCCTGTCACTGGTCATGAGAGTGAAGAGAAAACTGAAGTGAAAACTTCTGCCTCCAGTTCTCCTGAGGTTGTTGAAGACTCCAGTGAGGTCTCACAGAGAATGATTTAAATGTGCCATGTTGGAATACACATTAGTTGGAAAAGGTAATTGTTAAAATCCCCACTAAAGTGTTGTTTAACCTTTTGGTGTTCATCATGGGAGCATTAATAACGTGAGAGTAGGAACTATTTTTATGTTGCTATTCAATTTTACATTTTCCATGGTGTAGCTACTATGTAAATTGTGTCTGGAAACATGGCATATGTTTTAGGTAGTAGGAGAAGAGTTCAACAGCTGAAAATTGAAATTGAAGAGGAAATGATACTCTGTCATCATAATAATGCTTTGGATTGGCGTTTGGTAAGAGAGGAGTCTTAGAGCTTTATAGTTTCTGGTATTGGCTGAAAAAAATTATTTGCAAGGTGGCATTTTGAGCAGAGGACAAGTGATAGTGTGTGTGTGTGTTCTCAGATTGTCTTCTTAACATGCAGATTACCCAAGTCAGCATGACTGTGCCTTTCCTTCCAAGACTAATTTTTTACTTGTTTTTCCTGTCCTGATTATTTGGACAATATTTTAATGAATCTTTTGCAAGACCCCCAGTACGGTCTCTTCTATAGTTGTTTGAAAACAGTATTCTCAAATCTTTGAAATCCATTGAGATGTGGAACATATAAAACTTTTACATCCACTCCCAGGAATGAAGGAACAACTCCTTAACTACTACTATGATCTTGCATAGCCATTGTGAGTGTTCACAGAAATGTTTTAAGTGACCATAACCAAATATATTTCAAAATATTTCTCTTTTATCCCCAAATTCTAAAATTAATCTTAAGATTTTGAGACTTTTCTGAAAGAATTGTTGATTGTGTTGACATGAAAGATCAATGCTTCCACTGACTTATGTTCCTAGAAACTTTGCTTCCTTTATCACCATACTATAGCTTTATAGCTTTTTGTTAACTTTGTGCTCTGAGATATCTTATTTCTTCACTTATTATTGTTATTCTGGAATTATTATTTGATTTCCTCACTTATTATTGTTATTCTGGCATGATTTTTTTTCAGACAGTGGGGGGAGATTATTGTCTAATATTCCAAAGGTACATAAATGATCTCAGTTCTACAAAACCCTTCCCTCTAGATCAAAACAAGCTATGCTGATTCTTGCATCTACTGGTGAATACAGAACACAGGGAAAGAAGAAAGCCCCTATCTGCTGTCAGACACTGCACACAACCTCTGTCAGAGCATGAAGGTATATGTGTGTAGTGATAAAACATTAATATCTTCATATTTCAAAAGAAAAACAACTAACAGCTGCCCCAAACACAAAAATTTCTAACCAGTCAATTTAAAGAATAATCCAACTCACTTGAAAAAAAATTAGGTGTAAAAAAGCAACAAGAAATTCTCCAACATAAGCCTTCAGCTTACAAATCTATTTGAACAGCAAGAAATGAGGAAGATAAAAACTGAGATAAGAATTAATACTAAAACTTAAGAGAGGAAAATATACATTTCTGTTAAAACAAATTGTACATGAGATATAATCTCACTTTACACAATACAGAGAATTCATTTTCTTCTTAAATATATCTCAACAACTCCCTCATCCCCACCCCCAACCAGAATCTGAGAAGCTAACTGAAAATATTCATAGGGACAGACAGAAGTTATAAGAGTAGATTTGGTGAGAAAAGGGGTCCCTCTCCAGGCTGCAGTTTGCTAGTGCCCTTGTGCTGTTGACACAAGGTTACTGTAGTTCCCTCTTTGGATGCTGCTCAGATCCTCCAGCACTCAAAGCGAGGTTTGCATCCAAAGAACTGAGCTTCTATTCACGTATCTGGAACAGCAGTATTGTTATTTTGCTCCCTTCATGGTTTTTCCTGTGCCAACCCGGCAGAAAGCTACAGAACTGAATCAGAATTGCATTTGGCTTCCTCGTTAATCGCGACAGAGTAGGCCCTGTCCCTGAGGTTGCACTTGAAGTATTGCTCGTTTGTGTTCATGAAAAGGAGTGGAGAAAGATAGTCATCCCCAGAAGAGAAAGTGCATTGTATTCTCTACAAGCTTCAGCCATTGGGAAATCATTTTAAGTTATCTGCAATTTCTGTATACTGTTTTCAAAGATGCTTACACAATTTTTGGACAAATACTTGAAAGTGCTTGAATTACTGTAAAATTTTCTGAACTAAATACATAAAGAATCTAAAAATAGGTAATATGTAGCAGATGTAGCCCTGCATGTAAACAGAGTTCTTATAAATAGTCATATAAGATTACAGCTGAAAAGATTGCCGGTTTATGAACATATGTAAAATGCTGGGGAAAATATGACCATTTTTAATATATTTATGTCATGCAATTCTTTCTGATTGTAAATTTGTTATAAGTTTTTGGAGGGTGATCTTATATAATGTTTCTCAGAGTTTTCTAAGGTTTTGATAATCTTTCTGAGACCAATTTATCGTGTAATTCTTCTTCCAGGAGAAAACATTGACATTTATTTTTCTATATTTTGCAGCTGTTTGGAAAGAAATCTTTTCAATGTTTTGTGGAAGAAATCTTCCACAAATAAACTTCTGAAGTGTAATGGTAAAAGACCTTTGGAAAGGTCTTTCCTTTTTTCTTCCACTGAATAAGTGAAGCAATCTGTTGTCTGTCATTTTGACATGCTACCTTCTTTTAATTTCCTAATATATATTAGTATTTCATAAAGGTTCAAGAGAGCCACTCACAAGATGGCTCAGAGAAACAGCTTAATAGTGGCCAGCAGCCTTCCCTAACTTAATTTAGGTTAGTGAATAAAAAATATTGCACCCAGATGAAACATTAGGTTAAATTTGTCAGAGCTAGGATTTTATTGCTTGGTCTAAAATTTTATGAAATTTTCACCTAAAAGTGGTGAGCTTAACACGAGTAACCACAAACTCACTTTGTGCTCAGGTTGCTGTTCCTATAATCTAACTCAGGCAACAAAGAATTTAAGACAACAAAGTCTTATCTAGTCATCATGAGCTCATGAAAGGTAATTTTTTTATCCTAAAGTAGGTGTCTGAAATCTGCAAGATTGATCTTTACAGGGATCTGTTTCATTGGAAATGGCCTACAGAGACATTAGATTGGAAGGTTTAAATTGCATCAAACTAACCGTATTTCCAAATGACGGAATGTTTCTTTACTATGGAAATTCCACTAGTAGGAAAGCTATATATTTTTTTTGCTTCATTACCTATTAAGTATGTGTTTCTATTAAAACAGCTGCAACCTTTTCTTTCCTGCTTTTGTCACTAGTGTTTGAGTTTTAGGGACATCATAGCAGCTTCTGCCTTAATGCACCAGAGGGCCTTAGGGAAGATGACAGGTGCTACCAAGCTATAAAACTGGTGGTAGATCTCGTGTCTCTGGACAAAATCTCAATCAGAGGACAAAACACAGTATGAGTGCAATGCATAATGAAGGAATTCAGATGTGCAATGGATAATAAACCATTTCATTCTATGGAAAAAAAAGGTATTTCTGCTAGAAATTTGCAAATGGCCTGTCAAACATGATTTATAATGGCAACTGATTTTACAGGATCATGAAATCCTTTTCAGTAGACTGAAGTTTTCTTTAGGTCATTGTGCATATTTGATTCGTCAGCAGGAGATCTTTTCAATTTATTTTTTTTTAATTCAGCTTTATATACAGAGAGTTAAAGCCTGTTACCTGTAAAATATGGATAAATTATGTGTGAATTAGGGAGGTGAAACATAATGCTTCCCTTAATTTCAGATTTTATTTGCATTACACAAATTTGAGATTCATTTAATGGCAAGCAGCTGTCAAATTGCATATAATTTTAATAAAATCTTTGTGTAGTACATCACCTTTGCATTCTGCAAAGGCCTTAATTTTATCTGCAAAATCTGGTGCCACAGATACAGGATTTCAGCTTCAGGGCTCTTAAGAAACCTGTAAAAATTGACAAAGCTACTCAAAACAGTATTATTGTATAGAGCAAAGTCACAGTATCAAGCTTCATTTTCTTAGGCAGGAAGGATGGAGTAGTGAATTTTCCTAGCAGCTTGAGGAAACATCCTTTATATTTATAAATAAATTCAGTCTCAAATTATTTTTTTTCTCAAAACACTTCAATATTTCTACTTGTAGGGTACCTATTGCTGGTACAGAAGAAATTGTTCATTACTGAGATTTTTTGGACCTCTTAAAACCAACCAAGCCAGTATTTTTCTAAAGTGAGATTTTCCATTGTAAAAGCCATCTTGACTCTTCTTAATATTCGTGCAAATGTCCATTAAGCCTATTCTTTAGCATAATTCCTGCTGCATAGTCCAGTGCCAGTGTCAGGCTTACAGATTGTCGGGCTTGGCACCCCAGATCTTCTCCAGAACCCTTTTCTTTAAAGAGAAATGCCATTTGCCATACATGGCTATTAAGCTATTTCACTCTTAATATCTCATAGAACACAAGGGTAATCATTAAATCCTGAGTGTAGCATTTAATCCTGGTCATGTTCTGCTGCTAATTTTGTCAACTTGTTCTGTAATCTCTTCTACAGTCATTTTAGTTTTAGATGGATTCTCTGATGAACCTCTGTGCAAAAAATGGTATTGAGGTGGGAATCTCCACAATTTTTTCAAAGTGAACATTGATGCCAAGAAGTCATTTAGCTCCTGTGCAATTGCATGTCCATTCTAAGTGTTCCTTTTATACCCTCCTCATTAAGAGAACCTGCAGGCTCTCTGCCAGGCTTTCTGATCTTGATTTGTTTGAAAAAAAAACAAACCTCTGAGACTTATTATCACCTCTGAAACTCTTTTACTATCTTTTTCTCCTTTTTTTTTTTTTTTTTGTCTGCCTTATCTGCCAGTTATTTTCTTCATTTAAACTCAGCTTCAGATTTTTTTAAATTCCTTCCTGTATCTAACAACCTTCTTTACTCTGCTAGTTAGCTGGGCTTTTCAGTCCTTTTCTGCCTTTTCAGTCCATTCTAAAGAGATGGTGTGCATTTGCACTGCTTCCAGTGCAGTTTCTTTATGAAAAGTCCATGCTGTCAGGAGATATTTAATTCTCCAGGTTGCCACTTTTTGATGGTCTTTCTTTCCTAACCATTAAATTAAATGCAACCCTGGAGTTCGTAGACTTGTCCTGCATTAATACAGTGCCTAAGTACATTAAGTACTCTCCTTAACATATTTTACCATTAGTACTTACTAATGGCATTCATATAGACAATTAGCATGTTAGCAAAGCAATGTATTCAAACTCAGAACCACAGAACCATAGAATGGTTTGGGTTGAAGAGAACCTTAAATATCATCAATTTCCAAGCCCCCCACCCATGGGCAGGGGAAACTTCCACTACAGATTGCTCAAAGGCCTTGAACACTTAGAGGAATGGGGCATCCAAAGGTTCATTTCCAAGAACTCTCTGTTTGGCATCCCTTCCCTCCCATGCCAATTGCACTTCCAATTTGGTGTCATCAGCAAACTTGCTGAGGATGCACTCGATCCCACTGTCCCACTATCCATGTCACTGAAAAAATTGTGAAACTGCTCCAGTCCCATTACTGACCTTTGAGGAACACCACCCATCACTCCTTTCCACTCAGGCATTGAGTCATGGGACGCCACTCTTTGAGTGCAACCATCCAGCCAGTTCCCTATCTACCACGCTGTCCATCCATGAAATCCTTGTCTCTCCACTTTAGAGACAAGGATATTGAGTGGGACAGTGTCAAATGCTTTGCACAAGTCCAGGCAGATGACTTCAGCTGCTCTTCCCTCATCCACCAGCACTGTAAGCCCTGTAAACCCATGACAGAAGGCCACCAATCTTTTTCAGGCCCTATCTGCCCTTACTAAAGCCATGCTGGCTCTCACCAGTCACATCCTGTATGAACTCCTTTGAGAAATAGCAATATAGTTAATTACACAGCTTTGGCATGTTTGTCTCATCTGGCACAGAGGATTCCATAACTGCAGCCTTTCTTTCATGTGTCAGGTAGAATAACATACCATTGTGTCTCTTTTTGTCTAATTTTTTCACATTATAACCTTCTGTCACTGATGATTACTGCCTGATTGATTGATGGATTGATTAATGGTCAATTTCAGATTTTTCCAGCAGACCAAAAGAGATGAGGAAACAGTCTTGACACAGTGACTGTTATCCTCCTGTCTTTTCCTCTCTGAGATTGATTACATCTCTACTGCAAAAATCACGGTTTCTAAGTCCTCTGATCCCTGTCTTCCACTTCTGATTATAGTTTTCAATTTAGTTTTAGCTTAACAGCCTGTCAGCCAAATTCACTGGCATGTTCTTGAAGCTTAAAGCATTTTCAGCTTTTGGCTCAGGTTATCTGCTGAAATGGTCAGCAAACAACTGAGCTGAATAGAACACCACTACCATGCAAATGCATGAACTAAAAGATATGTGATTGAAAAACTTTAGCACCCTTTCAGTCACCTGAATACTGGTGTTCATGAATATTAGAACAAATTACAGCACAGTGCTAAAAAAGCACCCAGTAAATTGCCTTGAAAAAAAATAGTGTTTCCATAATCCGTTTTTCATAGCATTTTAGAAAATGAGGGGTAAAGGTCTCTTGTATATTAACTATAGCACCATGTGACTGGTATTCTTTATCAGTTGCTGAGCAACGGTCATACTCTGAATTTTTAAACTCATTAGCAAGCTGAACAAGCTGGCATTTGGCAGATGTTATTTGATTTTGTTTGGAGGCAAGTCAATGGGGGAGACAGAAGAGACATTGAGCTCATTGTATTATCTTGCTTCTCTTATTAAATTCTCAAGATATTTTAAACACATCTAAGGAGACTAAAAGGAACATCTTAATTTTCAGGTTATTCGCAGAACTTTTATGTGATTTATGTAGCAATATAAATTAAACACATGAGGCAAATTTTGTTAGCTTCAAACATACTTTAATCTATACCTAACATTTTCCTGAAGTATTTCAGTCATTAGTAATGGCTGAAGTAGCTTTATTTGAATCCTCCAATCATGCAAGCATTTCTTAAACAGTTTTGCCAGCATACCTCGTCCTTGACCAGGAATATTTTATTTTTGTGTTCCAATTGAAGCCTTTTTAATAGAAGAAGTGTCAATTTTTATAAATCTTTTGGTGCTGTGTGACAGCAATGTGATGTGACCGTGCATCCACAAAGAACTCGCTCTGTTTGGATTTTAAGATAGTGATGGCCAAAGCTTACAAGTCTTGGCAATGTGCCTAAGTAAGCTTAAACCACTAAAACTTTGAACTAATGAGTTATAAACCAGCAGGGGACCTCTACAGAGCATAAGTATAAGGACAGGCAGATACTGTCAGATTTGTAACATTAATTCAGGAGCACAGATCTCCCACTCAAATACCATATGTCAGTGTATTGTTTTGTTGACTCATTAATGACAATTCTAGCATGGCTGTTTTTTAGACTGAAACTGATTAATAAACTAGTGAAAAGAGAGTAATACTATTCCTTAGTATCTAACTTTCTAAGGTATTTTAGTTTCTAAGGGTTGTCTTAAGTATCCTCTTTGTCTAAGGATTCTTTACCCAAACCACTTACTTCCATGTGACTTAAAGGATCATTATGAATTATTGAATTATTATTGTTGGTTTTCACCTCAGTAGCAGACATGGGGCCCAACTCAACTTTTTCACACATCAAGATAAATTAACATTAAAAAATTACTCATACTGGCATATGGAGCATGTGCTTTTTAACTCCTCGAACATTATTTAAATTACAAATTCCTGATAGTCTTGCAAGTACTTGCCGAGCAATTCTGGAAACTAATTTTGCCTGACTTCTGAGTATTTTGGACTTTTTTCAACCTTATTTGGCTTGTCACAGATAGAGTCTACATATTCATCTCAACAACAGGTACTAATGATATTGTAGAAAATAAGTCTATCAGATCTACTGGGCTGCTTCTAAGACAAAAGAAACAAAACAAGATCTGGGTATATTAGTATGCTTTAGTCAGTGACATAAGGAAGCAAAAAAGGGAATATCAGAGTAATATCCATAAATTGCAACTAGCAAGAAAAAGGAAATAAATGCATATAGGAAAGTTGGATCTAGTGAAATCACCTATTTTGTTAAAAATTCTTAGGGAATATAGACCAGACTCACAAGTAAAATCACAGTTTATATGACACAGAAAGACGGCTCTGCAATGCAGTTGCTAAGTTAACTTCTTGCTGAAGGATATTATGGATGCTAAAAATTTACATAAGCTCAAAGGAAGATAGTTAATGGAAGAGAAATCCATTAGGGTCTTTGGCTGAATAAGCTTCTGAACTACAAGTTATTTGGGTTAAGAAAGTGTTAGATACTGAGGAAATGTTATTAACTGCTTTCTCTGGTTTTGTACCTTTCCTAGGTACCTGGTATTGGTCACACATCCTTTCAGTCTTAGAGTTTACAGTCATCTCTTATGCAGATATTTATCATTAATTCTACATACATGAATCTAATATCACAGAGTTGGTTGGGGTTTCTTTTTGTTGAATGCTTGTTTTCCTTTGTTTTTCTTTTGTTTTCTTTTTAAATCCATGTCTCTCTTTTGCAAATTCTTTCTTCTCTGAGCCAGATTGGGGAGCAGAAACATCAAATGCTGCAGGGTGCATCAAGTAGGAGGTGTGTCTAAACTGTGGAGTCACTGGTAATAATCTACCACTGCTATACTGAAACCATTTTTATAGTGCAGAGTGGCTAATAGTTGACCGGGAAAGAATTCTAAAATCTTCCTGCTTGGTGCAATTCTGGAGCCTCCTTATGCAATTTCAAAGTTTAGATATCAAAAAGTTTTGTGTTCCAAGTAATATCAGCACAATTTTCACTAAGACTTATAAAGGTCTCTAAGACAAAGAGGGTCTTTGACTCTTGAAGGTGCAGCTCTGTAAGGTAGGGCCAGGTAATTCTAAAGCTTGGGATCTACTTCTAGGAGAAATATATTATAAATTCACCTCATGAATGGAACTGGAATTGTTGTTGTGTGTTTGAAATGAGGAAAAAAATTGTAAAGACTGTCTTTCTAGTTTTCTTCACCATTACCACTTACATATTACATCAGTATAGAAAATAACTGTTACTTGGTACAGTATACCTTTATTAAACATCAGTTTACAGAGTGGTTGAGGTTAAAAGGGGTCTCTGGAGGTCATCCAGTCCAACTCCCCAGCTCAGGCAGGGCTACTTAGAGCCAATAGTGCACCAGCCTGACTAGAGGGGGTTTGAATATACCTAAGGAGGGAGACTCCATGACCTCTCTGGGCAACCTCTATGAGTGCTTAGTCCTCACTATAGTAAAAAGTGTTTCCTGATGTTCAGATGGCAGCTCTTGCACTTCAGTTTTTGCACATTATATTTCATCTTGTTACTGGGCACCCCTGAATAGAGCCTGTCTCTGTCCTCTTTGCACAGTCACATCAGATATTTATATACTGATAACATCCCCCTGAGCCTTCTTTTCTACAGAGTGAACAGTCACAGCATTTTTGACATTTTCTAATAATGAGATGCTCCAGTCTCCTAATCATCTTAGTGGCTTTCTCCAGTGTCTCCATGTCTCTCCTGTAAGGGACAACACAGAGCTGGACCCAGGACTCCAGATGTGGCATTCCCAGTGCTGAATAAAAGGGAAGAATGGGTAAGACTGGAAGGGTCCATTGGAGATCTAGTCCAACCTTCTGACTCAGTTAGGGACCCCTATAGCATGTTACTCAGGACTGTGTCTTGACAGCTTTCGAATATCTCCAGTGAAGGAGATTCCACAACCTTTCTGGGCAATCTGTTCCAGTGTGTGATCACCCACACAGTGAATAAGTTCTTCTACATGTTCCAGCAGAACTTCCTTTGTTTTCACTTTATGCTTGTTTCCCATTGCCCTTTGTCCTATTGCTTGGCACCACCAAGGTGAGCCTGGCTTCATCTCCTCCTGGCACCCTTCCTTCAGATACTGATTGACATTGATGAGTTCCTCTCTAAGGTGACTCTTAGGTGGACAGGCCTAGCTGCCTCAGTCTTTCCTTGTGCTCCAGTCACTCAATCATCCTTGTAAACCTTCACTGGACCCACTCCAGGACCTTCATGTTCTCTTGTACTGTGGAGTCCAGAATTGAACACAGCACTCCAGATGAGGAGCATCTTGTCCATCAGGACCCCTTACCAGCAGATCAGCTCCCAGATGGGACTGGTGCATGAGGTTATTCTTCCACAGGTGCAGGCCTTGATATTTCTTCCTGTTGATCTTCATGAGTCAGTCAAGGTCTCTCTGGATGGCAGTGTCTTTGCAGATGTTAACCCCGGTATTAACCCCAGGGTTAATTCACTCATCACCAGTTTCCAACTAGAGTTTGTATGGCATATCATCACACCCTAAGCCTGGAGATTGAGGCAACTTCCACTCCACCTCTCTGTCTATTTATTCAGCCTTAATCATAACTTCATAGTTATGATTAAGTATGCGCAGGAAAGAATTTTCTGAACAGTGTTGGTTTAGAGACATTGATTCCTAGGATAGCATTAGATGAAATTTTTCTTTTGAGCTAATCTGACAAGCAGTAGCCAAAGAAATTAATTGTCTTATTTGTTTTCATTTTGTTTCATGTTGTCATCTGAATTCTGAAATTCTGAATTCCAAAATCTAGGACTGGCTGAAAATTCTTGGGAACATTACAAATTAGCTGTCTTCCAAAAAGGAATTGTGACTATAAGTGTGAATTGGTGGTTATGATCCTGAGTGGGAGAGCCTACTTGGTTCATCAAGAGACAAGAAAGCCAGCAAACCTTTCCTATGCCTTAGGACACAAACATTCTTGGCTGGGTTGTGGAAAAGAGGTCTGCATAGTTTCCTGAGTCTGGCTTGGTGGGCAGGAAGATGAGCCTTGTGCTCTCAGCTAAATTGTGCAACACTGATTGCCAGAACTACACAGATTATGAGAAATGAAAATTTAGGCTTCAGGGCTAGAACCCTTTCACCCATTGGCTGGATGGGCAGAAGTTGGGCAGCAGATTTTATGAATTCTGTTTTATGGCATCTGCCTTATCTTAGGTAAATCCCTTCCTGTTCATACATATTTTAAAAAGGAACATCTTGGGCTGTGTGCATAATATTGAAATATGCACAAACATGCTGTCAGCATGCTACTGACTGAAAGCTTAGATAATTAAACATAGCTGTTGTAATTGCCATTGAACAATTTAGGTGTCTAGAAAGCCCTAGGGCAAAAGAAAATGAAGTATCATAAAAGTCTGTATTTTTTTTTAAAAGATGCTTTTAAGAATGCAATTTTTCTTTTTTGTTTTTTGTGGGTTTTTTTTGGAAAAAAGTTCTATAAAGAAGAAATCTGCAATTTGAATGAAAAATTCACAGGAACTTTTTTATAATTTCCAAACTTTATGAAGCTAATTTAAAAAAAAAAAAAAATCATTTTCTTCACAGGAGACCTAGCAGCAAAAATTAGTTGGGTAGTCTCACCTTATCTTGAGTTTTTGGGGTTTTTTTTCCAGACTATAAAAAATACTGCAAATGTGATATGATTGGCACTCTCTGCACAAGGGAGGCCAAGGAATAGAATAACGAGATAGTTTGCAGGTCAAGAGAAAAGGGTGAATTAGTAGAGTTGGAGTAAGAAACTTGCACACCCTGGATCCACTGTTTAACTCGGTCAGTGCTGTTAGTCTTATACTTTGATGAACTCTAAATTCACTGAGGAAAGACAGAAAAGATGTAATAGTAGGGCTGAATGAATCCAGGAGTGGAAATGTGTTAAAGAACCTTTCACCTCTGCTGTTATTTCACAATGAAGCAGAATAAAGCCAATCCTTTAAAAAGAAGTTAAAGGGAGTTTTTGAAATGAATCTAGCCAAGGTCAGAAATTCTTGTAATTCTTATTATCTCTTCAGTGAGGCCTGAAGAGATATACTCTTAGTCCCACTTTATGAAATTACAAGCCTCTAATACTTTCAGTATTTACTTTTCAGTAAACTTAGGGAAAAGTTTAAAAAAAATAATTGTAAATTGATAATGAAATCAAATAATGAGTCTTAGTCTCTTGGCTGAGTTTAGTTCAATAGGCCATTGTCACTTCGATACTCAGGTCATTTAATGTAAAATTTGATACTTTCCAGTGCATTCCATCCAGTTTTTCTTTAAAATATAATTCCTCCTTTAACCATATTTACTTCCCAGAGAAGTTCAAACAACTATATAGTTCAGGTCAAAATCTACATTCATTTTCTTAGGGCAGCTTTATTATGCAGCAAAAGAAATGTGAAAAATAATTCTAAACAGGAATTTTCTTTGTGAGGGAAGGAGAAAGAAATACCATTTCCTTTTTCCTGTGTTCTGAGCCCTTTCTCCTCACTCACTGCTTCTTTTCAGTATGAACTGTTTCCTTTTTTTTGTGGCATCTTTGGCTCAAAATACATACAGTCCAGTTTTGAGATAGTCCTCATAAAATTTTTCTTATTTTATGTGCATTGTTTCTGTTAGAAGTATGGTGGATAGTAAGGACATGAATTAAGACACAGTGCTAATTTAATTGCATTTGGAAAGGTCTTGCTTTCCGAATAATGTCCCTAAGTATTTCAGTATATGTCAAGTAACAACATAAAAAGGGGTTATATTGCACTAAGTTTTTGAAAGAATATTTCCACTGGGTCTGTTTATTGTAAGAAGCTAATACTAGAGCATCTCAAGGTTATTTCTAATACTTGACTGTTTTAATGATTATTTCATTTGAAATTAGAGCTCCATTTTCAATGAAATAGTTATTCTGCTTGACCTTATATAGCTTTAAAGCTTAGGGGTTTTTTCCATCAATTCATCAACATAAATGAACTTCAAGATTTCAAAAAATATATGGTCCTAACAAAATTTGGTTTTTAATTATTTAAACCAAAACATGATCTAGAGAAATAACAACCTAACCAACCACACAAAACCTAGAATGCCAGTGTTCTTCAAAGATATGACAATAATAAAACCAGGTGGAATGTTTTTATAATATGTAACGGGTAATACAGAATAGCACGAGCATAGTTTAAAAGTAATTAATTTCTGCGTTAATTACATAATATAAGCAGTTGTATTTGGAAAGCATTGAAGTAATTTGCATTACATGTTTTTTGTTGATAAAATGGACTTTTTGTAGTACTGTAGCTTATCTTTGCTGTCTCTAGAAGAATAAATACGTAGCTTTTGAATACATAAGTAAATAAATGGAAATTTATAACATCAGCTATAGAATATTTTAGTTTCTGTGGGGGGTATTTTTTAAGTTCATATGGGTGTAGTTCTTTAAAAGACTTACTGTAATTAAATTCAATAAAAAATTGTAGTTCTAGGAAGTGAACTAAGAGAAAAATTATATAATGAACAATGACAAAATTTGGTAAAAAATTCTAAACGTGAGGCACTATAAGAATTTCAGTGAACACATAGAGGTATGAGATAGCCAAACCTCATTCAAAAAATCCTAGCAATAAACATTATTTTTTCCTATTTTAGGCCTTGTATGGGTGGGTATAAAAACGTATTTTGTTGATTTCATTCCTGCAAATGGACAGATTATAGTTGGTGAAATATATACTTGGAGGAAGCTGAGAATCATGGTCAATGGGAAGGAGGTCCATGGTTTAGTGAACAGGTAAATGCTGTTCACATGAACAACAGCACACTCATATCAGCCTTGTTTCCACCTTTCTGTTTTTCATGCTGGAGCATTCTGAGTGTTACTTACTGCCATGATTCCCTGGGTACCATGGGCTTCCCTCACCAGAATGCTCAGAACACTTATTATTTTTTTATTTACATTTCATTTAACTTTAATCAGCAAGCAGTAACTAGGGTGCTTATTTGATCACTGAATACTTGCTTACATCCTGCTATGTTTTAATGCTGGATTTTGAATTTTGTACTAATTTTCTCAAAAGTTTATTATCTAACTCTCCTTTTAGTGTGAAGACTAAAATAGACTGAACCAAAGAAAGGAAAAATGGTTTCTGTTTGTTTTGGAAGTTCCTAGAGCATTTTTTTTTGGCTCTTAGGAATTATGCCATCTGCTATAAATACTCAGAAAAAAAGTGTAGTAATATTAGATACTGTTAGTATGAAAGATTTAAATCACCTTGATGGTGCTTTTTTTCTAAGTGATTATAGACTGATAAATACTGAAAAGCTTATAGTACCTTATATTTATTTTGGTACCCTCTTTTCAATGTCTACAGCTTCTTCTATTCTTAGAAGAGGAATTATACTCTGGATGTTAATTTAGCATAATTTAAGTACTAGAATCACATAGACTATTGAGGTTCTTTGGATTTCCCAGTAATTTTTCACTTCATAGTGACATGGCTTGATTCTGATTGCCTTCACAATGATGTAGATCAAGATAACACCACCAAGAGGCTTGGACTAGATAACATTTTTTGTTCAGTTTTTGTGATACATACATGACAACTGTAGGACAGAGCTGTTACTAAAACAATACGTTTTCTTAGCTAGATAGTGACAGCATTATTGGAATTTATTAGAATTTTATCTCCAAAATTGTGCACCTGTATCTGAATTGAACACCTGTACTAAGCTGCAGGTTCTTTTTTTTTTTTTTCCTACCAAATTTCATCAAGCAATTTCTTTAACAAACTAGGTACAAACCTGTATAAATGAAAACAGAGTTGAGACCAGCATCTGACCTAGTCACTTAAAATAAAATGCATTTGAGAGCTCTTAAAACTTGATCAGTTAAGCAGTTTATTTCCTGTTCTGAAAATGCCAAGTATATAGAAACTTCTTGATATATGCAACAATCACTGTACAAAGTACATGGGTAATTCTTCAAAAGTAATGTTATTACAGCTCCCAAAAAGTTTTCAAAAAAAATTCACTGTAGTGAGTAATGATTATTCAGTCAGAGTAAACTAAAGACAAGACATCAGAGGGGCAGCAGTAAGACGTCTTTTGCAACACTCAGACGCACCAGCCCTCACCCTGTGACTCTTCTTGCTCATTCTAGTTCAAATACTTTCATCCTCAGCCCAGAGAGACAGTGGTCTACTGAGAAGACATTGCTCAGTCACAAAGGTCATAGGGCTCTTAGGTCCTTGGTGTGCACATTATGGCAGTGTATGGCATTGGGATAAGTACTTTTTTCCAAAGATTTACAACAAGATAAAGAATGACTATGTCCAACTCATCCAGATACAGTAATATGACTTTAAGACTGCATGTCCTGATTCTGTCCAGGACAGAGTTAATTTTTGCAGCAGCCATGAGGAGGCAGAGCCTGGAGCCATGTGGACATGGGTAAGATGTTATTCTCTACCACCTCACATCAGTTGCTAGGAGTGGGGATAAGGGACTCTTGCTTCTGAGAAGAAAGGCATGGTTTTTCAGTGGAGCAAAGAGTGGTGCTGTGGGGAATCTGGCCACCATTATTCATTGTTGTATGAGCATGGTGAGCACTTTTGCATGTGAATAACCCTCTTTTTGTATACTTTTGTCATAATATTGTTCTGTAACTGTTTTCTTATTTCATTGTCATTTACAGTAAATTGTTCTTATTTCAACCCATGGTCTTTCTCTTCCGTGCCTCCCACTCAGGGGGGATGGGAGTGTTTTTTTAGTGGGAGTACTAAATTGGGGTATACCATTCCTAAACCATGACAGTGCAGATGACTCCTCAGGTCAGATCTGGACAGCTTGAATGTGTTGTGCATCTCTAGGTACTAGGGTGAGTGTGTATGTTTTCTGTCTTCACTTCTGTGGGCACCTCTCTAATTAGCAGAGCACTACTGGAAGACCTGACCTGCAATCCGTGGAGCAGTATTATATAGGAGTTACTGGTTTATCTGGCCAGCTGGGGGATAATAAAGGACCTTCTAGTCCTTTTCATTAAAAACTAGGAATAAAAGTCCATGTAAAGAAAGCAGGACTAATTACTTACCTGTACGACAGTCAAGTGTGATGTACAGAAAACCTAAAGAATGATTCTATAGAGGCTTGTGGTTTTTTGAGATGTTTAGCAGAATGGGATAGCTGTTGTGCTGTGGAGCATTCAGGCTGAAGTATTATATAGTGAAGACCACTCAAAAGCCTGAAGGCTGCTTCTCTACAATCCAGGCCATAACATTTGCCAGTGGCAACTGGCAAGTCCAAGTTTTAGGGGTACTTTCTAGTAAGACTCCAAGAGAAAGTGTGGAAACATTTAGTTGTTTTGGTTTTAAGTAGCCAAATCGCAGACTTCATCCACTCTTTCAAGGAGATGAAATTAATTTCTGGGAGAGAATCAGTACATGGCCTTTATGGCCTGTATACCTGTGAACTGTATGGGTCCTACTTAGCATCTCTGTGTCCGAGTAGTTCGCCGTGTCACTGCATGTATCGCTTGATAGAATCAGTATCTCATATCGCCAAACACTTCCTAGTGTAGGAAAATTACAGCATGAAACTTTAATGGGCATATTTTGCCCTTTTCACTGTTCCTTTTCAATACAAAATTATCATGTATCTTTTCAATGAGGAATAACAGTCTTTTGAGTTCTTCATGAAGATTTTTTCTCTAATAATTAGTAATCCTGTTTCTACCCAGCCATATAAAGGGCAAGTGGGTGAGAAATGGTATCATATAGATGAGGAACAGACAATGGTCTACTCATAAATTTATAATTCTTGCAGTAAGGTTGTCATTATTTTTGTATCCTGCATAATGTGAAAACACATATGACTTCCTCAAAAATAGTGTGATTAGTATTAGGACAGTTTTCTGAACCAGTCATATGTTTCCAGTAGGCAATAATGCTTCCATAATTTAAAAGATACAAAATATTTAATTTTTTTTAAAAAAACAAATTAAAAGAAAGAGAAAAATAAAAGAAATGATAGTTGGATGACATATGGGTATTCTTCCCATTGCTGAAGAATCCACAGCATACTTTTAAGGATGCTTGTATACTTTAAAAAGTATTATAGACTTACAAAATTAATTTCTCAATACGTCTAATGGCAGTTAATGACAAAGCACGTTGTTTCAAGAGGCCTTGTGAATAGTTCTGTAGAATGTAGGCTTTAGAAAAAACCTCTGTTAACCCCTGTTAAATGATCTGTAAAGGTAAAGCATATCAATCTTAAATGTATTTAAAATCTTATACCTCTTTTCTATTAATTCAATTTTAGTTTGGATCAGGAGTGCATTTCTGAGGTGATTCTTCATATTGTCCACAAATACAGAGCTTTCGTTTGCTTTTTGAAGTAGTCATAAATCATGCAAATTATTTTCAGATGCTAACTAGATTAAATTGCTGTTCAACAGTTCCTAAGTATTTCTTCCACCAAACTAGTGGTTTAGTGAACTTAGTCTTGAGTAAATCTCTGCAAAAACTTACAAGCTTATAGTGGTAACGAAATGGTTTTCTCAGGTGTGTGAAGAATCCTCTTTCCAAGACATCAGGTGTCTGCCGTACGATCATTCTCCTCCCCTTCCTCCCTCGTTGCATATGCAGACATTTCCTCACAGACATGTGAGGAAAGACTTAGCTGATATAATGTAGTTATAAAGTAACTCCTGTAGGTTCTGCTTTTCTTCTTTCATAAGCTGGTCCTATTTGCAATGTCTTCTTATAAGAAGTGCAAAATAAACCAACACATTGGCACTGCCATAGTGGTTAAGGTGATGGGTCTTTTGATAAATCGGTTTTAAGGCAACATATTTAACTATTTCTTCCACTTTATTAAACACACATTTCTAGAGTGTCTCCTTTTAAATCTCTGTTGGCTTGCTTTTCAAATATCATATTCTGTTTAAATAATTACTGGATTAAAAGGTGATATTTAAACTGTAACTTGATTGCAACAAAAGCATGGAGAGGCAAATATAGGGTGGGCTGATTGTCTTTCATTCAACACAGATTTTATTCTAATTTCTGTGAAGTTACAATCTTTTAACTATAACTAGAATTAATCCTTTAGCTAAATATTAGTTCCATCACCATATTTTTTTTAAGAAAATCTGATCTTAAATGAGTTAATTGAAATTTTTCTCATTTTTTCTTTAGTAAACTCTTCACTATACATAATATCTTTCTCCTCTTTTCAATGACATTGATGAAGTGACTGCATTCCCTTTGTGATCATAGAATGAAATGTAACTTGTAAGTAGAAGCTAAACAAATCTAGCTGAACATCATCTTTGGAATTGAATATCTTTCTATTTGCCATTGACTGTAATTCTTCATTCATTAGACATTTATGTATTTGTATGAATACCTACAAACATGTATAAGTACAGACAAACTCAAAATAAGATGATCAGGAAGTAGTGCTAACAGTGTGTGAGTTGTGTAAAAGGGACAGGTTATCATCTTACCCCCTCAAAATTTGGGCTTCAAATGATGGTACCTTTAGAATGAACTTGAGAAGTGATGAGCATTTTTGTCTTCTCAAACACAGAAATGAAAACCCAAACACATTGATGAATGTTCAAGAGCCACGTGATGTGGTTCATAGCTAGAATCAGAAGTTCCTTTTAAGGATTAGTGGTATGCATTCATTCCCAAGCGCATTGCTGAATGACCTGTTTTGCACAGAGACTTTCTAACTGGTAGTGGTTATGCATATTAGATTAAAGAAATCTAAGGAAAGGGAAAAAGAGCAACTGTTCTACATTCTTTATTGCCTTTGTTTGTAACTCGATCTGCCAACCACCTGACCTTTATTTTGCTACAACTATTTAATTCAACGGACATGTCTTCCTTTCTTTTTATTAGAATTATATGTTGTCCTTCCAAAAAATTTTTTTTTCAAAATAATTAAGACTGTTTTTGATATTCTGACTTTTATTAAATGTATGAATAATACTGCATGCTGAATATGAGCTGTGATACGAGTGAACATACAACATGTGATAGAAGCCAAGCTGGGAAGGAAAATGAGACGCTGAAAAAGAATCCTCAGAGATTCAGACTTATATAAGGCAGATGAACATTCCTATATACCCATATATTTAAATTCTGAATCCTGCTGGGATACCTAAGACAAGGAAAACTGAAGTTCATACTTCTTGATGCCCTCAAGTTTTCTTTTTCTATCTGAAAAAGAATTGCTTATTGCTTTATTAATTGTGCTAAACATGAATTTTAAATTGATTTTGTCTTTTCTTAGTTACCAGTTTAGTAAGAAGCATTGGGCATATTTTCTTTTGGAAATCAAGTTCAGAGAGATTCTCTCAGTTTATGTCCATGACAGTACATATTTTGTGACCTTTCATATTTCATACTGAGATAAAAGTATTACTGACTTATTTTTCTTTTGTTTTTATGGTCATTTGCTATAAGCCATTTCCTTGACCAATTCTAAAGGCCCTATAGAATGCTTAATAGTCTGTAGCACATACCATGAAGTACAAATGACTGCATATATTAACACACTGCAACTAGTGCTTATTTTAATGTGAAAAATCTATATGAAACAGAGCCAAGTATGCTGTATGATATAATTGGCTCAGTACAACCTATTCTTGTAAAAGTATTCTTCCTATAATTAAAGTAAGAGCTGAATCCTACTGAGTGATTATTTCCTCTGTGATTAGAATGTATTTTGAATCCTATTACAGATATAGTCCTCCAGATCCTCTGACTGGGTTGTGAGTTGAATGATACTCAGTGTTTTCCTTAAAGCCTTCACTTTATGAATCAAATAGCTAGGGTAGAGTCTTACTAGTCATTTTTAAAGCAGGAAAATGTTATTTTTCATATATGCTAAAAAAAAAACTTAATTGCTGACCAATAAGGTTTAATAAATCCAATTAGTGACATAAATAACAATATTCAATTAATTCTCTCATTTTGGAGATATTTTTACAGTTTGGCTATTGAATATTAAATTTTCTTTGTGATACTGAGCCCCATGTTTGACTAGTAAGCCTTAAATCTCCAGCAAGCTTAAGCTGTAGATGAAATCTCAGCTATCTTCAGAAAACAAAACCCACTGTGAAGCATATTATGTTCAGCTAACTATATAATCCATTGATCTGTTTTCATTTACAAACAAAATGTATATTAAAATTAATTACTAAAGCATGTTTTTTTTTATGCCACTGTAAAACTAATAGATTTTAATATAGATTTGAATTTTACTCAAGGGTAAAACTCTTCCTCCTTTGATAACATAAAAATTATGTCAAGTACTATTAAGTGAAACAGTATGGAACTGAGAATGTAAATCTCCAGTATTTCTCAATTCTACACTTAAATAAATAAAGTATTTAACAAATTATGTAAGATGTAGCACTAGACAGTTCTTCCATTAGAAATCTGGCATATCTCTTCAGTCACATCACATTTGATACTCACATTTTCTACTTTTAAGTAAGCTGAAACTACATAAATATTTTTTTCATGAAAAAGATCCTGTATCTCTTAAGTTCCTTTTCATACATGTACTGGGGTAGTGGTTTAGGTGTCCCTAAACCAGGACAATAAAACAGCTATTTTATGAGTGGATTGATCCACAGATTTTTAATGTGATTTTCTGTCAGAAATATTTAAATACTCATTAGAATATTTGTCATCACCTAAACTGCCATCTAGCAATTGTTACAGATCTCCATAAATGAAGTAGATTTCTGTAGCTCAGAAAAGCTCATCTAATTTTGCTTTTTAGTAGCTATTTGGGCATACTATATTAAACTGTGTATTTAGTAATTATTATGTAATTATCAGTATCTACAAAAGGTACTTTCCTGGCAGATACACCTCTTTTGTAAATAAATATTCTTTTTTTGGGGAAAAATTTAAACGGGTTCTGTCAACTCATTCAACTATCATTCTTCTTTAAATATATGCAGTTACTGTATTGATGATAGCAGACACATGCATTGTTTCCTATTTTCATTTTTGTCTTTGAATAATTTAATGTGTTTTTTATGTAGACAAATATAAGATACGAAATGATAGAAAATTCCAAGTAGGTGCTTACTTTTGTTTATCTGTTCTTTGTGAAACTGCAGGTCCTTCTGGAGCAGGGGGTAGATGGAGCTAGAGCTTGAAGCAGAATTTGAATGAGCAAAGGTCATACAGTTCCCTCACAGATTCTCATCAACAGCCTGCTCCTGGATGGAGATGTGCAGATTAAACTGTTCCCCTTGGCTTGCCCACTTCCCCCAGTTTTTTACAGTCAAGCACATACACTGTCATATCCTCCTTTATGCTGGGAGAAAGAGTAATCTTCAACCTTCAACATGAAACCACTTTTGTGGTGCAGATACTGACAAAATTGTGGTGTTGGTGTTGTAAGGAAAAGGGAAGGAGGAGGATAGTGCCACAGTACAATAGTTCTTATTACCAGGGACGTGTAGTAAGGATGACAAGTACTCTATGTAACGTTTATTACATAAATATCATAATTATTTTATCTGTGCATGGTGACATAATTTTCAATATTGCAACTGAGAACACTATGCACAGTTGAACAGCTGCTGAATCACTGTAACATGTAAGCCCTGTGTTTATGTTTTTATTGCTTCACTGGGATAATGTAAAGCTTTATTTAAACTTAAATAGAAGTAAGACTACATGCATTAAAATCCATGGCTCACAAAAATTGTCTGCATAGTTCTTACCTTTTTTAGACCACTGAGACTTCAATAAAAACTAGCAACATGGCTCCTCTGGCAAAGTCCTGCCAGTCTATTGGTAATTTTTGTATCTAATATCTATGCATAATTTAAAATATATAAATTGATAGCACTGCAATCACGTGAATTAAAAAAGGAATAATATTTGAAAAACCAAGACTTTCCATTATCAAAAGTTACTCAAATATGGAATTTTAATGCTAGCCGCAGTGTGTTCAAAATATTATATGAAATTGGTATTGTTTATGAAAGCTTTTGATATTTGTATTTTCTGTTCATCCAAAGACATAGGTTGCCGAGGTGTGACGAGCAGTCACAGTACAATGCTTTAAAAATTTCAGAAGAGGGTGTAGAAGGCTAGTCAGTAAGTCAGCAACATTGTCTTTAGTATGTCTGCTAACAGAATGTCCGTAGATTGGTGGGTAAGCACCAAATGCATTTGGTAAATTTTGTAGTTTCAAGGTGGCAGAATGCATATTTAATGTATGAAAAAATTTCCCAATTACCTTCTAAATATTATATTCCTATTCTCATAATATTAAACATTATTTACTTGAACTCCCTCCAATGGGACTTATTTCATTACTAGAATATTTCATTACTAGAATCTACATTCATGGGGATGAAGCCTACAGAAGGAGCTTATCCATGTACTCTGTACACAAGTAAACTATTACTCATTAGTAAAGTACATAGTATCTGGTTGTTTAAATGCTTATCTACTAGTTTAGTCAGAAAAAATAGGCATATATTTTTGCTGCCTGCTTTGTACAGTTGGGATATTAAATAACTTCTATACTGAATTCACAAAATATGGGGAATTGCTTTTGAAAAAGAACAGAAAATAGACTTTTTGAATGGTACAGAGTGCAAAATTGTGGCTGACTAAAAAAGTAGTTAGCAATTCACACAAATATACATATTAATAGATGCTTTGTAAATTCACATATGTAATGAAGCTACATGAATCTGTGAAAGTTTTTCTTTCATAAGAATCGATAACAACAATAACAATCAATTCGTAAGAATCAATAACAACATAAGCAGTAATGCAGAAAGCACAGTTCTGCCCTTAGAGCTTGGCTTCTGATCCTTTAGCTTTGTCATACTGCTGGAATGATATCCAGATATTTATCTTCTCTGCAGTGATATTGAAAACTTCTCAGTATTTTTGGATTGAGCTATTCTTACTTTATTGATTGTGGTTATCTATCTTTCTTGAGATTCAACAGAATGCAAGGGAAATGTGTCTGATTTAAAATACTTGCATAAAATATCTCATTTATTGAGATACACTTAATACATTGAAATATTGTATTCATTTTATTCAACTGCACTGAATGTATATGAATAAGATTACTGCTATTGATTTATGGTGATTATCAACTAGACCCAAGTAGTATTATATCTTTCTGTTTTAATGATTCATGTGATCTCATTTATCTCTTGCACAGACATAACAAAATTATTCTAGGTTTGACTGAGGGTTTCAATTAGATAGTGTTTTGTGTGTATGATACTGCACTTTTCCATGATACAAACAATTTGCCTGAGTTGCTAGATGGCTTTTACATTGTCATGAATGCTTTTTCTGTACCATGCAGGATGTAGTACATAATCGTTTATTATTCTTTGGAAAAGTGAATATCAATGGTAATTCACTTTTGTAATGCTATAGCAAATGAAAGCATAATATATATATATATGATGAATTAAGTAGTAGAGAAAATACTTTAATGTTTTGTTGTTTTTGTTTTTTTCCCCTGTGCTTTTTTGTCAAAGTAACACTTAATTACCATGCTAAGCTGTGTGGTATATTAGCATACAAGGAGAATAGGGTTGTATATTATAATTCTGAAACAGTTTGGCTTCAACAAAATCTTCTTACAGAAGGTAAGCTGAAGAAGAGATTAGATTTTAAGCAAGTTTTAGATGTAGGTTGGCAGTTTCTTGTGAAGGCGGTGCTGCCTGTCCTAGTCCAGGGGTTCAGAGAGCAGCAGAGTTACCCGGCTGTCTCATTGCTTTGCGGTTGTCTGGATGGATCTGCTCACTTCACAGAGCAGGACTGAGGTGTGTCTCTAGTCATAAAAAGCATAACCATTACCTGTCAAAGGGACAGTGTGTTTGCTGCTGTCATTTCCCATTTTGCTGACAGATCAGATCTTGCTGTAAGAGCTCCAACTGAGTAGAGTCCAGGTCTTGTCGTCATGAACATATGGAGAACATAGACATCAAGGAGAACAACTCAAGGCCTTTGCAAAATCTGCTTGCAGCTATAAAATCATATCCCCTTTTCTCAAGCCTTGCAACCTGTGCTTAACAAATTTTCATCCACTGAGAATGCTGTACTTTAGAAAAAAAAATAAAAAAAAGTGCTGAAAACCATTGTGGATTTGTTCATTTAGCAGAAGTTTTACAGAAATCACATTATTACTCCTCTCAGAGCTCTGGCTGATTTTTAAGTGAAGCTTAAGATGATAGTTTTAATGTAAAAATAAGGGATGGAATTGCTCCTGATTACAAGAGATCCATCCCTTGCATGATTTCATGACAGATTCTTTCATGCCTTTTGGTTTGAAAGGAAAGGAAGCTGGCCAGTCAACTTTTTAGAATGTGAAGTACCAATAACAATGTTAAATGCTGTGTTAAAGATTGACAGTGTGGATCATCAAAGCTTTCTTTAATTTAATAGTCTTTTTTGTTTTAGTAAGGATGACTTGCAAAGAGGAAACAATAAATCCCAGAACTTTTCTATCGCATAATGTTTCAGATTTCTTGCTACCTCTGAATGCCAATATATTAGAATATTAATATTAATATTAATATTAACCAACCGTTGTGGAGGAGGAACTACATGATCTTTGAGGTCCCTTCCAACCCAAACCATTCTAGAACTGTAGGACTGTAGGACTGAAAACAGTTTCTGAAGCTTTTGTCTGGCCTTGAGACCAAATGGTACATGTGGTCTCTTCCATAAAAGGAATCCATCTCCAGAGCAGGGTGACCACATTGAAATTCCCTTCTGTGAATTGGCTTGTATTCACGTAATTGTGAATCGGCTTGACCTGTGGGGACACAGCTTGGAGACAGCTGTTTGGCTTCTGTCAAAACCATCCCAGGACTGTGTGAAGAACAGTGACCAAGTGCTGAGTGATTTAGGCATATTAGGTCTGTTAAATTTAATAATGATGCTGTAATATTTTATTCTTTCAGAGTCTCGCCTGGTTTTGCTTGTCTGGGTTTCCCACTAGAAATTCAAATATAGTATAAGAAATTCTGTAGCTGTGCCTTTGATCCACAGTTGGCTTGGGTGATTTCAGGCATCTGGTCTGGTAGGTGTGCCTGGTTGGAAGTATGCTTAAAATAGATATGTGAAACCGGATCCTTGTAATTAGTGTATGCTGCACCCTATATTACAAAAACCACTCCAAAATTGTTTGTGTTAAATAGATTCAATATTTTCTGCTTTTCAGGTTTGTCACTCACAATATAAGGCATCTAATGAGTTTTCATAGTAAGAAATCAAGCTTTTACATGCAAATATATCCTGGTGATATAATTTCAAATATATGACATTCAAAGTTAAAAATTGATAATTGAGATGGATTTAGGATGACATTTTAAATTTGCATTTATTAATTTGGAAGCTAATTTTCCATTTGAAAAGAGTAATAATAATAGTAATAATTCTGTGCTTTCAGGTATTTGTTTTAGGTAAATTCTAAGAATACAAATTCTTAGATGAATCAAAAAATACTTAATTGGGCTCAAAGTAAATATTCTTCTTTACTGCCTAACAATAAATATGATGAAGGAAAATTACTACTAGCACAAATACTGGAAATATAAGTGGTTTAAATTTGTACATCCGTTTCAAGATGAAATGTCTTATGTCTTGCCTGTATATGCATATAAACAAAATCATACATGCTCAGAAAGTCAGGTTTACATATACTAATTTAGTCTCCTTAGCTTTCCCTCCCAAGATTGCACACATTTTATAGGAGTAATAGTTGCCAAAAGACGATAAATGTCATTACTATATTATGATCTCATCTTAAAATTTAAAAATAATTAAAATTTATTTCAGTAAAAAATTAAACTACTTCTTTCTTTTGAAGATGGTCACTTGACATTGCTTGTATTTTGAAATAAATATGCTAGGTATCTCTATGAGTTTTAAAATATAGACCTACTAATTTAAATAATTCATGAGGCTTCAAAAAGTCCAGGTAATTTTACCAGCAAACTACTTCTTCCCAGATAAATTCATTCTTTGTTATGGAGATTATGGAGTATTGCAAATAGTCTTGATGAATAATGGAGTCTTATTCAAATAAGACATCCAGTTTGACATCCAGTCAAACATTAGCTACATTAATAGCATGCAGGACAGTCTTCCAGTAAAGCTGAAGTTACCTTGAAATATTTTTTTTAGTATATATTGAAATTGTCTGTGAATTTGACTTGTCTTGTGACAAAAGTTCTTTTCAGAGTTTATTTAATTTTTCATTAAGGTTAGCAGATTATTTGTAGGCAGTTTCATAAAAAAATTGCAGTTGTTCAATGAGCTGTTGCTTCCTGGACCTGGAGTCTCTTTCTCTCTGTTTCCATAATCAGAGTTCTTATATGTGAAGCTAAAGAACTATGGAGCTTTTTTTGCATCTTTATTCTAGGAAGGTTCTCTTCAGTATTTTCCTTCGACAAATCTGAGCACTATAAAGAAGAGAATTCTTTCTGTCTTTCTCTGTTATATCTCTAGGAACCTGTGATGTAGAGATATTTCCAATGCCTCACCATCATTCTTTTTCTGCTTTATCATCTATTTCGCATTTCAAGGATTTTCTAAATTATTGTGAGAGAAGCAAATTATTAGTAAATTCAATTTGCAGACAACAATTTTTGAAAAAGCAACCTAAGGGCATCCTGTATAAAATTACACTTTTAGTACTTTGGAAACTGTGAAGTGTAGAATTTCAATAGAGTACATCTCATTTGTTTCCTGTGGTAGAGGCAGACAAGCCTGAATCGTTGGTCACAAGAAGGTCAATAAAACAACATTCATTACCTGGAGAAGTGATGCAGGGCCATCTGTCAACTTCACCTTTTAATAAAATTTCCCAAAAGGAGACACACTGGGGAAAAAAATAAAAACAAATGTAACTAGTCTGTTTGACAGTTAGCATGACCTCCAAAGTAACTTTGCCTTCATCTTCACTGAGATGTCAGTCACGAGTTTTGCTGTGAGGCTGTTTGCAGACATTATACAAAAGCTTGTGATTAAATGTTTTTTTGGAAATGGTTTCACTTGAGTTTAACCAGATCCCAAAATGACAAATGACATTCCAAAAAATGTCTTCAGGATCAAGCCTTTTTTCTGAGAAAAACTAATGTATTTTGAGATATGTGAAACTCTGTTCTGTCTTCTGCGGGACCTGACCTTCAAGGAAACTATTTATGAAGGCAAAGTAATTAATTAACTAATAATTTGAACGTTATTAATCACCAGGCTGTAAGATATTGCATGAAAGAGTATATACCCCGTTGATACTCTATATTTGTGTTTTGAAAAATATGAACTTAATCTGTTGAAAATAAAGGAAGGTCAGTGATTAGTGAACACGATTGAATGAGTGCAGTCTTACATTTTAAGCTTCCCTGGTTAAAGCTTTTATATATGACTCTGCTTTTGTATGTAGGTTTGATTAAGAGAAACTACTTTTTATTTGCTTAGACACATCCCTCTAGATTTCAGTTTTGCTGCTTCATTGGCATATGATGATGATACCACCAGCAGTAACTATTCAATTAAGGTCGTTTTATTATGTTCTGTGAAGAAAGAAGCATGTGAAGGCATATTCAGAATCAAATCTAGTATATCAGCAGTATTTTTTCATTGTTTTGTTTGGCAATGTGGATGATTAAATTGGTATTATAATACATTTCATTTAAAGTGTAAATAAGAAACAGCAATATATATTTCTTAGTTTATTACCTGTTATTGATTAACTGTGAAATAATGTAAATTATGAAATTATTTTTTGTCTGCCACAGTTCTGTGCAATGAAGATAACCAGTCTTTGGTTAGTTACAGAGATGTTCTTTAAGAATTAGTGGGTTTCAAATACTTTTCAAACATAAAACATTGCTTCAGAGACAAATTGGTTGTAGGAGAAGTGTTCTCATTTGTGTAAAGTATTAAAGCTGTACTCAGTAAGGAAATGAGTCATATGTAAAAACACAGTTTCTCACATTAGCATTTGTTAAAGGGACATGTCTGTCCCACTCAGTGCATGACAAATCTGAAACTGATGTACAGCCTTGTTAACACAATCATCATATTTACCGATATACACATTATAAGAAACCTGAAATATCTCATCTGGTTAACTTACTGACTGTTTTCTGATCTTTTTGAAAAAAAAAAAAAAAATTTAAAAAACCATTTGAAGATAAATATCTTTCTTACACAAACACTTTAATCTGCCTTTTATCCTTTTATGGAGGATATCAATAATCTCAGTTATCTCATATAATACCTCCATATAAGTTGGAAGTGTTTCTTGTACTTTTGCAGGCGCAATGCTAGATATGCTAAAGTAATTAGGATGTGAATGCAAACTCCTAATATTTTAAATTTATTGCCAAATCCTTCCTGGCAAATCTGAAAACCAGAATTTTTACCCCGCAATCCTTCTACTGCTCTCTGACAGAAAAACAATCCAGTCTTCTTAGAACATTGTGTTGCAATTGAATGGAAAACCATGTTTCCAAAAATTTCTCCCTTCATTGTGAGCCAACAAAAGCCCATTGCAATCTGTTTTCCACTTCCAAAATATTTTCAAGTGTAAGCCTTCCTTGGTTTCATACCATATTTTAGGGAAACCCACAAAACAAAAATGTGAGACATCATAGTTTTTTCAAAAGATTGTGAATCAGCTTTCTCATAACCCCAACTTAGTACTTCTGAACATACTAGATTAAATTAGAGTACATGTAATTTTAAAGATCAAAACAAAGGATTTATGAATTGAGTATACTGACCTTAAAGACTATAAGATACTAACTTCCAAATTGTATTTGAAATTAATTTGAAATATTGCTTTATTGATTGTGTGAATGCATCTTTTCCATACTTGAATGAGTTTCTGCATAGACTTCCAGAACAATATTTTTTTTTTGCATATCTTACATAGGTACTGAATAATAGTAAATACTGGCATGTTCTACAGTTGTTTAAAGATGTTTGACAAAGCTGAAAGAGAGGAGAGGGCCCAGCAGAAAATAGGAAAAAAAATATCTTCCATTACTTTTTTTTCTTGCCAGTTACATTACTTTACAAACTGGACAGCTATTTCACCAAAGCTTTTCAGGCCTGGTTGTCAGGGACAGATATTCTGAGAGGAAAGAGACCTTCTTCTGACCACTGAAAGACAGACAGTTATCAGAGGATGTGATTACTGTAACTTCAGACTGAATATCCTTTAAGAACAGCACAGGAAGCAATTAGTAGACTTGAAGCAAACAAGCTAGCTTGGATATGAGATCTAGAGTGCTTCTTATACTGAGATACATCTTCTATTTATGTCTCTTCATATCACCATTCTATGAAATAAGGAAATCATATCAGTAGTTCTGTTAAGAACACACAATCTCAGCATTGTACACAAACCTTCTCAGCCAGCAATATTTGCCTTAGTTATATCAGTAGGAGAAAATGTGACTCAAGGGGTTTTTGTCTACATTTCCCTTGTGTTTGTTGCATAGCACTGACAATATCCGTTTCTCCAAACTCTTTCTGTTAACTGAGTGAATTTTTTTTCAATCAAAAAAAAACCAAAAAAAAGCAAAAAAAAAACCCCACATAGAAAGCAAAACAAATAAAACACCAAACCAACACAAGCCAAACTCTACACAAAGCAATCCACAAAAAATATCCAACAGCTGAACTTAACTCTTGCAAGAATTTGTGCAGTATCTAAGAGAGTGATCATCAGAATTAGACCGTTTTGTATTTCATCCCCAAAAAATAAAGCTTCTAGTCCTGTGAGGTTGTTTCTAATGTCATAGCATAAAGTACTTCATGCTCTGCTGATTTAAATGATCTTTATGACCTTATGTGATATCACTGTTATATAAAAATCAGAAGCAAGTCAAAAGCACTTTTCAATTTTTGTGAGTATGTTTGTAAATTGTGTTACACTGAGGCAGTTGGTTAATAATCTCACCAGTGATGACTTCTTATTTTATTCCTCCTGAGTGGTTTACAAGCCACAATGTTTATAACACAACTCCTTTAATTTACAAAAATGTATATTCCAAATTCCATAAATAAAGAATGCTTGAGATACATCCGTTATTTTAGGAACAACATGTATTCTGCCACTTACTTTATTTGCAATGTGGTTTCTCTTTTCTTCTTCCCATAGCAACAACTTCCAATTTAGGTAGAGAAATACTACAAGTATTAAAAGAAAAGTAAATTAGGGTGTTATGCATTATCAGTCGCTCAGAATATAGGCTAATCATTCTCCATAAAATGAAAAAGTTCAGGGTACTCATCACTCTATGAGCACTCTAAACTTTAAAAATTTAATTTTGAAATCCAGTACTTTCTCAAAATTAAAAGAAAAATGAAGTTTCATCATTTGAAAAAAAATAAACATTACATCAGTCTTTCTCCTTAATAGTTTGTTCGGAAAGATATTTCATTACACTTACTGCTGATACCTGATAGCAATGGTAGGATACAGGACTCTTGGGTCCATTTACATATTTTGGAAGAAAGTGTATTCCCACAGACACACAGTTATAGAAAAAAAAAAACCCACATATTTTGGAGTGTGTTCAGAATATTTAGAAGTATCACATGGTGCCTTTTTGTTCATCTTAGTGGAGGATATTTTTGAGGTAGTACATACTCCATTGCAGCAACTGTTCAAGATGCCAAAGACAGAATTGCTTTGGCATTTGAACAGGATCTTTGGAGCAATTAATGAATCAGTTGTTGGAAGATCTTAAGGTCCAACCTTGGTTCAACAGGACATTATTGAAAAAAATTGTCACTTGTGGTCTGGGAAAGGAGGATGCAGCTTTTTCTCTGCTTCATTTCTGGGTGCATTTTGCTGAGATACCTTAGTGAAAAAGTGACAGGTGACCATCCCTGTAGAGTCCTACCAAAAGCCCAGTTACACAAAGAATGGAGTATAACTGTGGAGGTATTTGATATCATTCTTTGTCAGATACTCACTGTCTGACCTAAAGTAAATCTTCTAGAAGTTATGAAACATGTTATGGAATGGGGGGAAATTACAGGGGATGGTTGGCACACAGAAATCACAAGATGGCTTACATAATAAATAAAAAAAAAATCTTCAGAACTCTCCTTTTTACATGCATCTGATTTAATAATGACTTCATGGGTTGTTCCTTTTATCCAGTCATTGATAATTCAACTTTAATGGTTTTGAGGGTGTGTTAGAACTGTGTGATTTAGAGGCTGTGTCTATAACTGAGAACAGTGCACTAGTGAATGCTAGGCATTTGTGTCAGGATAAGGTATCAACCATTGAAGGAATAAAACAATGTATTTCATGGATAGCGCTTCTGCAGTAATCTATTCTTGGCCTCTTTCTTTTTTCCTGGGCTGTGCAGAAGCTCATTGCTGCAGCCCTAGGGCAATAGCACCATGTTATCTGTGGCTCCAGCACTACAGATGGGAGACACTCCCATAACCAATAAATAAAATATAAACCTGCTCTAGGACAAGAGAGCCTTTTATGTTTCTAAGGTCCACGATGAGTCTTCTACCCCTGAAGAATTCTTTATTTCTCTATACCCCGTCAGAGAAATGTATGTACTGAATCCTCCCAATCTTGCCATATTAGATTTATCTTCTTTTTGCAGCCAAAACACACTGGTAGCATCCTTTAATATAAGTAAGCTGTTTTAGTCTGATTCACTGCTGTATGTTTACAAAATCTGTAAACTGTAATACCTAACACTTTTTACAATGGCAGTTTCTATTTTTTAGAGAGCCACTAAAGCTTTACTTTGCTGTGCACTTCTCTATTCTAAAATGTTATTTAGAAGGCTTGAATTAGCAGTGGATTTTAGAACAGCATAATAATCTAAATGTCTCATAGTCTACAAACTGTGGTAATATTATTGCAGACTGAAAAAGTCTTTTGCTTATTGGAACGGGACCTGCCAAACAAAAATGCTTATTTTGGTCGATCAGAAAAAGTAAGGTTTTCTTTCTTGTACATGAGTGTTGGTGAGCTGATGAAAAAAAAATGCATCAAAAAGAGGAATTCACAGGAGTAGTAGAGAACATACACTTCTTTAAGGAGCAGGTCTAGCCATGATGAGCTGATGTTACCAGAAGAAGTTGTAAGGGCTTCTTCAGTAACCATCTTCACTCCAACACAGAGGCTTTCATTTCCTGGCACTTCATAATGATTTATGAGTGAAAATGCTGTGCTCAACATTCAGTGCAGCAGATTTAAATATTAGAAACATATTTGTAATCAGACAAAATTTCTCATGGCATGTCTGTGTTTGAACCACTATATGAGGATATAGTAAATACGGTGTATCTTAGACAAGAACCTCATTTGAATTAGATGATTTTGGATCATGAGGAGTTAATCTAATCTCTAATAAAATAACTGACAAAGCAACTCCTGGGGTGGGGTATGCTCCAGGCCATAGTTTAAGTCACATACCATTTTTATCCTCAGACAATTAATTTACTAACTGCTAACTTCATCTCTCATGTGTTGCTAATCTCTTTTTGAATTTCCTCAGTGCATGTTCTTCACATTTAAAATTCATTTGCATACAGAGATGTGTTAAAAAAAACAAAAACTCACTGTTAAAATGGCCCACTATTTTCAAGTGTATTTCAAACATGGCTACCACACTCAGCTAGACTGTGTGCTTACTTTAAGACAACATATAACTTCAGAAATAAGAAAAGAGAAGATGATTGTTAGAAAAGTCAAGAATATGTAAACTGGATGGGGAAAGTAAGATTATAAGCAGTTTTAATGGTATTTTAATATCTTCTGGAAAGGTAATTTATTTTTTAGTGTAGAAGACATTTCAAAGTTAACTTTTGCCTTAATATGATGGTAAATTCTACCTACAATGTCTCCTGGTAATTATGTTTAATGAAGAACTGATTATTTGTTATCATAGTGAGCAAAACCTTTCCTTTTCAAAAGACTGAATTGTTTCTCAGTCTAATAAAGAACAGCACAACATAGGTGGGGGAGTAAAAAAAATCTGCTCTTACTGGTTGGGAAGTAGAATTACTGAAAGAAGATGTGAAATGGAAAATTAAGGATATCTGAGAGTTTGTAGTGCAATGTAACTGCCTGCACATAGTAGTATTGCCATGATTTGATTATTAAGAGATTTCTTTCCCTGAATTAAGGTACAAATGAGACCATATCCTGAAGTCAAATGTATGGGTTTTTATTTAACAGTAAATGTGAATGAGAGAGGGAGAGAAAGAGTGAGAGCGCAGGAGATGGTCATAATCCCATGAATCCTGTGGCATCCTGTTACATCTTTCTTCACCTTGGTTCTCCTGGTGGTGGGGTCCCAAAATTGTTCTCCTGGGGGTATCACATTTATGCAGTCCGAGTTCTGGGTGTCTGTGGGTTGTAGATGCCATTGCCATAACGTGGGCTGTCATGTGTGTATGCAGTTGCTCTTACAAGCATGTGACTCTTGACTGTGAAGGGCTAAAAGCTCACTCTAAGTCAATTAAAGCTTTCTGTGAGCAAGGGGAGACCTTCCTGACATCATTAGGCTTTTTACTTGCTTTAGTAAGAAACTTAGATGCCCCATTATTAAACAGCTCTGAAGTGTGAAACTCAGAAACTGAGCTGTTTGAACCCTAATTATATATATGGTGAAGGAGGTCCAGTCTATCATAGAAATGAAATTCAGAGAATATAGCAGTTGAATTAGGTATAATTATACCAATCAGTAGAAAACACAAAAAAGAATAGATAGCTAAAATTCTGAGTGAGGTACATGTATGGATCTATAGAGAGAGGTATATGTATGTAGGCTTGGCTGTGTTTACATTACCAGAGTGATTCCTACACATCCTTGAGTACATTGTGCATCTTTCCATTCCCTTCAGGACACGTTGCTGCTGTGTTCTGTGATGAATTCAAGCTTGTCTGTACATGTTAGGTGTACTGTGAGAAGTCCCTCTGGGGATTTAACTTTCAGGACATTGAACTTATGAAACCCAGCTGGGACTAGGAGGCAGATGAGTTCATGAAAAGTCACCCAGGAGAGAGGCACCCTAGTCCTGTATTTTATGCTCTGGAGAAAGCATGTGCAACCACATTTTTCAAATGTTTACCTAGGATATGTTGGGGGTTTTTTTACAAAAATAAAAGTAGTACCACTACTACATCCTGGTGAATTAGACCTTTGAAAGATTTTTGATATCTTTAATATTTAATGATCATTTCAGTCTAGTAATTACTAGATTGCAGAGAAAGCCGGATGAGAAAAAGAAACTGTAAAACTTAAAGTAGGAGAGAAAAAGTTAAGGGTTAGTCATGATAAATTGTTAGTATCTTCAAAGCTACCTTAATTAATTCCATGCCCAGAAAACTGCTCCAATTTTGATAAAAGGCAAGTCTGAGTCCTGAAAAACTGCAAAAGCTAGCATTTACTTCTGAAAACATGGCAGTTAGAGAGATGATTTCTGCTAGTTGTAAAGTATATTAAACTTTGATATATGTTGTCAAATAAATAGAAATGCTATCCTCTTATTTCTGAATTAGGTATCTGAATACTTTAGAGCATCTTTATGAATCTCTGTCCTTCATTTTATGATGTCTAGAATGGCAATAATATTGCTTGTTTACCTCCAAAGCATCCGTGTTGATGGACACACACAGACATGTTTGTTTTTAGAATTCCAATCTATGATAATAACTGTAATAAAGAAGTCGTAGAATGCGAGTAATTGAAAATATTTGACATTTTGTGTATTTTTAGAGAAATAAATGTAAATTACATAATATATGGTTATATGGATGAAAATTATTTTCTTTGAGAAATGAGACATATTTACCTGTTTAAAAATCAAGTTTCATCTTACAGCTAATGATGTAATATATAAAAATACAAACATACCCTGCACTAATATAGAAAAGTAGAACATAACTTTCTTGCATAATTACATTTACAGTAATATTTGAAATACACCATCCTGTTCATTTTTTGTGCTCATTAGGTCTGTTCCTTAAAAGAAATAACTACTTTTCTCAAAATGGGAAAAAGAAATCATAAAACACTGACCACTGAAAACTTCTATGAAATAAAAGAGTAAAATTTTCCAGTGAGGGCACTGACTATATAATAGGCTTGATGTTATGGCAAGCGTATGTTGAAAATGTTTTTTTCCAGTATGTGTGAATATGATTGAGAGCTATACTGTCAGTTTAAGACCAATTATTGTAACTTACCATGTGCTGTTCCCAAAGGGGTTCAAAATGAACCTGAAATACCTGATTTATTACTATTCACAAAGAACTTTGAGTGATATCCCTGAATAGTTTGAGAATTACCTTTAATTACTATGAGACAAGTTTGGGGTCAAAATAAGGTTTAAACTTTCAAGAATTAAAAATAATAACAAAAATCCCCAGGCTCAATCATACAACAAAATTTCCTCACAAAACCCCACAAAACAGGACCAAAAAGCCCAACCACAAACGTTCAAACATATTTGAAGATGTAGTTTCTTCTCTGGGAAATTACCAATTTCCTATCTTTGGACATATGCATTGTAATAATAAAGAAATCATAACAGACCATTCATTTTGACCTCTGTTACTTGTTTTGTGACCATGTGTTTTCTCAATTTTATTATTTTTATACACTTTCCAAGTCCATCTCCTTAAAAATAACTAAACAGTTTGACATTCTAAACATCATTCCACAAGATATAACCTCCATTATCATATAAAAATTCAACCATCCTAATCCTAATGCCATTTAAGGGTACAAATTTCATGTGATGTGATTTGATGTGATTTGGTTAGGTGATGCTAGCAGGATGGGTATATTACTTTTCCAAATAATGCAATACTTTTTGAGGACTCTGTTACAGTTTTTTAGTCTTATGTGTGACTGTGGCCTTTTCACCAAGGTACTGGCTTTTTTCCCTGACTTTATATGTTTTTGGGAAATTGCTTCAAACTTTGCCATTACAGTAACAAGTGCACAGAACTGAAGTGGATTTTTGAATGAGTTTACTGAAAGGATTTTAAAAATAGTAGTTTTGAAAAAAATGTTGCCCTTTAAACTCTTTCCACTCTCTGAATTGTTATTTGTGCTAAGTGCTAAGAAAGAAATGTCAACAAAAGATTCTGCAGTTTTCTAGTCTTTCATGTAGTGGAGTCCTTGTAAGTCAATGTTTAAACAAGATACACACTTGCTTCTCACCAGCATTACCAAAGAAACTTGGTAACTCCAGTAGCATTCTGTAGTCCTTTGCTTTCCTTCAGATTTGTAAATCTTTTATGCAGAAGATCCTGTGATGAGGTTAAGAATCCCAGAAGGCTGTATGAGAAGGATGATGAAACCCTTGCATTGAATCTTTTAAGAGAGTTCCAAATTTCAGATCTCCAGCAGGCCTCCTGTCATTATAGAGCCCTGTTTGCCACACCATTAATTTCCATCTTCATTGTAGGTTTATGAAACTGACCAGATACATTCGTTCTCCTACAAAAATCTGTATTTATATTCCTTAAAGAAAAGAAAACAAACATGCAGTAGGCTGTTTTTAGGGATGTTTCTGTAAAGTGCTTCACAGGGAACCTTTCTTTTTCTTAGAAATGTGTGAACTCATACACAGGGCTACTTCTTCATTAGCAGTGATCAGTGAGATGAATGAAATACACTCTACATTTTCATGCTGAAATTGAAAGGCATTTGTTACTAATGAAGTTTATTTATAATAATAGAGAGATAGATTAAAATTAAGTTTACTTCTATGTTTTATTGATAACTATAATTTAGTCCAATCAGACATACATAAAACACCATACAGACAATCAGTCTATGCATCTATACCAAAAATGTATCTACTTCCTATGTTTTCAAGACAGTTATTACTTCACACCCATCATATTGCCAAAAACACATTTATTATTTTTCCACCACACTGTCTTTTGAACAAGTTGTTCAAAATAATATCTAAATTTGGCATATTAAACAAAATTTTCTTGAAGAATTAAGAAAAGCTAATTAGAAAGGAAAGACTGGAAAAAATCTGTTGGAATGTAAAATCCTCACAGAGTTCTTGTCTGGTAAGCAGGATGAGTCTTGGACTCCTGTGGTATATGAGTAATGAGAGGAAGGCAATTCCAGCATCACTTCGATTCAGAGAGTAATCAAAGACCCATTGAGACATCATAATTTGGCACTGGCACAAGGTAAAATAAACTTGAAGAAGGATTTGTCATTAGGAATCTACTGTGGCATTGGTTGCACTTTGTCAGCATCAGCTTGAAAGGTTATCTGGGACAGGTTGCAATGGCATACATCATCACCCTCTTTTTTCCTTTGTCTGGAGACTGAGAGTATAATTCTGCCACAATAAACATCAGGTTACCTAACCTAACCTTTTCTACCTTTTATCAGAGTACAAAACTTTCTGCCCAGGCTCCTTTAGAAATTCCATCCACAAAGACTTTATTGTTTAATACCAAAGTTACTTGACATTATTTTGATTTATCAGGGTGGTGTAGTAACTCACTTAAAGGCTACTGTAAATAAAATCTTGCTAGAGATAAGTTTCAGAAGTATCTTCCAACTTTCAATGTTCCCATAGAGATCATATAATATAACATTTTCCTTCAACAGAAGACCAGATGTTAAACATAGTCCAAGCCTCAGTTTTTGCTGAATTACTCCCCTTATCACCAGCATCCCATTCTCTTTTTTCCCTTCATGAAGCAGTCATGCAGACTGATCCACAGTTGAATGCTTAAGAACAACATCATCTCCAGTGATTCAATGGGATTTTACTTCTATTTTAAAAGAAATTTGTGCAGTTACTGAGCTTATTATGAGTGGGATTTACCATGGGTTTTATTTCTTATTTAGTGAATTTACAACCTCCCACAAGTGGGATTCTCTCCTGTATATAATACAAGTTCAGTCTTTTGTGGCGTTAGTTTAGTAGCCTATTCCTCCAATCTACTGTCTTGTTACTTTCAGGTTGTAAAGTTATTTGTCCATTGAATCACACTATTTTTACTTTGTTCTCAATGGGATCTACTATAAAATTGTATGTCTCGAGACAAGTAGCATGCTATTGTTTTAGACCGGCAATTCAGCTTGTTGGGGATACTCCCTCTACGCTGGCTATTTCTAGCTCTGTAACAATATATTTCCAGCCTTCTGGCTCTCATGTTGAGGGAGCACTACACAATAACCTACTTGTCGAGTTTCCTGAACTGATTTTCAAAGTGGACTTTTGAAATGTGCTGTACCATTGTTAGAGGAAAAAGCATCAGTCTAAAATTTGGCTCATCAGAACATTCTCACAGGCCATCTTCATCTCAAAGCTCACTGAAGTAGCTGTGGGGTTCAAGCCACTTCCCTGCAGGTTTCAGTGGATTTCCATGTGTGTAATCTCTGCTACTGCTCATGGGATGAAGGAGCAAGGGGTCCTGCTGCCTGAACTTGATCCTGACCACCAGCTCTCCCAGCACAGCACTGCATAGCCCATGCAGTGGTCACTTCATTTACACTTTGTCAAAACATTTCTGCCAAACACAGAAGCACTCCCTGGATGCACTGTCAGAAGGCTTTTTGGCTTTACTATTTTTGAGTGCAGTAAAAAGATATTTTGTCTGGGCTTTAGACATTTTGGGTGGGCTGAAATCCCACCCTAGAGGCTGGTGTTTCTTGTCCCCCATATCCATATGTATAACTCAGCTGTTCACTTCTTTTGATTAGCTCAAGGAGAAGCATTTAAACAACCAGTCCATCCTTTCTACTCCCTTTACAACAGCCCCTCTTTTCTCTATGTCCTTCCCTCTTCTTGAGGCTTCTTGGCACTCTAGGTGCTCATTGACTAGTCACATTGTCCTTTAAAATATCCACTAGCTTTTCTTTTGAAAAACATAATGAATAATTGGTTTATACAATCTGCACCTTCTTCAACACATGTAAGTAAGTAAAAGGAGAAAAGTTTTCATTCTTTTCTGTTTGTACTTCTGCCTCTTGGAGAGTCTTTTGTTTAAAAAAAACCACCACTGGATCATGCATATGCAGTTTTACCAGTAATCCACTCTGTGTCAGTGTTTATTCTTCTTCTCCCATCACTCTAGTACCATTTCAATCTAGTCTAAAGGATGCTGAAACAGAGAACATACTAATAGAAATAAACATCTTTACAATAAATAAATAAATATCTAAACTGTAAAATTGAAAGGGAATTTACATTATTTCATTCTATTTTCATTTAGGTTTTCAACAAAAGTGAAAACAGAGTACCATATTTTTATGGGGAAGATTTTACTATTTTTTTACATTTTACTATTTTTAATGGAAAATGACTAAATAATAATAATAATAAATCAGATAATATAACATAATTTTTTACGAGGTTAAAAAAACCCAAATCAAGTCCAGCATGGTTTGCATTACATGATTTTTGTTCATCTGGGTAATTATAGGTAATTTTCTCCCCTCATGTTATACTATATAGCACATTTCTTTTGAGTTGATTTAGACTATCTTGCTTCTATTTCATCCTAGAAAAATGTTTTCCAGGTTCTTAACAAAATCTGTTTATTGAATTTGGTCAGAAAATGCAGTCTGAAAAAATGATACACTGATCTCCACAAAAAACTAGTTGTGTATTTTGGAAACTAATCCTTACTGGTTACCAAATTATTCATTAACTGGCAAGGAACTCTTTGGCAATCTGAGTTGAAATGGCTCTTTGAGGTGTACTTAAGTGCACTGGTTTTACATTAATTGATTTTTTGGTGAGGAGGGGAGGAGCCAGCCATGAAAGTGATTTCCTAAGAGAAGCTGCTAGCAGCTTCCTCTGTGTCTGGCGAAACCGATAGCTGGCTATCTCTGAGAATTGGCACGTTGTTAAAACAGTAAGAAAGCCAAACATGCCTCTGTGAACACACATGTTAAACATGAACAAACCCCAGGAATTTCTCTCTTGCTTTCAGCTTTAGAACAAGCAATTTGGTGCTGGCCTGGCTGGGCCCCAGCAGCTGGCAGGCTGGGGAGGGGAGGCTGCTGGCCACTGAGTCTCAGCTTGGCTGCTGAGATTGTAGCCCTCCCAGCATGGCCACCAAAGAATCCTCCACCTTAAGCAGCTCCAGCCACTGCCTGGCAGAGATCACATGGCCATCTGCAGGCCTGGAAGAGATATTAACTCTTAGTGCACAGATGAGACCTGCAAACAGCAATCTTCTCTTGAGTGAGGAGAGAGGAAAGAGTGAAGACACGTAGAAAGAACAATACGAGACTTGAAAGTCAGTAAAGAGCCAAATCCCAGATGGGAAGAGAATGAGGAGATGCCTTAGTCTTGGGCTGAAATTCTTCATAAGCCCATGGTGATGGACTATGATACATTAGAATATCCCTGTAATTCACTAATAAAAGCATGTATAGATAGAGTGTTCAAAATGTAGGCATGAGCAAAGGCACTCATGCTGATGTAAGCAGATGTTGAAGTAGCTGAGATCGAATGAGAAACTTGAACAGAGAGAGAGATGAGAGTGATGAAGACCCTCTGCCCCCAGGGAGGAAGAAGACCAGAGGTCTTCCCAGAGATTAAGATGATTTCAGATAGGTGAACTCAGAGATAGATGAAGAGAACCCTTGCTTTTGAACAACCCATCGTTAAAATATACCCCATTAGCCAGAGAGAGCCCTCAAAAACAGTTGTGGGAAAGCTGTACATCGAGGGAAGGGATTGTAACACTGCAAATAGATTTTCTTTTCTCAGGCAGCTGATTTAGTGTGATCTCGAAGCCATGAGAGAACTGTTTCTTTTGAAGTCTCCACTGCATGGCGAGAGACTCCCTAAGTGAACTGACGAAAGACTATTTTAGAGGTGGTAAACTGTCTGAAAGTCCTAGGTTTTGTCTCTCTGTGTTGTCAGTGGGAAAGAAAAGAGGTTGTGGGGGAAAGAGAAGTGTTCTGAGGGTTTATTCTGATTTCTGGTTTTTTCTTTCTTTGAATTATGTTAATAAAGTTTTTCTTTATACCCTTTAAAGTTTAAGCCTGTTTTGCTCTCCTAATTTTTATCGTGCAGCAGAAAATGGGTAAATAATTTGAGTAGGTGCATTGGCGTTTGGTCCATATTAGATCCCCTACATTAAGTAAGAGTAATACTTTGCAGACTTTAATTGCCACACCTACAGATGTTCTGATTTTAAGAGCTTCAGTTAGATGGTATTTTGTGCTGTTTCTTGATTTTCAAAAATAATTTTTAATCATGGGTGACTGTTTTTTTCTTTGTTGGATGTGTCATTAGCAAAAGCATTTTTCATGGTTTTTATTTATATGGATTTCAGCTTTTTAATGTAAATGCACATATAAGTAAAAAGACTGCTGTCTTTAATAATACATATGATGATGCTTGTACCCCAAAGTCTGTAAAAATTACACATAATTGATGCTGTCATCATCAATCCAGCTTTTAAATAGTAGATATCCAATGAATGACATTACATTTATGAAGAACTGGAAACGATGAATGTATACTACTGCTAATGCATTCTGCCATCATGATATCTATTGAAAAGTCATGATTCATTGCAGATCTCTTCAAATGTTGTGCTGGTCTAAACTAATGCAGACAATGTTTCCCCGCAGAAGGAAAATAACTTGTAAAATTAAATTATACTTCTCAATTTTTGAGCTGCTATTACAATTTAGATTTGTATATATATTATTACATAACATAAAGTACCACAGTTTCCAAAGACAGTTAAAACAGATAGCTTCTCACAGCTTCAGTCTCAGAGTCCTCTAGCAATCACAAATAAATACAGTTATACTCATAAATCTGCAACTCCCAGATCTGGTTGCATTCTCCTAGATTCTGTTCTTCATTAACATGACATCTTCAGTTTATGTGCACTGTATTGATATCACCACGAAATGCAAACACAATATTTAGAGTTAGGTAAATGCAGCTTGTGCAATTCACCTATTCCTCAATTCATATCTTAGCTTTTGTAGTTTACACAGTCACATCTTTCCATTTTAACTATTTTTCTTTTGCTGATTTGTAACAAACCATTCCCACTTAGACTTGAAAAGATATTAGGGAAAGCTTTAGACATGCATTTTCTCTGGAGAAAAAATTAGTTTTCTTTGACCAGTTCTGCTGTTCTCAGCTTTGCCTGGTCCTCTGCTTCGTAAAGGACAGCTTTGCCTCTCCAGTCTGTCTCCTGCTCGGAAAGTTCTTCTACAGTCTTCATGTGGATACTTCCACAGTTTTTATTACCACACTCTTGCTTTCTTCTAGGCTTCAGGAATGTTCCAATCTCTATTCCTTCTTCCTCCATTATATTTTTTCAAGCTACTCTCTCCTAGTGAAGGTACTTGTCACAGGCATTTTTCAGTTGTTAACTACAGTAATGCAGAATTTAATTCTGTTTTGTGTATTTGCAAATTAACTATCAATTATTCCCATTTTCAAACTGACAAATGAACAATAAAAAAAACCCAAAAAACAAACCCTTTCCAAATATACATGGCATGAAACTGAGAATTTTTAAATGTTTATTTTCTACTTTCAGTTACTTATTATTTATTGGGTGTTTGAAAGTAATACCCACATAACTTATTTTAGTTTGAAGGTGTTTTTTATTTATGTTGAATACACAAAGTATGAGTACAGAAGAATGAAAAAAATTAGTAGTGTGAAGCAAAGTAATCCAGCCCCTGTTTCTGTACAAATTAATAATAAACTTCAAAGGGAATACTAGTATTTTTCTACATCAGCCAATTCTGGTTTAATATATACTGTCTTAATCAGTTATAACTGATAAGAAATAAAGGTACTGAAAATGATTTTCAATATAATTGGTTCCCCTCCCATTGAAATAGTAGAGGAATATGCCTACAAAGGCAGAAACTGAACTTGGTCTAACAAATTTCTCTGCTAAATAATAAAATGAGATACATTGGGTCTTTCCCCAGTGGCATTGGTATTGTGCTATATGAACCTTGACAAATGTTCTCAATTTCAATCATCAAATTCATTCATTCCTTAGGAAGTGGACACAAAATTACTTCTCTGAAAAACAGAATAAAATAAAAACTTCATCAAATCAAAATGTTAATGCTTGATAAAATCAAGCCATCAAAAATATATCTAGCAGGAGAATTCTGAGAGTTGTTATTACCAATTATATATCCTTTGGATATGCTGGCATTAATTTCTAAAAAACATTCTGTATCATATTGTGACCACTAATTGTTAACAATACTGTGCAACAGCTTTTGCAAAAACAGTGAAGTGAAACCCTTTTTCAGTATCATTAAGACAGTTTGCTTCCTATAGAATAGAAGCTTGTGTTTTCAGGACAGTGAGTAATATTGTCCAAGCGTTTATCATATTAACATTGGGCTGACAGCTGTTAGCAGATCATAGTGGTTTTAATTTTTTAACTACAGTTTATCCTGAAAAATAGCAGCTAATGGGTATCCAGAAGAGACATCCTATTGCAAATATTTGGTCAGCAGCAATGATCCAGATTCAGCAAAGATGCAACTCAGAGTTGTGTATGTTCAGGCAACTATGATAAAAGAGCTTTTTGCTTTGTGAAAGGGTGACATTTTTGTAAAAATTTCTGCCTGATGTTCCATATCAAACTTGATCCCCCACTGTTCTAGAAAAATGCCTACACACCAGCATAGTAGATCCTCAATATTTTTTTCTAAATAAAGCCTATAGTAAAATCACTGCTCGCTTGCCAGAGCACCTACAAAGACATAACTGACTTCTGAAAACTACCCAGCCAAAGATAATTGTTAATAGTAAAAATGTCATTTTCTGCAACATGCTGCATGTTCTACATGGAGATTCATGATACCTTTCATGGCTTTGGCATACACCCCATTTTCTGTCACATTTTTTTGTTGTCATTGGAAGTGAGCTGAGTGTTTAGTTCCTGTTGGCCTCTTTGGTCCTCTTTGATGAAGCAGAGAGGAGATACACTATAGATTATATATCAATTAACCTTTCTCTCACAGCAGAGAGTAACCTCAGCCTCTTGTTTCCTGGAGGGAATTAGAAAATCCTGGAGGCTGACTTTTCCTAACTCATTTCCAAATGTAAAAATAACATTAAAAAGAAGCATATATGTGTAAAATAAATTAGTTATAATCAAAGAAATTATTCAAATGGATGTTGTGTTGTGAATATAAGAGCTAATTAAATTCTTTTCTATGGGTCTTTAAACTTAGTTTTAATTGCTAGATTATTGTTTTGAAATGGAAGTGGAGTTTTTTTACAATTCTCAGAAACAAGTGCACAGCAAATAGTTCAAGCAAGAAAGTGATTAACAATTAAGCAAATTCTACTCTGAGTCTCTATGCTACCTGGACTCAGAAGTGTTTTAAATAAAATTGCTTAGGGGAAAAAAAAAGAGTTTTTTTTCTTTATTGAGCAGATTATTTATTGAGCATTTTGACCAAATAGAAACTAACAGATGAAGCCTTGATATAGTGCATGCACCAAACATTAAATCTAGTGAAATAAACATTTGAAAACCTATTCCTTCATGTGGAAAAGGAGCAGACCATCTCTGGAAGGAATCTTTATAAAAATTTAGACCACCCAGCTTTGCTGCTGGGAAATACATAATTAACTTCCACTCTACTTCTGGTACAAGTAAAACTTAATTTAATATTCTGCTTCAGAAGTGTAGAATATTTTCGTGCCAGTAGTTTACTAGCAGAATTTTCTGAAAGTCAAGTGTATCACCATCTTATCAAGATTATTTTGAGACAGAATATTTACATCCTTCTGTTAGTAGACTTACAGTGTTTACATCAAGCCCATAATACTTTTGTAAAATCCCCACTGCTGAGAAACTGGGCTCTTCTTTTTCCTTCTTGCTGTGGGCAGTGTAGTAGGTCAGAATGATTTCTGAGCTTGCTCTGACTTCTGAATCAAACATCTCTGCTACTGCAAGCAGCCAGGCTTAATTAGCTCTGTTGTGCTGTATTGCTATTTTGATTTTCGTATGTGTGAGACAGCTTGTCTCCACATCATGTTTTTGAAATTTTATGATAATGTATAAGGGAGTTCAAGGCTTATTGATTTTGAAAAAAAATACAGAAGCTAAGAATGACTGTCCATCTAGTCCTTCAAGTACTCACTGGAGAATGGGAAGTTACATACCAGCATTAAATATCTAATTGATAAGATACAAAACACATACTAATACGCACTAGATTGTGATTTTACCCACTTCTATGCAACTGCCTTAACCATAAAGCTCCTGTGTCATTTTTCCTCCTCTTGTTATGGTCTGTTTTTTGTATGTGTGTGGGGGATTGTTTTTTTGGGTTTTGTTTGGGTTCTTTTGATTGTGTTTTTAGGTTTGCTTTCTTTTTTCCCCTTTTTTGGGTTCTTGCTTTTGTGGTTACAGAGTTTCAGTAGACGAGTGACAAGTTCTCCAGGCTCCAGAGTATTCCAACGCCTTGTAACTACAACTGTCTTTCTCATGAGATGTATGGATATCTGTGCAATTAAGAGCAAGCTGAGCTACAGTAGTCTGCATTTTTATTGTTGTTCAAACTGTGGAATCAAATTAGATGAACCGTGATCTGTGCAGCATCCTTCATGATCTATAAAACGGTATAATTCTCGTGAACTTTTCAGTTAAGAATGAGATTAAATGTTTCATGGTGTTTTGCAAGATATCTGATGACTCACCAAGTTATGCAATCCTAAATATTTAGAGTTAAGTAACACATATTTTAATATAAAGGTCTGGGACTTAAGAGAATATCTCCAGTCTTCTTCTTTTGCCAGACTGAAACATACCCAAATGTTAATAGAAACATCACAGGTGACTGCAGACTGTTGCCTCGCATTGCTCTCTAGACCACTGGATACCAGCTCAGGTCTGTTGAGCTCTTCCCATTCACTCAGGAGAGAATTCCTTGTCGCTGCCCGCTCGGCCCTTTTTGCCTCGGCTAGCTGTGGCCAATGTCAGCGGCAGGAGTGGGGAACCAGGCAAGCACTGCGAGGCTCAACCTGGAACCTCCAGAGCTCCTCTGCGCTCTGGCGTTTGGGCTCACAGGGCGACACGGGTTGT